>NC_040914.2:47647923-47962111 GCF_004126475.2 Phyllostomus discolor
GAGGCTGCAGACAGCTGAGGGCCACACCCCGACTCCACTGGGCAGAGGTGGGGGTGCTCCAGGAGCTGAGCGCGAGGGCCCCGGGACTGTCACCCTGACGGCAAGGACACCCCCGCAGGGGCCGAGTTCCGGGCAGTGGGCCAGCCCCCAGCCCGGGCGACACATTCACTAGCTCGGCCCGGTCCCGGGAGGCACAGCCACGTTCCCGCTGGCCGGCCTGCCCGCAGAGCAGGGTGGGGGCCGTGGGGCTGCGAGCAGGAGACAGGCCACCTGTCCTGGCCTCAAGACTCAGGCTGAAGGGAGGCTTGCAGGTTTTACTTGAGTTTTTGTGTCAGTCTCTTGGTTTGACTAAAGCAGTACTATATGGTGCAACCTTGTTAATAAATGTTGTTTTTATATGTATTCGAGTTGCTTCTGTCCTCACTTCGGGGGGCCTGCAGGCCGAGCCGTGCTGCTCAGCAGAGCGCAGACTTGGGGGGTGGGCTGCCCCTGTGCGACCGTGAGCAAGCTCGCTCCCCCTGGGGCCTCACCCGCCCGTGGGGCTGGAGACGGCGCCCACGCTCACTGGGGGGAGAGTCCGAGTTGGCACACGTAAGGTGCCCAGCGTGGTGCCCGCCGGTACACGGTACACATTACAGCAGAGACGCGTGTGCATGGCTCTCGCTCAGTGGACTACACGGTCGCTCGGGGTTAAAGGCCAGGTGGCCCAAGGGTTATTTCCTTTCACTTCCACGTACTGAGAAAGGTACCCTCACCAAATGCTACTTATTTTAAAGCTCCGGGAAAGGGCCTTCGTGGAAGATAAGTTGCTAGGGACACTGAGTTATGCCAGACAGGGTTTTAACTAAAGTCTACATGGTCCAGTTAAAGATTTTAATATTTTGGACGCAGCCAAATATTGAAAACCTCCTCAGAGTGGTTATCGATCCCGATGGCGGCCATTTGGCGGCCTTCATCTGCTCTCAGGCACCGACCTGTCGCGGGACCTGGGAGCCGGCCCTGGGGGTTGAGCTAGAGGAGGCCTGGCCCAGCCCCGGGCGCCTCCTCACCGTGGGCCCCATCAGCAAACCCAGCTGCTGTCGGTCTCCTGCCCCCTCCGCCACCGTGCAGATAAACACGTGGCGGTAGGTGTTTTGATTCTCTGGGTCCCAGTCCGTGCTTGGTTATTTCTTAGATTCCTGGAGGCTGGGGAACTGCCTTAAAGCAGCCTTCTCCAACTGCCCGCCCAGGGCAGGCATTCTTTCTACAGCAGCTTCTCAGCCCGCTCACACTCCCGGTGAGGGAGCTCCCCACTCACCGAGTCCATCTGTTTCCTGTCAAAAAGGCTTTTGGGAAGCCCAGTTCTTGAACAGCCCCTCGTGGTTTAACTGATTTTTTTAAAACTACCATGAACGTTTTCAGATACATACAACAGCAAAGAGAACAGCGTAATCAAACCTCAAACCGATCAGCCAGACCCGACAGCTAATGAGCACTTGCCACGCCCGCATAACGAGCATCTCCTCTCCTCCTGCAGTCACTCCACCTCCAGGACCACCACCATCATGCCCCCAGATCAACAGAAAGTCTGTCGTCGACCAGTAAGCAAGTTAGAAACGCACTTCCCTGGATGTCTCTCAAATACCTTTCTCTTGTTCGCTCCAGTGAGGGTCAGAACAAGGTCCGAGTTGGACGTTGGAGTCACTACTTTTTAATGATAACAGTAATGCATGCTCACTGTAAAAAAAAAAATCCAATGCTGAAAAGTGGATACCTCCTCTCCCCATCACCCGCTTCCCACACCCCCCGTTCGGTTCCTCGCCCATCCCGGGAAACTAATGTGCGTGGAAGCTTCGGTTGCTCCACTAACGGGGAGACGCCTGTCAGTTCAGACCCGCCTTTAGCTGCAGCGGGTCCCCACGGGGATGTGGGGACACGGAGTTTGGCTCAGCACGGCCAGTGTCTCTCTCCCTCTCCTCCCTCCCTTCTCTTCCCCTTAAAAGTAAATAAAATCTTTTAAAAGGAGAAAATCAAAGCTTCATAAAAGCTTTTAGAACTTGCGATAAGGGAGGCGAAAATCCACATCCCCACTCACTTGTGTGGGCTGCAAGGGGACTTTGGAGAGAAACTGTGGGTGAAAAATGGCAGCTTGTGGTGGAGAAAATAAGACTGGGCAGATAAGGTTCTCTGTCTGCCCTGTTCAACACAGAGGCCACGATCCACCTGTGAGTATTCGGCACTTAAAACTGGCTAATACAACTACAGAACTGAGTTTCTCATTTTACTTTAAGTAAATGTAAAACTGGATACTTAATTCAATTAGAAAATGGTTAAGATATTTCACACAACTTGAGTATTTTTCCACAGCGAATTCTGTGAAACCTAAACACCAGTTAAGCGTGTCTGATGAAAACCTAGCATGTGAATGGAAATGTGTTAAGTGTAAACCATACACCAGATTTCGGAGATTCAGTATAGAAAAAAAAGACTCTAAAGTGTCTCAATAATTTTTATGATGATTACATATGGAAATAATGCGTTTGAGTCACCATGTTAAATAAATTACTCCAGTTTATTTCACCAGGGTTCCGTTCCTGAAGGAGCTATCAGAAATTACTCATGTATGCAGACGGCTCGTACCACATTCCTGCCCGCCGTGCAGCTGTGGATCCCAGGGGCGCACTCCGTGTTTCTGGGGACTATCCGGAGCGTTCCCCAAGGACCTCAGTCGCAAAGAGGCTGAGACTCACCCACTTACAAGATGCCCTCCGTAACCAGCGCCTTCTGGGAGCTGCTCTCAAGTCAGCCTTCTGCAGAGAGGGGGCCGATGCTTCACCACCGAGCATTCCACCAACCCCTGTTGGGCTCCCCACAGGGTGGTCTCCCGCGGCCACCTCTTCCCAGGTCCCGGGGCCGGTCGGCTTAGAGCAGGCCCACCATGCTGGCCCTGAACATCCCGGTTCCGACCAGGAAAGCCAACTTGAGAGCTACCACGGCAGCACGAACCCCCACACCCAGGCCTTCTGCCCAAAACCTGTCCTTATGTGGACAGAAATCCTGAAAGGCTTAGAAACTGTTGGCTAATTAACAACTCAAAGTGACTACTCTGCCTAAAACTGCTGCCCCAGGGGCTGCGGCGGGAACGGAACAGATCATCGGGTGAGAGGTGAGGAGATGAGAAGGACTGCTCGCGTCCCAACAGTGAAGGACCCCTTGTCCGGCGCTGAGTAGGGCAGCTGCACGGCCAGTGCGCACCCTCACTAACGTCTCCCTCCGCAAGGGGCCCACCTGCCCTGTTCCCATCTCTCCCACACTGCACGTCGGTTCCCAGGCCTCCCGGACCCCCATTCACGGCCGAGGGCGGGGCGTCGGTGGGCCCTAGACAGGGCGGAATTGGGAGAGGCCAGGGGTGGGTGGAGACTTCAAAAGCACATTCAAAATGATCCTTGTTCCGGTTTCGCCAGGACGGTTGCACATTCTGAAACGTGGAAGACTACTAAACCTTGCACGTTTCGGTTCCCACGAGGGAGCCCAGGGTCAAACAAGCGGGAGGCCCCCTGCCCTGAGTCTGCGCTGCTGAACCGGGAGCGGGGCCCACGGGGACACGTCCGCCCACCCGAGAGCCAATCGGACTGGCAGGAGCTCCCGGGGCGGGCGGCGGCGGCAGGAGATGCCGCTGACCCACCGACACGCCCCGTTCCTGGATCAGCACGTTCCGAACTCCGCCCCGGCCCGCGCAAACACAAGCTTCCCTACCTACAGACAGCGCGCCCACACTCACCCCCCAGGCTCCCACACTTGGGGAGCAACAAGGCAGTTCAAGCTCAGTGGCCTGCTAAGGCAGAAAAAAGCTCTCCAGGCACTGTCTTTACAGCCCCTTTTCTTCCACAAGGAAGGCAACCACCATCGCCATTTTTACAAAATAAGTGGGATCGGTATTAGCCAAAGGCCTGATGGTTTAAAGCCTCCAGCCCTCGCGTCGCCGCTGGTCGCAGTGCCTTCCCGGCCCAGGGGAGCAGCGGGGTCGAGCCTTAGGAGCAGGACGGGAATTTCCTTAACCTGTTGGCTGCGGTC
Organism: Phyllostomus discolor; assembly: GCF_004126475.2. Classification (NCBI taxonomy): domain Eukaryota; kingdom Metazoa; phylum Chordata; class Mammalia; order Chiroptera; family Phyllostomidae; genus Phyllostomus; species Phyllostomus discolor. Next base: position 47,651,977 of record NC_040914.2, read on the forward strand.
ACCACGTTGAAATGTTTCTGGAGAAACGGAGAGAGAAAAAGGAAAGCAAGCATATTCTTAGACCAATTAAAAAAAATAAATACATACAAGGACTTCAGTGAGGCACTTGAGTTCCTTTAAAGCTGATAAAAGGGGAAACTGAAATTTCAGCAAACGCACAGTGAACCAGTCACGTGACTTTCTGGAGCGAGTTCGAAGTGAGAAGTGAGATCCCGTGTTGTCACCCTTTTCCGCGGAAAACGGAGCCCACAGGGTGCAGGGCGGGGTCCCACCATCAAATCCAAGGGTTCGGGCCAGAATGTTCCAGAAGGAAAGCAAGTGTCGAAGGAAACACCAGAGCGCATCCCAGCTGGGGAAGCCAGCGTGGGGCGTGTGACTCGCGTGTGCATGTGACCCGCGTGTGCCTGTGACTCATGCGCACGGCTGCTGGGCTGGGTCTGTGGGTGAGGCACTCTCTCTCTGGTTTTCCAACAGAAACTGAGTCAGTGTGGGAGCGCTGGGAAGCCGCGGCCCTGGAGGACGGCGGCCGTTAGGGCACACGGTGCATCCCTGGCACCCAGGAGTTCTGTCGTAAGCAAACAGCACGCACAACCTCGAAAGCGAGCCTCCCCAGCCCCGCCCTCTGACACGTGGATTCACCGGGGCCTGCACTCTGACCGCACTCCGTCCCCCAGATGTCCCCCTAAGTGCGAACCGAATGCTCCTCCCACGCCCAGGCGCACCCGGTCTGTGCTGTTGTTTAAGCTGAAGTTAACAGGCGTTGACCTAGGAGGGGTTTTTCCCCTTTAAACAGTCTTCTATTTAGAATCCAAATGTAAGCAGAAGCTGAGCTACCGGTCTGTCAAAGGACACGCCCCCTGCACCCCGGGGAGGTACCTTCCACTTGCGGTGCGCCATGTACTTCTGCAGCAGGAGCTGGGATTTCAGGCCCACTTTAGACATGGACGCTCGCGCCGGCAGGTCACTCAGCCACCGGTGTTTCAGGCACTGCGTGGCGCTCATTCTGCAGCTGCGAGACCACACAGACGTCGCAGGGGTGAGCGGGGGGCCGCCTTCCCTGACCAGGAGCCCAAGTCTGCTCCTTCCAGACCACAACTCCGACCCGCTCACCTGGACTGGAACTACCTTCCCTCCCATAACCTTCCGCGCTCAGAGAGGAACGGACAGCGAAGGCCACGGGACCCAGAGCTGTCTCGGAGCCCCGACCGTGGCTCTCACCCGGGCGGTGCCCAATTCCCCGAGAATCAGAAAACGGGATGGCCCCGCCCACGACACTGACGTCGCTGCGGAGCGCTAAGCAGGCCCTCCGCGGCCAGAGAGGCGGTTTCCCGGCCTCCGTTCTGGGAAGGGACACTGCCCAGCTCGGCTTTTCTTCGGTGTTCGTCTGTGAACACCGGTAACTCGGACACGGGACTAGTTTGTAAACGTGGCCCTTTGTAAGAGACTACATCTAGAGAGAGAGAGAAAAATAGAAAAAGAAACAAACAGCAATAACACTCCATCTAGAGGTTACGCTCCCAGGTGCTGTTTTTCAGTTTTTTCCTTCATCGCGGTCCCTGCTCCCTCTTTGCCCCGAAGAGGGAGCGGACGAAGAGATCTGGGACAGAGGGCTCCGCCGGGAGAACGGACCTGCCCCGCACACCTGGCTGTCACTGACTGTCACCGACCGTCACCGGCGGTCACCATCAGACCGCGTCATGAACGACAGGCCGCAGAACTACCTCTTCTCTTTGACCAGCAGCTGGGACACAAAGTCCTTGGCGTCTTCCGACAGCCCCTCGAAGGTGTCAGCGTCGAAATCCCAGCTGCAGTTCACGATGAAGTTCATGGTCTCCGCGTCGGTTTCCCCTAGGAACGGGGACAGACCGCTGAGCCTGTGGAGGAGAGAAAGGACCATCAGCACGTGGAAGCCATGTCTGCCAACGTGCAGCCACGGGACACGGAGGGGCCCCGCAAGGTCCCAGCAGGAGCCACCAGGGTCCACGGGGGAACAGCCCCTGCCTCTCACTGCCAGGGGGCTTCCCGGGGAGGGGAGGGAGGACCGAAACTCTGACAGCCGGAGGAACACTGCCCGGCAGGCTGCCCGCTGTCCCCCTAACCCTGGAGAAAAGAGTAACCCACCCAAGGGCCCACCCAAAGTCCATGTGTCAGGTAAAAGTGGCCTCATTCAAACAGCTTAGCATGTGTCTGGGACCCTAGTGGGGCTCCATACTCCCCAGGCCTTGGGCCTGGGGCAGAGGCAGGGCACCCTCATTGGCTAGCCTGGGGCCGCACCTCCCCCCACCCCTGCACACACACCGAGTGTGGGGACATGGTCACCCCACCCCCCACCCACACACACACACTGAGTGTGGGGACACGGTCACCCCACCCCCACCTCCCCTCACCCCCGAACACACACCGAGTGTGGGGACACGGTCACAGCAAGGCCTAATGGCGCGGCTGGAGCGGAGCCTGACCTCACGGGGCCAGGGGACAGGCGAGGGAAGTCCCCAGGGAGGAGGACACAATCTCTCAGCCCATGGTCACCCTGCCTGGTCAGCCCGCAGGACATGGAGCACAGGGGAGGGCCCGGGCAGGCAGTGCGGCAGACGGCCACCCCGGCCATCCCGGCCACCCCGGCGGCAGCCCCGCCCCACCTGCACGGCCCACCTGCAGTCCTTTGCTGGAGAGCTCTCTGCCCAGGGGATGGGGAGTTTCAGGAACTAGGGCCCCCAGGGTGAGCCCCAGGCGGTAACTGAGAAGAGCTACTGGACAAACCCCCCATCTCCCTGCCCTGGATGGCGTCACTGAGGAAGTGAGTGTTCACAGGGTGTCCACAGGGTGACTGGCTCCCCAGCGCCCTCTACTGGCTGCCCCCCCCCCCCCCCCAGCACCTCCCCGCTCTCAGTGCCTCCTGGGCACACCTCCCCAGTGAACGGCTCTCGCACTCAGAGTTTTGATGCGTCCATAGAAGTCCGGACACCCCGTCCCCACCGGGCACTCACAGCATGTAGGTGATGACGCCCACACTCCACATGTCCGTGGGGAACGAGACAAACTCGTAGTTGACCACCTCTGGAGCCAGGAACTCGGGAGTGCCGAAGTTCACCTTCAGCTTCTCCCGAGGCTTGTACCTAGGGGATGGCGGGGGGGCGGAGGGGCTGTGAGGGGACCGTGGGCGTCAGCCCTAGGAGGAGAGGCAGGGCTGGGAGTGCTCAGCCCCAGGCCCCAACTCAGGCTCCCCCGAGTCCCCAGGGAGAATCAGAAACCCACAGCCCGCCCCTCTAGGCCTCTACCATCGGACACGGAGAGGCCACCGCTCCACCTTCCCCGGCCAGGGCCCAGACTGGGGGGGCTGTGTGGAGGTGGGGCTGTGTGGAGGTGCGTGCTCTGTGTCTCACGCAGTGCCCCTGGCCTCGGTGGCGCCGGTGGGTCGGAGCAGGCCCACCGTGTTGGTGACGGGGCAGGCTCCGCACGCGTGGGGCAGGGGGTCCACGGGAAGACTCTGCTTCCTGCCCTCAATTGTTCTGTGAAGTTAAAACTGCTCTAAAAAAACAAAGTGCCAATGTAAAAATTGTGATGCAACTTTCTATTGGCCAGGCCCCACGTGACTGACAGACAGTCCGTCCAGTGCCAAGGGTCTGCTGCTGCTGCTGCTGCTACGGCTGAGGACCCGCCGGCCGGCGGGGTGTGCGGGCCAGGGCCTGGAGGTGGGCAGAGGCTCAGGGCCCCCCACACACGTGGCTGCGCAGGACCCCGCGGTGAGACTGTGCTCCACCGAGTGTGCGACATGTTAAGGGACCTTCAGGTGTTTGAAGACGACGTGTGACGCTCACTCTCTGCCCTGACCCTTGAGAACCTGGCCGCCCTCCCAGGATGGCTCTGCACCGCCGTGTACTCCTCACTTAACCGTCGTCACCGCCCGTCGGCAGGGGCTGCGTTGATCGCATCACTCTGTCACCAGGGCCCAGGCCGGCCCCGAGTGGCCCAAACCCTGCACGGTCACACACGCACTTCCCCACTTAACCTGGTCCTTTCCGGGAGGGCAGGGCTGGTGATGGTGGCATCACACAGGTCAGCCGTCCTGGGCCCAGAATTAAGCTGCCCCGTGTGCCCACTCAGCCCCTCCTTTGACCATCCATCACCCCCTTCTTGGTTCACGCAGGTGTCGGAAGGAGAGGCAGGGCCCACGCAAAGCCGCCCCTGCGGTGGTCACAGCCTATGGTGGCCCCCCTCCTCTTGAGAGAACTTGCTTGCGTCAGCCCCAAAACCCAAAGACTGGCCGCGCTGTGGGTAACCATGCCCGAGCATGCTCCCCAAGGCGCTCTGCCAGGCGCCGAAGGGCAGCGCCCTCACCTTCTGGCCAGCCCGAAGTCAATGATCTTTATCTGGTGCCCCGTCTGGTTGACACACAGGATGTTCTCCGGCTGGGAAAGAGGGGGAAGTCTGCTTAGGCTCAGGCGGCAGCCCAGAGGGTCTGCAGCCCCCACACTTGGTTGTCCAAAGGCCTCTGCTTCCCAGCCTCCCAGGGAAACGAACGGCTCAGGGCAGCCCTCCGGGGCGGGTGGGTGGGCAGGCAGATGAACGGACGCATAGATGGATGGATGGGTGGGTGGACAGATGGACAGATGGATGGACAAACAGATGGGTGGATACATGGATGATGGATGGAGAGACAGAGACACAGGTAACAGACATGGACAGGGAGACGGACAGACACTGGAAGTAAATGAACTGGTGCACAACAGTACGGGGTGGTGCGAACTGCAGGGGACTGCAGGACTCCCGCCCTGCATAAGGGGGCAGCCACGCAGGAAGGCAGTTCTTCAGTCCTCCGGAGAAGCCAAACATCCAGGGGTTTATGTGAAAATACCGCGCTTTTAAGTGTTGGCAACGACATCCTGGCTGAACTTGTCTATTAGCTCTAATAGTTTCCCCCAACCTCCGTAGGGTCTTCCATGCACAAGCTCACGCCATCTGTGAGCTGAGTTTCACTTCTTCCTTTCCACGGAACGCCTCTTGCTTCTTTTCTTGCCTATCTGCCCTTGTTAGAACCTCAAGTACACGTTTAATAGAAGTGACAAGAGCCCTGGCTGGGGTGGCTCAGTGGATTGAGCACAGGCCTGCGAACCAGAGGGTTGCAGGTTCGATTCCAAGTCAGGGCACATGCCTGGGTTGCAGGCCAGGCCCTTGGTGGGGTGTGCAGGAGGCAACCACACACTGATGTTTCTCTCCCTCTCTTCCCCTCTCTCTAAAAATAAATAAATAAAATCTTAAAAAAAAAAAAAGAGGTGGCAAGAGCAGACATCCTTGTCGTGGTCCTGACCTTAAGGGGCAAGCATCCCACCTTTCCCGGGGAGCGTTTTGTTAGCTGTTCTCCACAAATGGCCTTTATCAGACGGAGGAAGTTCTATGCCTGGTTTATTCAGGGTTTTCATCGTGAAAAGTTGTTCGATTTTATCAACTGCATCTCTTGAAATGCTCATGTGATTTTTGCCCTTTACTCCTTTAATGTGGCACATTACCCTGGCTTGTGTTCGTTCGTGTGTTACACCAACCTCGCGTTCTTGGGACCAGCGCCACTGTGTGATGGGTGTAGCCCTCTCCGTAAGGTACTGCATTCGGTTCGCTAATATTTTACAGAGAGATTTTGCAGCTATATTCTTAAGGGATATTGCTCTGCAGGTTTCCCTTTCTCGTGAGTTCTTTGGTTTTGAAACTACGATAAGACAGGCCCCACAAAATGAAAGGAACCGCTCCCTTCTCTTCCATGTTTTGGAAGAGCTGTGAAAGCTGACGTTACTCTTCTTGAAATGTTCGGTGGAATTCACCAGGGAAGCCGCACTGGCCTAGGCTTTTCTCTGTGGGTGCTTCTGAGAACTAATTTGATTGCCTCCCTCGTTATAGGTCCATTCAGATTTTCTCTTTCTTCCTGAGTCAGTTTCCAGTAGTTTGTGTCTTTTAGGAATCTGTCCATTTTATGTAGGTTATGTATCTTATTGGCATGCAATGTATCATACTATTCCCTTATAATGCTTCTCTATTTCAGTACGGCTGGTAGTGATTCCCCCACTTTTATCTATGATTTCAAAAATCTGAGTCTTCCTTCTTTTTCTCTTGTTCAGTCCAGTTACAGATTTGACAATTTACTGGTCGTTTCACGGACCCAACCTCTGGTTTCACTGATCAACTTGATAGTTTTTCTAGTCTCTGTTCATTTAGCTCTGCTCTCGCCTTTGTTACTTCTTTCCTCCTGCTCTGAGTATCAGCTGCTCTTCTCCTTCAAGTTCCTTAAGGTGACAGGCTAGATTGCTGATTTGAGATCTTTATTCTCTTTTTAATGCAAGTGTTTATAGCTACAAATTTTACTCCTGGCTCACACGCATCCCATAAGTTTTGGTGTGTGGCATTCCCATTTTCATTTGCCTCAAAATATTTTCTAAATGTGAACTTTAATCATGTATTTATTTAACTCAAGATACTCAAAATATTATCACTTAAATGGGTCCCCAGTATGAAAAGTATTGGTGAGACAGTTTCTGCTCCTTCGTCATGTTAAGTCTTTCAAGTGCAGTGTGTTATTTTCCACTCACCGTGCATCGCAAATTCAGACATGTTTTCATCAGAAATATTTTAGATAGACTTAAATTTCATGAATTGCTTGTATCTAGATTTCTTGAAATGTATACAGTAGCCCCCTTATCCAGGGGGGTGGGGGGCACTCCAAGATGCCCAGTGGGTACCCGAAACCAAGGGTGGAACCAAACACTATGCATACTGTTTTCCCTACACTTACACATCTGTGATACAGTGATGTGTACATCAGACGCAGTAAGAGGCTAACAAAGACAACTAACAGTAAAATAGAACATCACAATACACTGCCATGAAGTGATGCGAATGCGGTCCTCTCCGCCTCTCTCTGTGTCTCTGGTAACCCCTCTGGGAGTCCAGACAGCCACCACGTGACGGATGAGGGTGGCGCACGCAGCTCGGAGACTCTGGACAAGGGGAGGACTCCTGTCCCAGGTGGGACAGCACAAGATTTCATCGCGCTACTGAGAACAGCGCACAGTTTGGAACTCACGAGTCATTTACAGATGGAATTTTCCGTGTGGTATTTTCAGACCCCCGCTGACCGTGGGCAACTGAAATCGCAGAAAGCAAAACCACCGATAAGAGGAACTACGGTAGCTGAAACACAAATTCACAGTCGAGGTTGTCCCAAACAATAGTTTTCCAATAACTAAACCGCCAGTCTTTACATTTAAATTAATTAAAATTAATAAAATGTAAAATTCAGTTCCACAATCATACTGGCCACATTCCAAGTGCCCAGTAGCCACACGGGTTGAGCAGCCACCCCACCGGATGGACACTGCGGCCCTGGCACTCCTCCCCCCCACATTGTCACCCTCACAACAGACCAAATGCTAGTGAGGAGGTTGAACTGGTCAGCAAAAATCTCCCCATGAACAAAAGTCCAAAACCAGATGGCTTCACCGGTGAATTCTACCAACCATCTAATGAAGCATTAATACCAATCCTTTTCAAAGTCTTTCAAAAAAACTAAAAAGGGCCCTGGCTGGTATAGCTCAGTGGATTGAGCGTGGACTGCGAACCAAAGCATTGCAGGTTTGATTCCCAGTCAGGGCACATGCCTGGGTTGCAGGCCACGGCCCCCAGCAACCACACATTGATGTTTCTCTCTCTCTCTTTCTCCCTCCCTTCCCTCTCTAAAAATAAATAAATAAAATCTTAAAAAATAATCAAAAAGGAGAGAGAACACTTCCACACTCATTCGATGTGGCCCGTATTGCCCAGGTGCCCACACCAGACAAGGATATTGTAAGAAACCTGCAGGCCGACATCCCTGATGAACACAGACATACAAATCCTCAACCAAGTATCAGTGAGCCAGACTCGACAAGGCGTGCGAGGACCGTGTGCCGCGACCAGACGGGGCTTACTCCAGGGATGCGAAGGCGGCTCAGCACGTGCCAGCCGGCCCTCGGGGCCCACCGGATGAACACGGTCAAGGGTGAAATCACAGGATCATCCCAACAGAGGCAGAAAAACACATAACGAAATCCAACACCCGTTTCCTGATAAAAACTCTCCACAAATTCGGTGTAGAGGGAACATACCTTAACGTAACAAAGGTCACACGTAACCTACTCAGTGGGCAAAAGCTGGGAACCTCCCCCCGAGGTCAGGAGCAAGACAAGGAGCCCCCCCCCCGCCCCCCTCTCCCCACTCCTAGTCAGCACCAGGGTGGCGGTCCGAGCCGGAACGATTGGGCAAAAAGAAAGAGAACAACAATCATAAGAGGCATCCAGACAGGAAAGGAAGAAGTAAGACTCACTGTTGGCAGATGACACGAATGTCATACACAGAAAATTCTAAAGACTCCCCCCCAAAACTGTAGAACTTAAAAAACAAATTCAGTAAATCTTTAGGGTACGAAAGCATTCTACAAAAAATCAGCCGCGTTTCTCTACACACCAACAAACTATCAGAAAGAGAAGTTAAGAAGATAATCCCATTTACAATGGATCAAAAGGAATGCATGCTTAGGATAGCTGGCTGTAGCCGAGTTGCTGCAAGACCTGTGCACTAGCAACTGTCAGACACTAATGAGAGAAACTGAAGAAGGCGGATTTTGTGCTTATGGACTGGGAAGAATTAATATTGTTAATACCCGACACAACCTACAAAGTCAGTGCAATCCCTATCAAAGGTCCGATGGCATTTTTTGCAGAAATAGAACACACTATGCTAGAACTTGTGTGGAACCACTGAAGACCTCAAACAGCCAAAGCAATATTGAGAAAAAAATAAAGCCAGAGGCAGCATCTCAATTCCTGGTTTTAAACTATATTACAAAACTACAGTCATCAAAACAGTGTGGTACTGGCATAAAAAAGACACACAGGTCAAGGGAACAGAAGAGACAGCCAAGGAATAAACCCAGATGAAAGGAAGGATCGAAGGGAGGGAGGGAGGGAGGGAGGGAGGGAGGAAAGAAAGAGAGAGAGAGAGAGAGAGAGAGAGAGAGAGAAATGGCTGCCAGTAGCAGCGCTCACTTTTTGTCAAGGAGACAAAAGAAAGTGCACCGCACTCATTCAGTGGAGTACCCACGGCCCTGAAAGATCACGAGACAGGGTGTCCCCAGTGTCCTGCTGACTGAGAGAGGCCAGGGGACGAGGGGAGGCAGAGCCGGACTCCCGAGGCTCGCGCGCCAGGCCGCGTCGCTTGTGCAGAAGGCTCCTGGCGAGGACACTGGCTGGGAAGCGCTTTCACGGTCCGCCCCACACAGTTCTGTGTGGTCTCTACTGGTTACCAGAAGCCCCCGCTCCCACGGTAATTTTAAAGAAGCTAATTTAAACGATATTTTTAAAGACGAAAGCCCTATAACTGAATCTTCAAAGACTGCCTACAGAGGCATGTCATCCACATTTCACAGATGGGAAAACCGAGGCTCGGAGCATCCGCAGGCCTCGTCTGCCCTGGGCTCCAGAACCGGAAATGGGGGGGAGCCAGGCGGGGACGCGGGGTGTCCGAGGACAGGGCTCTCCGGGGCCAGTGCCGCACAGGCCTGGGAGCCCGGGGCCGCCTGCCTGCCCGCCCGCCCGCCACCCCCAGGCGGGGCCTGACCTTGAGGTCCAGGTGCAGGATGTAGTGCTGATGCAGGTAGTGCACGCCCTCGCAGATCTGCTTGGTGAATAGGATCACGTCCAGCTCGGTCAGGTGGTACTTCTCGTCCGTGATCCGGTCAAAGAGCTCGCCCCCGTCCACGCTGCCGGGGCGAAGGAGAGGCAGGCGCCGCGCTGAGCGAGGCTCCTGGGGAGCGGGTCCGCGCCCAGCGCCACCCCAGCTGAGAGCCCGAGGGTGTCCCTGTCGTCCGGGGTCTCATGGGGACCTGTGCTCTGGCCCCTTCCCAGCTCAGGGTGCAGGGGGCAAGAAGGAAGTGACGGGCCAAAGAGAGGCTGGACCGGTTCTGTTGGACCGGTTCCGTGCGGACAGCCGGCCTCAGCCTGGACACCCCCGGCCGAGGCCGAAAGCCCCCTAGCCCGCAGGGCCCATCAGCAGCTACAAGGCAGGAACCCCAGTGGGCAAATCAGGCCCGTTGTGAGCTGGAAATACGGGGCCAGCATCACTAGACCTTCCAGAAAAGCCAGCTGCCCGGGTTACAACATGCGATTTCCCCGTTTCCAACTGCCAACGCCACATCAGAACCACAGGAAAACGGGCCAGGCCACACTGAGGCCTGCAGGCCCGACCACCGGCGGCTGCTCTGGGACAGCGGCTTTGCCCCCCACGCTCCCCAGCGGGGGACCGGCAGAGGAGGTGACGGCGTTGGTCCCCTGGACTGCCCAGGCCGGGAGGGGGCGGGGAAGGAGAAGAGCTTCGCCCAGGACCCCAGCGCCCCCGGCCACGGTGAGGCCGCCCGCCACGGACACTCACTACTCCATGACCAGGGTGAAGCTGTTCTTGCCCTCGAAGGCGTCGTAGAGCTGGATCAGGTTGACGTGGCGCAGCTGGTTCATGATGGCCACCTCGTTCTTCACGTCCTCCTTGCGGGGCCAGAGGGGAGGAGGGTTTCCAGGAAAGGGGTCAGGAAGAGGAGCCGGCCGCCCTCCCGGAGGCACACGCGTGGGTGCCCCGCACGCCCACCCATACCGTGTCCGGCTCTCACGCCAGCCGGCCTCCACTCGCCACCCAGGCCGGGCTCTGATAACAGAAGGGGCCCTGCCACACCCACCCATCTCACAGACAGGAAGCCCGAGGCCCGAGAGGGGCAGCCAGAGGTCCGGGAAGGCCCTGTCCCCCGGGGTGCAGGTGGCCTGCAGACCGGGGTCGCAGGGTCACGGGAAGGAGGCAGGAAAGGGGGCCCGGCTTCCCTCTCAGCTCGGGCGGGTCCGGGCCCGAGGGCCCAGGGGCCAAAAAGGAGTGAGAGAACCCTGAGCCTGGCCAGGGGCCGTCAGCCCAGGGCAGACGCCTCACCCGATCCTTGGCGCTCTTCACTTTGATGATTTTGGCCGCCAGCAGCAGGCCGGTGGACTTGTCTGTACACCTGTGCACCTGACCGAACCGGCCCCTGCGAGCACAAGGACACAGGAGCTGAGGGCTGGCCTGTCCCTCCCACCCTGGCTTTCAGGGCCGCCCCTCCTCGGCTCACACCATGCACGGGGGCTGCCTGCACCCCAGAGGGACCCACGTCAGCAGCCCTACTCCACGGGGCTCCCTAAACCCAGACAGGAGCTCTGTCACCCCACACTACCCCGAGCCCCAGGGAACATGGCCTGTCCCCGTGCCATGGCACTGAGCCCCTCCCCGGAGGACTTCCTTCTTACTGCACCCCAGGGGGGTCCACCTGCCGCCTCCAGTACACCCCCACACGGTGTGGGTGCGGTAAGAAGGATGCAGTGGGAGGTGGGTCCCCACCTCCATGCCGTGTGGGCCCACCTGCCCTTGGGGGGCTGTTCTTCTCACCCCACCCTGCAGACCATCCACTCACTGCTCGGATGTCCCACCCTGGCCTGGCTCAACCAGTTGCTGAGACCCACCCAGGGCCACCCACGCCGGCGCCCCAGGTGTCCCTGCACCCCCACTCCCCACCTCCTGCTCCGCATCATCAGAGCGGGAAGTCCACCTACCCTCCCAGGACTTCGTGCTGGCACACGGTGTAGCCCGCCGACGCCGACGTCTCCTTGACGCTCACCAGCCGGTGCTCGAAGGGGGCTGGCGGGGCCGGGCTGTCATCTGCTCGGGGGGGACAGCAGCCTGTGAGCCTCCCCCATGCAGCCCCGCCCTCCCAGCCACCCGTCCCAGGCCCGCTTGGCTCGAGTGACAACAAGCCCTGCATCCTTCTCAACGATCCTCTCCTTCAAGTCACCCATTTGGCAGAGGACAAAGGGGAGTCCCCGAGAGGCGAGGTGACGGCCAAGGTCACGCAGCGAGGCAGGGACTGTCAAGATTCCGACCTGGGTCTCCTGGCACCTGCGACAGTGCTTTTTGCAGGATGGGAGGGTTAGGTCCCGCCTGCTCACCGCAGTTGAGAAGGGCCCTCGGGGGCCGTGCGGGGGCAGGACGCGGGAGTTGCGCCGGGCAGGGCAACGCCGCGGCTGAAGGACAGGCCATGCTCACCAGGGCGGGCGGGGCCGCCGGAGCCAGCGAGGCTGGTGCCAGGGAGGCAGCTGGAGGCCCAAAGGCCTCCCCCCGCCCCTCGCCCTTGGATGTCCCCGCTGGCACGGGAGCCCGCGGTGCAGCCCAGGAGCCGGTCCCAGGGTGGGCGGGGGTGGGGGCACAGTGGGGGGAGGGGGAAGGGAGGACACCAGCGCTCAGACAAAAGTGAGTAAGAGGAGTTTTTTCCCACATCTTGTCCTTCAGATGGGATAGGAAACTAGAAATGTTACATGAACCAGAGAAGAGGAGTAAAAGAACCAAGAACACACACAGCGGCGTCAGGCGGTGTGCACGCGAGGGCGGGCAGTCCGCGGCGGGGCTGCCGCTCGTTTGGGGCCTGTCACTGTCACGGAAGCACTCGGTGTTCCGGGCAGGCCCCGCCCTCCGGCACCAAGCCCTGCGGTCCCTCTCGGCTCTCTGCTCGCTCCCCCCGCCCCCCAGCAGGCGTGGGAATCCGCCTTAAGAGGATCCAGCTCCTCCTTTTGGTCCCCTGGACCCCCACGTTTGTGGACTTCTGCTGTGGTTCTTTTTGTTTCTCTTTTTCCCACTTTTCCGGGTCCCCGGGAAGGCTGGGAGAGCCTGCATTCCTGGTGCGTGTAACAGACCCCAAATCCAGGGTTCCGGCCCCCAGTTCGCCACGCTGGCTGTTCTGAGCGTGGCGCCACTGTGAGGTTCCCACGCAGGTGGGGAAGCCAGACAGCAGGGGCCAACCCCTGCTCCTTGGGCGCCGACAGAGAGGCCTGGGGCGTGTTTCCTCCCCTCTCCCCGGTTCCACGTGCCCCCCACCCCTGCACAGGCCTGCGAGGACCCAGGCCGGCGCCCATGCACGCTGCTCAGCACAGCGAGTCCTCAGTGTACGATGCTGGCTTTGTCGCCAGCCCAGGCTCAGAGAGGCCTGAAGTCACAGCCTGCTCTCAGTCGTGTTTCAGGAAGGGAGGGAGGCCGGTGCCCACATGGGGACCAAGCCGTACTGGGGGAGAAGCAGCAGCTGGCGACAGGGCAGCTGTGGAGCCCAGAGTGGCCAGGGCGCCGGGCCCACTGTCGGGCAGACAGCCCTCGTCAGGGCCTCCTGAGACCCTCGGGCAGGGCTCGGATAATGGTGGCTTCCCTGCAGCCATGTGGGATGGACCGTGGGACCCAAAGGGCTGGAGGAGTGGAGGGCTTCAGGGCCCAGAACACGAGGACGCCTCGCACCACAGCCCTGGGGCAGAAGCAGGTCGGTGCCTTGCCGCCCGTTCCCTGCCCTGGGGCGAGCCGGCTCACACAGATGCCTGGTCTTCCCCAGCCGCCTTCTCTGTGTCCTCCCAGAAGGAGGACAGCAGCGGTGGGAAGCTCAGGTGGGCAGGGGCTCTGAGGACTCCCCTGGTGCCCTCCTCCCCGCAGCTATGCCAACCCAAGCTCCCCGCGCTGTGTCTCCAGCTCCAGGACAAGCTGACCCCCCCACCCCCGTGTCTCCAGCCCCAGCAGGCCCCAGCAGGCCCCAGCAGGCCCCAGCGGGCCCCCGAGGGCTGTTCCAAGCCTGGGACTCCCCCAGCTCTGCATTCCGTCTTCCCGGGAGCCCCAAGGCGGCTCTGCAGGAGGGGCCCTCCACACCCGTCACCTCGAGCACACGGCACCCCCTCACTCACCCAGAACCAGGCTGCAGGCCTCGGCGCCCTGGGGTGTCCTTCCCGCCTCAGCTCTGCCCAGGCACCCGGGGCTGCAGGCCTTCTGGGGCTCAGGGCTCCCTGCTCCCGGGCCTTTGTCCTGCTGCAGGCCCGGGGCCCCAGCACCGGTGCCCGAGTCCCTCCTGGCCCCGCGTGGTCCCGTGGCAGGTTCAGGTGCAGGCCCCTGCTGGTCCTCAGCCTCCGTCCCCCCGTCGCTGCTCCGCACAGGCGGTGGGGGGCACTCGCTGGCTCCTTTCGGGGTCTGTTTTTCCGACTCTGTCCCAGGAGCCTGGGGACAGCACCTGGGCTCAGGTGGGTCCTGCTCACCTGGCTGGACAGCCGCTGGGGCCTCCACAGGGGGTGCGGGTCCGGGGCCACCCCCTTGTGTCACCGGCAGCTCCGCAGGGGCACCCATGTCCTGCGCATGGACGGGGATCCTGGGCAGAGGGGAAAATACGGCCCTGAGAAGGCCGACGGCCACTGCCGTCCACTTTGGTCTTCCCTCTGTGGGTGGGCGGCGCACGTCGACGGCAGCACTCGCGCTGCGCGTCCACGCGGGCCCAGGCCGGGCAGCTGCTGCGTGCAGAGCGTGCCTGCGTGCGGCCTGTGCCGGCTGAGGAAGGGCCTGTGGGGGCCTCCCTGGCTCCTGAGGCCTTTCCCTTCACTCAGAATCTTTGGGGAGCCCCGTACAAGTTCGTGTGAAGTGCCCCCCCCAACCCTCCATGCCCCGATTCCACACTCGGAACCCGGGCCGGGACCGGGATGCCTGCCAGGACCCCTCCCCTTCTCCTGCAGGCTCCTCCCCCCAGAACGAAGGCGTGGCTTCCCTGCCAGAGGACGAGGGGCGTGGCTTCCCTGCCAGAGGCCCGAGCACGTGCACACCAGCGCCCGACACCAGCGCCCGGCACCAGGCCCCCGGGGACGGGCTCCGCGGAGGGCCAGGCCGCCCCAGGTCCGGAGCAGGAGAGCCCCGGCCCGGGGAGGGAAGCCTGAGAGGCACTGGGCCCTTCAGCGGCTGCGGGGGTTGGGAGGGGCGCGCGGGGAGGCTGGGGCAGGCTGGCCGCGAGCCTGGGGAAGGCTGGGAGTCCTCGGCGCTGGCTCTTCCCCGTCCTGCACTGTGTCTGCCCCGGGCAGGTCCCGAGGCCACGACCTGGGGGCCCCGTCACAGCCCCGCCTCCAGGGTCCCGGCACAGCCCTCCCAAAAGCACCCCCCGGTTGCCCGTGCTCCTCTCCCACCACTGAGTCCAGACTCAATTCAACACTGCGTGGGGACGCAGGGTGGCGCATGGTTAGGTGCATAGAGTCCGCACGGAGCCCAGTGCCCTGGGTCGCGCTCCAACTCTGAATCCCTCGCTGTGTAGCCCTGGGGACCCTAGGCCTCTTTCCTCGTCGCCACCTCGAGGAGGCCAATCCCGCTTGCCTCGTGGGGTGCCGTGAGAATGGAACGAGACGAGGCCCGGAACACAGTCCGCCCGGCCGGGTGCAGGGATGTGGTTGGGGGCTGCGGCGTGATCCGCTGCTACTGCTGTAGCAGCTGGGGGCGCTCAGCTCCGTGCTGGGATCACCCGGGACTCGTAAAACCCCAACCAAACCCAAACCCAGTGCCTGAGCCTCCCTCGGGGCTGAATGCGTCCGAATCTTTGGGTATCGGCATTTAAAAATTCCCTCCAGGTGATTCCCGCAGGCGCCAGGTAAGTAGCCGTGTTCGAAGCTCCCGGAAGCACGGTGGTGCCGTGGCTGCCGTCTCCGCCTTCTCGAGGCCGGCACAGTGCTGCCCAGCCGTGGCGCTCACCCACACAGACCCACGGGTCCCTCGGGCGGCCGTGCTCCCCCACGGGCCGGCTCCCTCCCCCCGGCCCAGCTCCCAGGCGCTCCACCTACCTCGGGTGCAGGTTGTCACCCCCTGGAGCGGCCGTGGCCTTGGCTGGCAGCCCCGGAGTCGGCTCCATGCCCTCCTCTGCGGGCCGAGCATCAGGGTCGCCGGACGATGGTCCTTGTCCCGTGTCTGGGGCAGCCTCCTGGCCAGCGGGGGCCTCGCCGCCCCCGCTGGGTGCCGCAGGCAGTTCCAGGCCGGTCCCCGGGCTCTGGCCAGCCGCCCCGGGTGCTTTGGCGTCTGCCTCTCCGGATGGTGGCAGGTGTGCAGGGGCCTCACGGTCCGGGCCGGGCACGCCATCTCCCTGCCCCGGCAAGGCCTCCTCCGGCTGGGCCAGGACGGCAGGCCCCATCCCCGAAGCTCCTGCAGGGGGCAGCCCCTCCGCTGTGCCCTCCGGCGGGTCAGCTTCCTGGCTCTCTACGGGGAAACGGGGGGCGGGAAAGCAGGCCCGTTGGAGGGTTCTCTCCCCCAAGGACGCAGCCAGGACAGGACAGGGGAGCCACGTAGCAGGACATGCTCGTAAGGGGCAGAGTGGAGACAGCCCAGAAGCCCCCCTCCCCCCCCACCCCGTCCCTGGGGCACATCCCGCCGCCGGCAAAGCTGCGTGCGGCCCCGACCCCGGGGGACAGAAGCCTGCGCGGCGGCTCGGGCGGCCTCAGCGGGTGCCGCAGGTGCGCCAAGGCGAGGCGTGCGGCGTGACTCTGTTCTGTCTGAGATGTGTGTGTGCATGTGTGTGTGTGCATGAGAGTGTGCGTGGGCACAACTCCTCAGGGTGTGGTCTGAAGACACTGCGCCGTACGGAGGTGGAGAGACAATCTTTGCAGAGTGGCTGCACACAGCAGGAGCGGCGGGGGGGGGGGGGACGCAGTGGGGAGCCTGACTTCTCTCCACACCCTGTTCTGTGCGTCTGACTCTGGGACCGTGTAAACATTGGGCAAAACCATAAAAGGAAACGGGGCTTTACGAAGAGCAACCCGCGAGGAGCTGCAGCCAAGTGCAGAACTAAGCCACAGTGCCAGGCTGGCGGCCCAGGCTGCGAGAGGAGCGTCTCCAAGCAGTGTTAACGCAGCAGCGGGCCGTCCGTCTCTGACGGGTGCTGGGTGCTGGCCGTGCTGGTGGCAGAGGTGTGGCTTCAGTCTGCAGGTGAGCGAGGCGGGACGGAGCGAAGGGGCCGCACTCACCTCCCTGTGGCCCCCCGAGCTCGGCCTGCACGCCCCTGGTGCACAGTGCAGGCTGCGGAGTGGCTCCTTTCTCTTCCTCTCTCTCCTTGTTCTGAAAGGACAACCATGGACACTGTCATTCTTGTCATCAACGCCATCGCTCGGGCCACAGACCTTCGCTGTGCACCCACCATATGCCGGAGCTGCACCTGCTCTCACAGAGACACCAGCAGTGCGGACTGCTCCGTCGCCTCAGGCAGGGTGACACCACGGCTTCCCCCGGGTGCCCCTCTTAGTGAGTCAGGGCCCTGCTGCCAAGGGTGGCCCAGCCCCTGACACGGGATCTTCACGGGCTACACCTCAAGGTGCTTAGACGGGGGGTGGGAAACACGTTTAATCTTAAAATGCCGCCTCGGGTGGGTCGGTCGTTGGCAGGTGCGGTGTCGGCTGGGTTGCAGCCCTAAGACAAATGAATCCGTGCTTGCCGGGGTTCACACGTCACGGTCGATGAGTGGCATCTGCCTGGGAGTCAGGCGGGTGAACTCCACGTCACCCCAGGGTGTCACGGCAGCGTGGTCAGGCGCATGAACTCGCAGACCCTTGAGCCCGCCCTCACCACTTGGCCAAGATCCTTAACTTCTCCACACCTCACTCTGCTCGTCTGCAGAATGGGGAGAACACCGTCTACCCCGAGTTAGTGGGCGGCTGGGGGAGTCAACCTGCAGACTGTGCTGAGAAGGGTGCCCAGCAGGCGGGAGCACTGGGGGGGTGGGCGTGGGGGGGACTCTGTCCTGCCTGAGACAGACAGTGGTCCGTGTTCCCTGAGCCCTCCGAGCGAGGGCACGGGGAGCCCCACCCTCCGCGGCCCGGCCTGCACTCGGGTCGGCCTGCTGCAGACCCGCGCCAGCAGGCACCCGCTCTCACTCCCCCAGCAGCTCGGGGCTCTCCGCGGTCCTGAGTTTACACATTTCAAAGGAAGGAAAGAAAGGAGGGAGGGAGGGAGGGAAGGAGGAAAATGGGGATAACTGTAATTGAATAAAAAACCCTTTTTTTAGTAAGTAAATATTTCTGGGTCCCCCTGGCGCTTCTGGGCCTTTGCTGGTGGAGCAGCGGGTGTGGGCACGGCCCTGGGCCCAGACAGGGCCCCTCCCTCCCGCCCTGGCCCCACCTGGGAGCCCGGAGGACAGACACGGCCCGAGACGCGCTCTGCCCGGCTCGCACAGTGCTGTAAAAGCTCTGTCGCGCAGACCTTAAACCGAGGGGACGTGTAAGCGGAAATTCCAGGCGCCCTCCTGTCACGACAGAGCCGCTCTGCACTCGGATTACGGCCTGGCTGCTGGGCCGTGTACGCCGTCGAACTGCATGCTTACATGTGTGTACGGGAGGTTGACTGTATGTACGCTATACCTTAATAAACCGGACTGGAGAAAAAGTCCAAGGTCCCAGTGTCTCTTGGGGAACAAAAATGTGAAGACCTGACCCCTCCAGGCCCCGTGGCACAAAGCAGCAGGCGCGGGCCCCCCCCCAACAGGGGGCTCTAGACCGTCAGCCATCCACACGGCCCCCTGGCACAGAAATGGGACTGGTCCCACTGCTGTGCCTGCACTGCACGCACAATTCTGTCACCCGCTCATGTCTCTGAAACCCCCGGACACCAAGCTTTGCCTTCTTAACGGTAACGACACAGCATGTGGGGACGCAGCGCCCAGTGCCTGGGGGTGTGGGGCTGGCACTCAGTGGACAGATGCTGTCAGCTGCCATCGGGGTGACCACCGTCATTGCCAAGTGCCCTGAGCCCTGCTCAGCAGAGACCCGTCCCTGAGCCTCGCTCTCTCTGCACACTCGGCCCTGCCACCCCCGTCGCTGGGGGGCTGGCGGCTCTGTCTCGGGCTGCCAGCTGTGTCACCCTGCCGGTAGAGAGGGACTCGAACAGGCTGTCCTCTGGCAGCCCTTGTGGGGCCCAGGCTGCCCTTTCCCTGTCTGTCTTTGGTGCAGGCAGGCACGCACGCAAGCACGCACATGGGTTTTGTCTTCAGGGCTCAGCTTTCCGGTCCCCGCCTTGCCCGGTGCATCCAAGACCAGGAGAAGAGGCCCCGAACCCCACTCCAGAGGACCGGCGTCTCTGAGCAGCTGGGCCATGGGCCGGGCCCACCCCTGGCTGGGCCTGACCCCGTCCTTCCCGAAGACCACCTGGCCCTGGTGATAATCGACTTCATTTCGCAACCGCGAGGAGTGCCACTGGGCCTTCCAGGGGACTGGCGGAGCACTCGGGCAGAGTCCTGGCACGACTGTGCGATCTAACGGCTAGTGCCAGGGTCAAATTCAAGTCCACAAATAAACACTACGCCTCCGCCCCCTTCGGAAGCACAAAGCGGTCTGTCTCTAGAAGGTCTCCGTACTGCACGGTTTTCCATGCAAAATGTTCACCAGCTGGGGCTGTGCATCAGCTCACTGCCCATCCTCCGGCACCTCCTGCGTGACTGGCCCTGGCTGCAGGGCGCAGAGGGGTGAGGAGGCCTCCCAGCTGGGCCAGTGGGGGGCTGGCCGCCCGAGTGGGGGAGCAGGCCCAAACCCGCGGTAGTTACGGGGCTCTGTGCTACCCCGGGAGACCAGAAGAGCGAGCAGGCGGGGGGCGGGGGGGACAGACGGGAAAGGGGACCACCACTCAGAAAAGAGGAAGTTCTCTGGCTGCCCACCCAGAAGTGCCTGGGTCTCTGCGAAGTGGGTGGCGGCTCGTCTCACCAACATATGAAGAGCTCTGACAGATTAGTGAGGAAAAGCCAAAAACTGAAGCAGAAAAGGAGGAAAGGGCTGGGGCGGGCAGTACATGGAGACGTGTAAAGGGCTTCAAATCTACAAAAGATGCTCCAATGTCTGGAAAAGAAATACCAATTAGAACTACAGTGAGACACAGAATCTATCTATCTTTGGTTCGGTTTGACATTTTCCATAGTGAAAAGTTGGGGATTTTTTTTAGATTCTCTCCATAATCAGTAAAAACACATCATCTAGGAATCGGTCTTGACTGATCTCAGAGAGAGAAAAAAATGTCAGTGTGAGAGAGAGACACTGGTCTCTGCCTCCTGCCCTCGCCCCAGCTGAGGCTCGAACCCGCAACCCAGGCCCGTGCCCTGACCGGGGACCAAACCCACAGCCTTTGGGTGCTTGGGATGAGGCTCCAGACAACTGGGACACCCGGCCAGGGCCACAAGAGAGTCTTTAAATTTGTTCATGATTAAAGAAAAAATGTTAGCTTTAAGAAGCATATAACCAATCGCCTTATTTGGAGCTTGACTCAAATAAACTGTAAGGAAAAAAGAGCATAAGACGGGAGGGTTGGGGGGGCAGGGTGCTGGTGACAAAGGTGAGGGACCGAGAAGCACCAATCAGCAGGCACGGTACGGACAGTCACGGGGGTGTTGCCCAGCACGGGGGACGCAGTCAGTGATGTCGTGCAGTGTGTGCGGCTCCTGGGGGCACCTGGAGGCTCACCGGGGGGCCCTTTGTAAAGCGTGTGACGGCCTAACTGCGATGCGGCACACCTGAAACTCATACGGAATAATGCTGACTATACACTGTAATTGCAATATAAGTTTTTTAAAAAGAGCGTAAGAGCCTTGGCTGGTGTAGCTCAGTGGATTGAGCTCAGGCTGTGAACCAAAGCATTGCTGGTTCGATTCCCAGCCAGGGCACATGCCTGGGTTGCAGGCCGTGGCCCCCAGCAACCGCACATTGATGTTTCTCTCTCTCTCTCTCTCTCTCTCCCCCTCCCTCCCTTCCCTCTCTAAAAATAAATAAATAAATCTTAAAAAAAAAGTAAAGAAGTTAAAAAAAAAAGCATAAGAAAGGAAAATGTGAATAGTGACTTTGCTGATACTAGTTAATGTTTACTTTTTAGGTATGACAATAGGTAAAAAAAAAAAACACCCACCTTATCTTTTACAAACAAATGCTGAAATGTTTACGGACAAAGTGATCCAATCCTTCAGATTTGCTACAACACCCCGAGAAAAGAGGAAAATGGGCGGGGAACAGTGGCCTCCGGTTTCGGGGCTCACGGGGTCACCCTACTAAGCTGCTTTTATAAATGCTTGGAAGTGTTAACGCTGAAACGTCGGACACACGCACACGGGCACAGAAAGACTCCCGTGTCCATCCGCCAGGCAGGCGGAGCACGAAAAGGACGACGCGCCGCGTGAGCAAGCAGCGTCCCCACGTGTTAGGAATCGCGCACTGAACGAGAACCACGGCCTCCGGAGGCCGGGCTGCCATTATCGATGGTGCAGGTCTGCCCTTCGGCTCCTCGGCTCTGCCACTGCAGGAGTGTGTCGGATGGAAACCTCACCCCGGACGAGAGTCCCCGCACCCCTTTTCTAAGAGCCAGAGACGAAAACTGAGATGAGCCAACAGGGACGTCGGTGGGCGACCCCCCACCCCGAGACACGGCCCCCGAAGGGCGCGCTCGGCCGCTTATGAACAGAGTGGGGGAGCCCTCTGGGTGCCGGTGTGAAGTGATGCCCCAAGTGCACGGACCTAGAGGATAGCGCGGGCCAGACCCACGTGAGGGATACCTGAGGTGAACAAAACAAAGAGGCCGGAGCGTATCCCAACACGCTTCTAGATAACAGGCTATTTCTGGAAGGTTCCACAGGAAACGGGCGCCTCTGCTGGGCCTGGGGGACGGAGCAGGAGGGGTCTGCCCCCTACATACACCCCAGGAACGGTTCTCACCCCGGGCACGTGGTGGATGAAGTCCCTTTTACAGCTGAGGCTGGCGACCAGTGGCCAGGGGGCAGGTCCGGACTCACAGGGACGGGCAGAAAGCAGGGGGCGGGGTGGAGGGGACGCTGGGGGAAGTGACCGGGCAAGGAGGGGAAGGGGTCAGCAGGGACAGGGGTCCAGCCAGGCTGGGGGTGCGGAAGGAAGGCACCAGCTCCGGAGACCCCAGCGTATCTGTTGCCAGAGGCTGGTGGGTGACTGCCCGGATCGGACACAGTGGCTCCAAGCCACGTGAGTGTTGCTAAGTGGCTGTCCCTTAGCTGTTCCCAAACAGAGTGCTGCCCCCACACACCTCACATGCACACACACACAAACACCCCCACCCCGGCCAGACTCCCGCTAGCCAGCGGGTTTGGTTTTGCAACCCTCGGGAAGGGCAGCCCCCACAAATGCCACCTCCACCCCCAGGCTCCTGCCTGGCCTGTGTCCCCCATGGGTCACTGTCAACACGCGTCCTCACAGCCAGCTGTCACTCCACACCCCGCCCACTCTGGGACAGGGCACAAGGTTACGGACAGGAAGGCAGAGGCCGGGGTTTCCGAATGGGGTCCCTGTCAGGAGGAACTGACCGCTCCCCCCGAGACTCCGTCTCCCACAGGGGACACGAGGAGCAAAGAGGAGTCACCAGATGGCCGGGAAGCTTCGAGGGCCTCCTCTCCGACGGGGCCTGTGTGTCCCCCTGCCCGAGGTGCCCTGGAGGGCACCTGCCCCTGGCCCCACAGGCCTCCCCGGGCACTGCCTCTTCCTGCCTGGAAACCCACCCACGAGTTTTACCGTCCGTCTCTCCCTTTCCCCATCATCAGGTCACGCAGGAGGCACGAGAAGGGGCCGTGAGACAACCCCGGCTCTCCTAAGCCGAGCCACCCGCCGGCCTCCCCACTGGCCTGGGGGCTGCCGGCCCCTCCGGTCAGGAGGGCCGGGGCACGGGCGCGGGAACCAACCTCCGCAGGGCCGTCGGTCAGGCCTCCTTTCCGCCAAGGCACGCTCCCCCGCGTGAAGAAGTCCACCACCTTGGAGTTCTGGAACACGGCCCCCACCAGAGCTACGGCCCTGTCAACGGCCACCACCACCCTGAACAGGGCGTCGAGCCTGGCGCCGTGCTGGGCCCCGTCCTGCCGCAGGGCCCGCACCAGCTCCAGGACCTCCGGCCACCCAGCCTGCGCGTCCCCTGCAGGGGCGGGGGCAGGGCCCGGGGCCCTGGAGGCCTCCAGCCGGTGCAGGCCTTGCTCCAGGTGGCCCATGCCCTGGCACACGCACTGCAGCTTCTCCTCGACGTCGGCCTGGAGACGCAGCAGCCTGTCAACCTTCTCGCTGAGCGCGTTCAGCTTTGTGTCCATGGTGGTCAAGCAGTCCTTGCCCACCCCTGGCAGCCCGGGGGCCCCCACGCTGTCCTCGGGGGCTCCCGACATGCTGGCGCGGGCTTGACGAGGGGGAGCGGCAGGAAGGGCGCAGCGCCCCCGCGTTCACTTGGGCAGTGGTGGCTGCAAGTTCATGGTTCGCGGGAGCTCGCGGCCAGGCCCGCAGGGCCGCCCAGAGGTCTCCACGGAGCCCGGGCACCAGCTGGGTGTCTTTGAGCCTTGGCTTATCTGCCACTCTGCCGCGAGCCGTGAGTGACAGGCCGCGTTTGGCCCAGGCCCTTACCCTTGGGCCCCTTTGACATCACGGCGGCACGGCACATTCCTCCCTGAGAGGGTGCTGATGGGCAGGTATTTTAGGAACCTGCCGCCCGCAGCCGGCAGGAGTCTGTGTGGCTGGGACTGCAGGCGACGAGCCTGAAGGCTGGGCACTGCCGGGGGGCCCGGGGACCCCGGGCGCGGGGAGACCGAGGCACAGCCGGGGTCCCACCCACCACCCACACAGCTAATCCATGAGAAGCAGGACCACAAACAGACGTGAGGCCCTCGGCTTCCTGCCCTGATCCACACGGGGTGCTTCTGCAGATTACAAACGAGACGGCGGGGCCCCTGCTCTGCCCCCTGCTCTGCCCCCGTCCCAAATGTGTGTTAGGCTGCCCGTGGGGTGGATCTGCAGGCCCCTCCCCCACCGGGCCCTCCGCCACCCGTCACTTGTACCTAAAAATAAAGCGAGGAACAATGCCCTCGGCTGCTCACCAAGTGCTGCCCCATAGGTCACGTTCCTGCAGGACACACTCCGCTCAGGGCACAGCTGCCCGAGACCCCCTGCTCCCCCGACAGAGGCCAAACAGAAGAGACGCATTCAGGCCCCAGGGACGGAGCTTTAACCTCACGGCCCTCGTCACACTGGGAACTGTGACGGAAGCGTCATGAAGTGCAGCTGGAGAACACTCGAGTGGACATGAGGTCGGGCACGAGGGGGTGCCACGGAGTCCCAAGGCTGCCGGGGAGCCGCTGCTGGTCCCTCGCAGGCCCTCGGGGGAGGGGGGGGGGTGGAGAAAGCCAGGCCAGAGCGGCCGTGCCCGGGGCCACCCCGCACCCGCCTCCTGAGGGCAGCTCAGCTGGGGCCGAGGCAGGAGGCTCCGGGGACGCGGCCTGGAGTGTCGGTCTAGGCTTCCCCTTCCGAATAAAAGCACTTGTGAGAACGCACTTTGACCTGGAAACCCGACACCGGACACCAGCCTGCGGTGATTCCGCTCCTTCAGGCTCCGGGGGCCCCTGAACGCTGGGCCGTGGGAGCACGGCTGGACCTCGGGCCCGCACTCCCCGTGCTGGGTGGGGACGGCCGCCCCCGAGCAGCCCACGCGGAAACCCAGAGCCCCGTCTGAGGGGGGAGGGTGCAGCCCCGGGCGCTGTCGGTGCGCTGGCCCGGAGCCGTGGGAGGGCGCGGTCCTATCTACTGTTCTGTGTTCCCTGCTGCCGGCCGTGCTTTACAACAGACACGCAAGCCGACTCTCCTTCAGAGAGCCGCTGGGGACCGCTGAGCTCCATCCGGCGGCTCTGGGACTCGCTGTGCCCCCAGCAGGGCCTCCCCCACCCCCGGCCCAGGCCCTGACAGGAAGTGCCCCCCACACTGCCCGTGCTACTCCCCTAGGGAACTACGGCGCCCCGAGTCCAGCTCTGGGCAGGGCTGCCCAGCAGGTGCCAGTGACCTTGGTGCAAGGGAGTCCCCACCCGCCCACAGTGGCAGACCCAGGCCCCAAGGGCAGTCCCCACCAGCGCGCCCCACCAATGACCCCCCCATCACAACCGCCGCTTCAGAGCTGTGCGGGGCCACGGGTGTCCGGGCCAGCCCCGGGTTCAGAAAGCCGGGAACCATGTCTACAAAGTCCAGACGGCCCAAACGAAGCACACATCCCAGACGCGTATCCGTATCAAAGGCTCATTATTCAAACGCAAAAGGATTTGCCCTGGTCGCCCTGAGACCAGGTGCCGGCGGCTGCTCCACTGGCCACTGTTCCAGAAGCCCCTCCAGGCTCCCTGAGGCCAGCAGCGCCTCCCAGGCTTGTCCCCACCCCCAGGTACACCAGCGGGAAGTGGGGGCTGGGCCGGCCACCAGGACGCCAGCAGGAAGAGACAGCACCTGGGGTTTCCCAGGACCACGGG
Organism: Phyllostomus discolor; assembly: GCF_004126475.2. Lineage (NCBI taxonomy): Eukaryota > Metazoa > Chordata > Mammalia > Chiroptera > Phyllostomidae > Phyllostomus > Phyllostomus discolor. The sequence goes on from NC_040914.2 coordinate 47,677,127, forward strand.
ACACACAGGGAACAGGAAACCAGGGCAACTCCCGCAAGTTGGCTCGGACTCCCCCGGGGCCCACAGTCCTGAGGACCTCCAGGAGGCCCTGCCGGAACCGCTGTCCCTCCCGGGCCCGTGGGAGGCCTGCGTCTGCGAGCACACGGTGGGCCTCGGCGTGGCTCCCCGACTGCCAGCAGACACGGGGCCCAGCGGGAGCCACAGGCCGCTTGTTGTGGGCAACGGTGCCTGCGCAGAGAATCGGGAGCCGCACAACCCCCCGAGTCAAGAGAACATGGATCCAAGACGAGGCTGCTGGGCTGGGTGGGCCCGGGCAGCACATGCAGCGAGGCCTCACCCTCCCTGGGTGAGGACCGGGCACCGACCCCCTCCGGAACACACACAGGCCGGCCCGTGTGCCGCGGGCTGCGATTAGCACACACCAAACCCCAGGACCCCTCGCCAGCTGGCCGGCCCGTGACAGCCAGCTTTCCCTGCAACCCCAGGTGGGGTAAGAGGGGCACAGAAATGCAAAGCAGAGGGGTCCATCCCAAAGCCGTGGCCCCCCTCCTTCAATGGGCGTGGCGAGGAGAGCCCCCACACTCCCTGGAGGTCAGTGGACGATTCCTGGAGAGACTCAGGGGCCCACGCTGCAACAGTGCCATGCACTGGCTTTGGGGGTCCATCTGATCACCCTCAATGGGGCCGAGCAGTCGAGCCTCACCCACCCACCCACTTCTTTGGGCCTCCTTCTGGGACACGCGCAGGTAGGAAAGGGGCACCAGGTTTTCCAGCAAGCCCCCCAGATAAAAAGGGGAGCCCAGAGCAAACAGGCAGACACATCCACGGCGCAGGAAGCAGAGGAAAGTCTTGGGCAGGCTCTCAGCCACAGAGAAGTGCGAAGCATGGAGGAAAAGACAGGCCTTGGAGATCAAAGACATGACTGTTCAGGTTTAAGACGCAGGGGCTAGAAAACAGTTACTGTCCCGGAACAGAGACCTGAAGGGTGGAGACCGCACTCTGGGGAGAAACCGGACAGGGGCACCGGCAGGCCCGCGCCTGACTCGGGGGCCGGCGGGAGCAGGAATGGAGGAGAGAAGGAGCTTACCTAAGAAACACTACCTACTGTCTTCACGCAGTTCTGGGACACAGGGATAAAAAGTCGAGTCTCCCCAAAATTTAAGAGAAAAAAAGCTGTATGTCCAGGCACTGAAGTCAACACCACCTCAGACTTCGCATCCGAAAAGCTGCTGGATGCTGGAAGGCAGGTTAGATGCAAAGCGTTCGAACAGAAAGCACGCGCCCTTGGATTTTTGAAGACACTGCCCCTGTCAGAGGTCAGCGTGAAGAGCTTTAAGACTTGAGGAGATGTAGCCCTGGCTGGCGTAGCTCAGTGGATTGAGCGTGGGCTGAGAACCAAAGTGTCGCAGGTTCGATTCCCAGTCAGGGCACATGCCTGGGTTGCAGGCCATGACCCCCAGCAACTGCACATTGATGTTTCTCTGTCTCTCTCTCTCTCCCGCCCTTCCCTCTCTAAAAATAAATACATAAAATCTTTGAAAAAAAAAAAAAAGACTTGCGGAGATGTAAAAAATGTTGGCATCCTTTCTAAGGAAGCTGTTCGGAGGCTGTACCCCAGCGGAATGAGGGACTGAACAAATAACGGACTCGGCTCCACGAAACCCCAGCCCTGACCTAGGTCCGGAGTTCAGGCGGGAGGACGCAGAGCCCCGCCCCCCGCCGAGGGAGGACTTCCGGGGGGAAAACAGCATACAGCGTAGCACAGAGACACGCCGCCACGTGTGAAGGGCGTGCGGCCCGGCGTCGGGCTGTCTGGTGTCACTCCTGCGCCTGCCAGTTTTGGGGGGCAGACTCGCGGGCCAGCGGACCTGGCCTCCGCGCCCACACTTCCTGGGCTGTAACACGAGAAGAATGATGTGCACGCTCCGAGGCGACCTCCCGCACCTCCCCGGGCCTCACTCAGCGTCCCTGCAGGCAGTGTCACCCGAGTGTGCAAACGCGTCCTCCAGCAAGGGAGCTGACTCGGGAAAGGAAGCCAAGAGATGAACCAGAACCCCGGCAAGCCTCGCAGGGGCCGGGACAAAACAGCCCTGGGGCCGCCGGCCCCACCTGGCCCATCCGCCCACGACACCCCGCGTGCTCTGGGAAGGACCCCAGCGGCCCACCCCAGGCTGGGCCCGGCAACCGAAGCTTCCTGCTGAGCCCTTGGTCCCAGAGGGCCCGGGTCTAGGTTGCGACCGAGACCGACCGACGGTCACCCAGGCTCTTCTCGCAGTCCCGTGACCCCGACAATTGCTCCTCGGGCTCCCACTTCAAAGCAGGCTGGCCAGAAGCTGCCCTTACCGCAAATATCTGGGTGTAACCCGATGCCCGCCGCTGGCCCCCGGCGCCGGGGCTGCGCAGCGCCGGGGAGGGGCCCCGAGTCCGCATGCTGCTGCTGCTGCTGCCGCTGCCGCACGGCGCCTCTGCCAACTCCGTGTTTACCCCGCCTGCTGGTGCCTGGCCGCCTGAGCCTGGGAATGAGGTGGGCCGGCTGGGACGACCTCTCTAGAGCGCGAGAGCCCCGATAAGCTCGGCATCCCGCTTATCTCTGACCCCGTCCCAGGCCCCGAGCCCCGCCGAGGCTTCGCCTGCTTATCTGCTCTGCTGGGCTGTATCTGCTCCCAGGGGCCCACTTCCTGCATCACTTAGCCAAGTGTCCAATTGGGAAACAAACATGGTGGGGTCTGAAGGGGGGGAGGGGGGAGGGGAGCAGGGAGGGAGCCCGAGGGCCGGGCTGACCTGAGCTCAGACCCCGGAGGCCTGCAGTGGGGGCCCAGGAGACAGGCGGGAGCCCCTGCAGGGGCGCCCCGGGTGTAGAGGGAGGCCTGGCCCGCAGCAGGGCACCCGAGCTGGGAGCCCAGTGATTTGCCTCCGGGCTGGGAGGGTCCGGCTACTGCCACTTCAAGGAAAACTACTCGGCAGGTGGCAAAGACACACGGCACCCCCACAAAGAGGGGGACATGCGGCAGCTAGGGACAGAGTGAGATGGCAGGCCCCACTCGGCACCTGCCCTCGGGAGACTCCCTGGCCAGATCTCCCCAGAGTGCCCAGGGGAGGCCAGGCCCTCTGCACACACTGGCGTACACACACACTCGCACACAGACACACACACACACACACACACAGACACACACACACGCCTGCCTCGGGGACCCCAACCGCCCCACCCGGCCGACGGGAGGCAGAGGAGCTGCACACCCCGCCCGGCCGACGGGAGGCAGAGGAGCTGCACACCCCCACCCCACGAGCTCGTTTTCTGATGACCGCACTCGGCTGTGCAAGCACTTCAGCTGCCATGCCTGATTTCAGCCTCGGCTCCTCGGCCCCTCGGCCCCACGGGACAGGGCAGACTCCCCTGCCCCACTGTGAAGATCACTTGACTGTCAAGATCACTTGACAGAGGGCCCGTCCACCCACTGAACCCGCGTTGCTCACTCGAGGCCACGGTCAGAAGGCGCTGGGAGCCGGCCGAAGACTCACGACGCGCTGCTGATGGGAGACAGCACGACCTCAGAGACCACCGGTCCGCTCCCTCGTTTTACAGACAGACGGGGGATCTGAAGCCCGGAGAGGGGAAGGGACTCTCTGAAGGTCACAAAGTTAAGTCCGTGGCATGGACAGGACCAGAGAGCAAACGGTTGGCCTGAGAGCGCCAGGGGACTCCCCAGCCTGCTCTGCGGGCCGGAGACAGGGGCGTGTGTGTGCGTGGGCGCGGCCCGTGGGCGAGGCTCTGCCAGCTGTCTGAGGAGGGGCCCGGGGGCAGGGACCCCCGGAAGCAACACTGCTGACTTACTCTTCCATGGAAAACCACGGACAACCCAGAAAGATGATGAAACAGCAGCCCCAGTCCTACCAGAAGGAACCCAAGAGCGATGCTTAGGAATAAACCCAAAGCCGGCGGCCTCTGCACAGACGGCAGAGAGCGGAGCGCGGCCGAGGGGGCCTGGCCTGCCTGGGGAAGCGCCCTGCGCGCTCGAGAGGCTGGTGGGGTGGCTCCCAAGACCTCACTCTCTTGTGAGGTCCACATTCCTGCCCCTGGGGACGATGTGCTATTCCCCCCACTCCACTGCCACACACTCAGGTCAGACGCCATCAGCCGGGAAATGCCCGAGAACGAAGAGAGCTCCCCGGGAACCAAACCCAGGCCGGCAGCCCTCCACCCATTCGTCCGACCACCCACCCACTCGTTCGCTGAGTGGGCCTTCTTAGGAAACAGTGAAAGCGCTAATATTCAGTGAGCACGTGTGTGTGTCCAGCATCGTGCTACATCTTCACGTGAATTACCTTCGCCCCTCAGAACAATCTGAGGGGGAGGGCTACTGTCCCCCTTTCCCAGACGCGTAAACTGAGGCTTGACGTGGTGATGTCGCTCCATATAAATGCCGGCGGCCTGACCCCAGAGTCCGCTCGCCACTCAAAGGCTTCTCAGTAAGAACATCTCTCTGGCCCTGGCTGGTGTGGGCTGAGCGCCGGGCCTGCTGAGCAAAGGGTCGCCGGTTCTACTCCCAGCCAGGGCCCACGCCTGGGTTGCGGGCCGGGTCCCCATTCAGGGGCCCACGAGACACGACCACACATGGATGTTCCTCTCCCTCCCTTTCTCCCTCCCTTCCCCCTCTCTAAAAAAAACCCTGTCAGAACCTGGCTGCGTCTGGGGGCTGCATTTGCCAAACACCAACTCAGAAATACAATCCCATTTGCAGGTTGAAACTAGGTCAACGAGGTTCACGCCCACCCTTCTGCCAGCTCACACGGGTAAGGTGCCCCCCACAGAGCGTGTGGACCCGGACTCACGTCCACGCCCGCCTGAGGTGGCCAGGTGCTGGGCCCTGCTGCAGAGGCCTGGCCCCCAGTGAGCTGGGCAGAGCTGCAGGGCCTGCGTCCACGACAGTTGGCAGGGTCTCTGGACCCCTCCCCTCCCCCACACCTCACAGTGGGACCCCAAGTCGCCTGGGCCGGTCCCACAGGAAGCCTGAGCGGGGCTGGGGGCTGCAACCTTCCAGGGTTAGCTCCTCTTCTGAGCCTGACTGTGTGTGCAGACCCCGTGGGAAGCACTTTAGCTCTAAGTACGACTTAACCCTTAACGGCGCCAACTCCGGGGAGCTCAGCCCTCTACCTGGGCCGTGGGAACGGGCAGGCGGGGCAGCAGAGGCCCGAACACACCGGGAAGGGGGAACACGGGGTCATCACCAGCTGCCAGGCACAGGGGACGTGGGTGGCATGGGGCAACACGGGGCCATGCGCCGGCATTCCCAGCCCTCCCGTCTGATAATAAAAAGAACCCCGTCTTCATCAGCTCCAGTTTCTGCCCCTCGGTCTAGCCCTGCCCTCCGGGAGCCTGGGCTCAGGAGTTTGTACCCCAAGTTTGAAGAACGGGCTGGTGGGACCTGAGGTCTGGGGAGAGGATGTGGCCAAGCTGGGCAGTGAACAGCCCTGAGTGGGAAAGAGCGGGGACAGGGAGACTCGGGGAGGGTCTGGGTTGGGGCGGGGCGGACCTAGTGAGGTGAGGTGCAAGAGCGGGGGAGAAGAGAGGAGAGGTTTTGCAAAACCGCCTGCCACGGGACGGAGTGGTCACGGGGACCCAGGGGCAGGAGCAGCATCGCGGTTGGGTGTCCGTCTCCCCAGGGCTCCGCAGACACTCAGTGACAGGGTGCCCACCAATGCAGGGTGCGGAGGGAGGCAAACAAACTAGAAACTCTCCTGCCCCGGAGGGAGGGCGTCCCGCAGGAAACAGGACTCGCGCTGAGCCGGGAAGGACGGGTGGAGCCGGGGAGGCCGAGGCAGGGGCAGTTCCAGCAGGACCCAGCGAACGAGGCTCCGCGAGGGGACGGGCCTCGGGCCCACAGAGGCCCAGCTGGCCCGGCAGGCAGGACCCTTCAGAGAGGACCCAGCTCGGGCAGAGACCTGCAGACCCAAAGCGGTGGGACACGGGGTAGCCACCCGCCCGGGCGTCTTCTTCAGGTGGGAAGCAGCGCGGTGAAATCAACATGTCAAAGGGCTGCCTGGGGTACGGGCTCTGACTGGGAGGGGACCTGGAACCCCCGCTGGGGTGCCCCAGGTACCCTGTGCTCCGGGAGGCACCCACAGGCCCGCTGGGTGCGGGTCAACGGCCCTGAGGCTTGTGCGTGGCACCGCATCTAGGCTGTACGCAGCCGGGTCCCGTGGGCACGAGAAAAGGAGGTGGCGGACCTGACGGCGGGGTGCAAAAGCACTGGGTGTCTCGGGCCGTCCTCCACACAGAAGCTAAAACCAGCGCGTGTTTACCGGCTCTGGGGTGTGCGCTGTTGCCAAAACACGGAGCACTAAGGAAGCGGGGACATCTGAGAGAGCGGCTCCCGGGGAAAGTCTCGGGCAAGTGCTGGCTGCAGTCGGAGGCCCCCGCTCCGCTCCGCCCCCGCATGTGCCCATGGCAGGAGCAGGACCCCTGCCCCAACATCGCCAGCAGGCCCGAGACCCCAGGGATGTGTGACGTTCTTCCCAGACCCCTACGTGCAGACCTCACCCCAAAAGCGGGTGGCAGAACATGGAGCACACACCCCAGGGCCCCATTCCGCACACACGAAACATGCGCAGGTGCCAGGACGGCCGGTCCCGCACCGGAGGACTGCAGGCGATCTTTACTTCCTACGACTCGTGTACATAGTCACTCTAATGTTTTAAGTGTGCACTATTTGTGTTATTACACACTTGTTTTCCTGTAACAGCCACCTATCCCCCAGACGCCCAGGCGTTATTCCGGACAGACAACATGTACCCGAGAGAGGCCAGGCACTTCAGGACCCCGGGGGGCAGGCGCCGCCTCTTACCCACCTCCTGGCGAGGCCGAGGGCAACTGCCTGCTTAGCCTTAAAGCGCAGGTGGCCAACACGAGGCCCAGCCCGTGGGCCCAGCCCGGCCTCCACCTTGTATTATCCGGCCCGGCACCTGGTTTCCACCCGGCGGCAGCGCCGGGCTCTCGCTTAACTGTCAAGGAGCAGTTACGCTTGCACACAGTCCTGAAATCACATTCGGCCCCCTGAAGGCCACCGCGGGGCTGATGTGGCCCCGGTGACAACGAGTCTGACACCCGTGCCAAAGGAACAGAACACAGGTGCAGACTCGGGGTTCCAGAGAAACAGCAAACCCCAGGGGGGAGAATGAGTCCCCTCTTTGCACTTTATTTTTAAAATAGACTTTGCCCCCCTCCATCTTGAAAACAGACCTGCTGGATTCCACACGCGACTCATAAACTGCGCTTGCGCGGAGGGATCAAGGGGGGAGTTTTCAGAGCAGGGTCGGCGAGCGTCTGCAAAGACCCCCAACCTCAGCCTTCTCCCACCACTCGAGCGCCTGCCCCACTGGCCGCAGCAGGGGGCCCGAGCCCAGTGCTGAGGACCACACAGCACACGCAACCCCCAAACCCACACAAAGCCAAAGGCAAAACCAGGCACTGGAGAGCGTGCGTGCTCACTGGCGCTGGGTTTTGACCAGTCCCCAAACACCACGCCAAGGGACTGCGTGCCCCTCGTGCACCTGCTGCACACACACACACACACACACTCAGACGTGGGTCCTGCGCACTTACATACCACCTTCCATCCATGGGTCCCGGGGTCTGTCGGACGCCACTTCACAAATCCCCAGCGAGATGTGTGAATGCCGTGACCTCCATCTCGTACACAGAGCAACTTAAAGTGGGGGCGGGCGGCTCAGAGGCTTGCCCGTGGTCACAGGCCAAGACAAAAATCCACACGGGCCGCCCTCCGCTCTCCCTTCCTTTCTCCCGGTCCGTCCCTCTGAGCTTTCTGCTGGCCCTGGTTTTAAACCCTGCATGCAGACCATTGTCTCCCTGGTGATGGAGGTGGCATTCTATTTCCTGCCCCAGAGCTGGCCCGGGGCCCTGGCCGCACCGCATTTAGCCACAAGTGCATCAGCCCTGCGTGAGCGGGGACAACTGGGCTGCTTGGAAACCCTAAGTGGCGTGTGTCAGCTGGCCCAGGCCGCAAGAGCCACTCCAGGCCAAGCTGCTAACGCCTCCATCACTAGCCCAGAGCGACCCACGCAGCAGGCAGTGACGTCTCTGGGGGCCGGGCGAACAAACGGGAGCAGCTCCAGGGCCAGCTCCCCGGCCCGCGCCAGTCCAGCCGCGGGGAGAGCCACCCTCACACGCCGGCCCGCTCCCGGGAAGTGAATGCCGTCAATAATGGGGTGCGCACCCGAGACTGCCGCCGGCAGACGACGGCTGACAGACCCCCTTGTCTGTGGCGTCTATCCGGTTGACGGGCCGTCCACCTCCTGAATCTAGACAGGATCAACTTGTTCACAGGCTGCTCAGTGAACTTTAACTTGGCCACAGGCCCTGGATAACTTTCCACAGCGGCAGATGCAGGGCTCTCACTCGCTCCCCTGCCGCTTGACATTTCAGCTTGCAGTTCCTCTTTCTCTCAAAAGGCGAGATCTACTATTCTGTTTCACTGGCCCTTCGCACGCACTCCGCCCAAACTGAGAGCTCGCTATCACACCTGTAAGGAGCCTCGGTGGCTCCAACTCAGAGCCCCAGCTGGGTGAAATACAGCAAGTCGGGTGTTAGGAAAGGCGCCTCCCCAGCACAGCCCACGTGCTATTGTATTTGCATTTTTGTAAGGAGCAAGTACATTACTGGGGTACTTTTGATTTTATTTTTTTACAGAAAGAGGAACGGGGGAGAAGAGAGAGAGAGAGAGACTGATGTGAGAAACACGAAATGGACGCCTCCCGCACGCACCCCCATGGGGAGCCGCACCCACAACCTTTCGGTGCACAGGATGGCGCTCCAACCCACTGAACCACCCGGCCAGGGCTGTAGGCTCTTCTTTGCTGGTTCTTTTTAAAGGAGAGGGTCACCTGCATATTTTCTAAGGAATAAAAAAATGTACTTCAACGGGGACATTACATTAGTTTACAGTTCTTTTGCCAGAAATGCGACTTGGGGGATAACGACCGGGAAGCGCACGCTGCCCTTCAGCCTCCGCGAGCGGACGGACACGCGCCCTCTGAGTTGAGGCTGTGTGCACTACAGGCGGCGAGCGCACAGAGGCACGGAGCCACGGCACGCAGGCTGCGAGAGCCGACACCTCTCGGGGAGCCAGGGCGTGGGCGGGGGAGCTAACAGATAGAGGGCACCTCGGGGAGAGCAGGGCAAGGCCTGAGGGCTGCGGGCAGAGGCGGGCTGTCACTCAGCCCGAGGGAGACAGAGGGAGGCAGCCCAGGCAGACGGTGGCTCGCCGTCCCTCCTGCTTTGCCCCCCACCGGCACTCACGCAGACCCAGCACGTGCGGGCAGCTGGCACTCCCGCCCGGCACAAGCAAGCACACGGCCTGGCAGCTCTTCTCTGCAGACGGTAAACGAGCCCTGCTGGTGAACGAAACGTTTTTTCACCATGACTTGATGACTCATGGTCAAGCTGTCATTCTGGCAATCAGACCTCAGCCTAAAAATGAGCTCTCACTCACCTCCCCCACCTCACGTCCGGGGCACCCAGTTAGGACTGCCACTGGGGAGATGACGCCCGGGGTCCTCAGACCTTCTTTCTTAGATAACGCCCAAGCAAAGATCAAGGTATCAGATGGTCCCACAGTCTGAGAGAAAAGGGTCGAGATATATAGACGTAAAAAAAATCTACTGGAGACAAAGATAACCAGCGAATAGAAGAAAACTTGGCTCCAAGATATTAAAGAAAGATTTTTTTAAAACCAGAAGAGGCTGATTTGAAAAAAAAAACAGAGAAAAAATAAGAGAAGCAATTGCAGATTTAAAATAGGGTAACAAAAACAGAATGTTCAAAAGGTGAATCGTAAGATAGCGAAAACCCACCAGGGCACAGGATAAACACAGAGAAAATGCGGAAGAACAGATAAAACCCAAAGCCCAGAGCTCCCTAAGTGGAGGCCCAGGCGAGAAAGAGGGCTGGAACGGGGAGTGGGGGGGAGGACAGACAGACCCAGCCCTGCCCCAGATCTGTCTCTCTCACCCCCCGGGGGCGCGCTGGCAGGGCCCTGGCCTTCCCATCCCAACACCGGATGTGCTGTGCTCAGGACCACGTGCTGGGGACCAGAAAACAAGCGACCACCACCTTGTTCATGTGACCTGTTGGCACCAAGGAAGCCGGGACCACAGGGTGTCTGTTCCACTGGCGATCTAGGGACAACCCACCCAAGTCACCGTGAGGAACGCTGACGTCAGGGCGGAGGGCCTGAGCCCGCACTAGTGACCTGCCTCCAGGCCACCATCAGTCCCCTCGGGCGCCCAGCTGTTCAAACGCTTCAGGCCGCGCCGGCTCCCTGGGCCCTGGCCCGGCCGGCCGACACCCTGCCTTCCCCAGAACGCCCCCCACCCCAGTCTGCATCGGTGGACTCCCAGCACCGCGTGGGCTCCGTGGGGGCTGGTCTGGACGGACATGGGGGCAGATTTCTGACCGGGGTGAAGCGACGGGGTTCGCCACCTCGGGCACCTGGAACTTGGTCTGGTGAGAGACGGCATCGGGACAGTCTTCGGGCTTTGAGCTGGAGAAAAGGGCCACGAACCCCCATAAACAGAAAAGGACAGGGTTTAAAACGCCACAGAAGAGGAAGTGTAGGACAAAGGTTCCAAAGCGGGGTTTTCCACAACCAGGAACTGTGGCCCCGGCACAGGCGGGTTCGCCGACGATGTTCCGGCTTCACACGAGGAGCAGCAGTCACGGCGGCACGCTGCGAGGCGAGGCCGTGGTGAGACCGCTCAGGGCAGCACCAGTTCCCAGGCACGCCCCGGCACCCGCAGCGGAGGTGCACTGCGCGCTGAAGGACCTGCACGGGTTTCCACACAAATCCGGTGTGAAAGACGGAGTGCGTGTGTGGGAATAAATCTTAAAGGCGTGGGATCACGGCAGAAGGCAAATAAGGGCAGACCAGGCTGAAATGCTGACACGGGGTCTTGGAGCCCAAATCCTGAATTCAGGGCTTAACTCTGCGGGGGAGGAAGGGGCCTACCAGCGCGGCCAGCCAGCTGACTCACAGGCTCACAGCTGCCGACGCTCCAAAGGGAGCTGGAGCCTGCGGGGTCTGGTACGAAGAGCTGCCTCAGTGTGCTGAACGGCAGGCGCCCAGAGGCCCCGGGATACCGTGACACTCCCTCCCTTACCCCGCCCCCCAACACCGCTAACGTGCGATGCACCCACCACAGTGAACTTCCTATCACAGAATCTAAGTTACAGGGTCAGAGACCAGGAAGGTGACCACGCCCCCGCGGGGCCGGCCAGCATGCTCCTGGGGCAGGCAGGCAGGCAGGCAGGCGGAGGTGCGCCTTTGTCGCTGCCTCCAAGAGCCGGGAGGGCTGGAGAGGGAGGGCAGCGAGACAAGGGGCAGACTGCGCTCCGTATGTGACCGACTAGGTCCAGGCCCTCGTGTGAACTACTGGCCGGGGAACTGTTGTTATGACGACGGTTTGTAGACAGGACGGTCTGTAACCGGGCCTCTGGTCTCAGCTCTGACCTGGGAAGAGTTTGGAAGCCCTCACCCCCACCCTTACAGGAAAAGGGCTAAGGAAACTGAAAAATCAAGGACTCTTCGGGGCCTACCAAAGCCCTGAGGCTGTGGGGCGAAGCGCCAGCCTGAAATCCGGGAGGCGCACACCCCGAGCGTCACAGGACAGTCTGCTTACCTGGGGCAGGGGCCTCGGGGCCGCACACAGGCAGGCACGCCTCCACGGCACTCCCGCCGGACGTGGACGCTGCCCGGCTGCTGTGAGCGTGGGGCTGCCGGGCCTGCAGCCTTGGCGGGCAGAGGCGCGCCCCTTCCTGGGCACCGCTAGAATCCTACCAGCTTCTCAAGGTTAAAAACCAAGAAGAAAATCCCCTCCTCGCTCTGGCAGAGAGAAGACAGAAGTAACCATCCTGCAATATACCCAGATCTTTCTCCAGAAAGAAGGCCTACTCCCCACAGGAAAAGCTTTTTCCAGAGCCTTACTCACCTAGAGGGAAAGAAATTGGTTAATAGGTTACACCACAAACAGGGGAAGCTAATTTCTCCCTCTGCAAAAGAACTTTTTCAATAAGCCCGTGATTTAACACGATGAGCGTCTGAAAGAAACCACTTCTCTGCATGGCCCGCCCCAGCCGGGTCGCATCGGCCCCCTCACCCGACGACTGATTGGACGTGACTCGCCCCCCGGGTCTTCGGCTTGAACGGCAGACTGGGACACCAACGTTCTCTGAAGAGACGCCTGTTCAGTAAGCTGTTCTAGCTTTCTCTGAGGGCACACGTCTGTGCACAGCAGTTTTAGATCATTACCCATTTTTGTGGGTTTTTTTTCTCAAAACGAAACGGTCTTCTTGTATTATGTTTCAAAGATAAAGTTGGATTAGCACCGTTAATAGGGCTTCAAACGCACACAAGCCCTGGCTGGGTGGCTCAGCTGGCTGCAGCATCGCGCTGTGCACCGAAGGGCTGTGGGCCCCACGCCCAGCCGGGGCCCGCGTCTAGGCTGCGGGGTCCATCCCTGGCTGGGTTTTGTGCGAGAGGCATCCGATTCAGGTTTCTCTCTCTAATCGATGTCTCTCTCTCCCTTCCTCTCTCTCTAAAATCAATAAACACATCCTCAAGTGAGGATTTAAACATTAAAAATAAACAAATAAATAAAATGCATACAAGAAAACTGTTCTAGTACCTGAAGGTAAATACAGAGTGACAGAAAAAGAATTCTTAGGAAAATTTTACTCTGACCTAGAATGTCTCTTTCGCGCCCTCTGCTGGCTACCATTTAAATAAAGTGGGGGCAGGGAGTAAGCCTTTTTCTTTGGGGAGATGCTTGGGAGACGCAGGACCAAGCTGACAATGCTATTGCTACAACCAGAAGGGAAACTCTCTTAAGGTGAGTCTGTTGACTGAGTACCTTCCCTAATTAGGCTTAAGGACATCCAAACAGATTTGGCCGTGGGTGGCAGGTTTAAAATAAGGGAAGTTCTTGTCAAGTCTGAATATGTTAATCATTAAATTGATATACAAACTACAAAAGCTTTTAATACAAAATAAAGCAACTATAAAGGGTTATCACTTAACACTAGAAAAATTAAGAATTTAAATGTTTCACAAACCCCACTACAAGAAAAAGTTTGTAACACGTTATTTAATCTATTAGTTTCAATATTAAGGTTTATTTTTTTCTTCCAGAGTGAGGTTAACAATTTAAATAATTATCAGGATGTATAAATGCACATCCACTCAGATAAAACATTACTGCTTAAAAGTGGCTAAGAAATATTTTGCATGTAATAAATATAAGGTTAACAGGCACCATCTTGAGAGCAGAAAAGTGTTTTTTCATAACCAATAAATAAATTACATTCAAGAAAACAAGGTGTTTATATCTGAAGTATCGTAAATCCTTAAATGTTTTTCTTAATATAGCACCCAAACTTCCAAACTGTCTAGAAAGTATCTCCCAAAATATAACTCATACCTTAAGTCATAAAAATAAAGGTCAAGAAAAAATCAATTTAAGACAAAATTTACAATTTATATTATAGTTCCCCATTCAATAAAATATCAAGTGCCAATTTGTTAAAAGTAAATGAACTGTATATATGCAATCCATTAGTACTGAAAATCTGAAATATATATTTTTAAAAATCATTCTTTCTCAAAGTACTTAAAATATTGCATCTCTGGTGGCAAACCTGAAAATTACCAAGCATTTTATTTCCCTAGTTTTCATACTTCTGCTCCCATCCCTATCCCTTTAACCTTTAACAGTCATCCAGCTTTTTTTTCTTTTTTCTTTTTTGTAAATACACTTACTTATATCCCAAACACAAAACACTGACAAGACTCCCTGGCAACCAAGGAGCTCCCGGACAGTCCGAGCCCACAGCCCCGCCCCCAGAGGGCGGCCCAGGCTCGGTGGCGGCCCACCACCGCGGCCCTCACCGACGCTGGCGGAAGGCTCCCCAGGGTCCACAGCTGTCTGCTGCTGACGCAATCCTGAAGAAAGTTCCAACACATTCTGCAGACAAATATCAAAGAATAAGTCTTTGATTGATAATTTTTCTATTTATTTCTGCCAAGGCGACTGAGAACACGAAAGCCTTTTCATCAGAGAGGTTAGCATAGATGTCAATTTCCTTTTCCTGTTTTTCTGTTAAAAGAAAAAGGGAAAGCTTAATAAAAAGGAGGCAGATGCAGTATTTTTGTCTAAAATTTACAGCTTTCAAGTATTTAAATGACAATCTCATACAGAATACTACAAAGTACATTAAATGTTATAAAGTATCATGCTACTGAACTAAAATTTTTTTAAATGTAACAAAGGAGTTACTGAAATGTCATGAACTACATTCTATATCTAAAGACTAAAATGAAGACTATATATATTTCTACATACCATCTACTTTCTACATCATTGCTGTAAGAATTTCAAATATTTCTTTCTCTTTACTAGTATGAGCCAATCAAAGCATCTCAGTCAAAATGGATTTTCTCACCCTAAAGACATTCCCTCCAGAACATCAATGGCGCCTTTATGACTCTATTAACTTCGCCTCAGCCTTGCTACGGAATTTAAGAATAACTAATATTTACTTCTATTTTTCGTCTCCTGGTTCCAAATGTATTCCAAGTTCATGGTAGAAAAAAATTTAAAATACAGAGAGGCAAAACAGAAATCACCATCTCATAAACCAGCTAAAATCACAATTAACATCTCTGTGTACATCCTTCCAAATTTTTCCAGCCTCTACCATGGTTCTGCTTGTCTGCTTGTTGTTGTTGCCGTTTGCTTTTTCATCCAAGTTAAACGTGGATGTAGCTTACAGTCACATCATTTTTACAAAACTGGTTACCAAAAACAGAGTCCTCCCCCACGCACATTCCCCCCTCTCAGGATGCAACCACATTTTTTTTCACTTGTTTCTTTTTGTTTTTACCTCTCTATCTCTAGGCAACATGTTTACATGACGCCACTTTTTGGTTTCCTGGTTTTAGGCACTATATATAATGGACTCTCCACAGTGGAAAATTAGAATCGTATTGTTTTCCATCTCTTGTACCCACCACACGTTTCTCTTGCATCTTCCCACTGCAGTTACATCACAATTATGGTGACATTACTCTTCAGTGTTTACATTATTCCAACTATGAAAATGACTTCACTTTTCATGCACACTGTCTTCCTGGAAAAGGTTCTTTTTTTACATCTGCTTAATTTTCATTATTAATTGAACCCAACTCTCTCCTAGTTGCATAAAACTTTCAGAATGTTTATATATATGAGGTATTGTATCAAATTTATCTTCTCAAAGAAATATCTCCAAGTCGTCTGATCTGCACCGATGTGAAATGCCTGCTCCCTAGGCCCACCACACAGCTACCACCTTGAGATCTCTCTCCGACCCCATGCTGGACACGCGCCCTATCTCTCTCTCTCTCTCTCTCTCTCTCTCTCGGGCTGGGCCCTGTGTCCCAGACCCCAGGATCCTTCCTCAGTTTCCCTCTCCATCTCGACGGCATGTATGCTGCAGCAGCTGTGTGAGAAAGGGGGTGAGTACGGGCAGCACAGTCCCGAGCCCGAGTGCTGGAAGATGCCCCCAGCCCGCCTCCACACTGAGCCCCAGGGCGGGGACGCAGACTCGCAGACGTCCTCTCAGTAGTGTGAAGGCCAAAAGCTGCCTGCCGTTGGCTGGTGCTGCTGTTAAAAACCCCAATACCCTTTTCAACAGTTTTCTAAATATTACTGTTACATCCACAGGGAAATACATAGACCTTAAGTACGTAACTGGAGTTCTGACAAACACATGTCCATGCGACCCACACCACAATCAAGACACGGAAAATCCCTCAGACTCCGTTCCTGCCGGCCCCCTGCCCCCACCTCACCGCAAGACCGAGCCGATTCTATCAGCACAGGTCCATGCTGCTTGCTCTTGACCTTCACATAAATGGCATCGTATGGGATGCACTGTTTCGTGTCTCGCTTCTTGTAGTTCACATGGTCTTGAAACCCACTGATGCTGTTCATACGAGCGGTTTGTCCCACTGTACTAGTTCGAATGCCATATTGGTTATTTCGTCTTTTTCCTCTAAACACTTGAAGGACTTCCCTTCAACCAAAGAGATAACGATTTACGATGATAATCAGCTTTGGTGGAATCCGTACTTTAACCACCCACTGGGAATGTGGTAGGCCAGCTCAATACGGAAACTCCAAGTTCTCCAGGTTTGGGGAAACTTCTCGAACTATTTCACTGATGACGTCCTCCTCCATCTTCTACGCTCTCTACCTGCAATGCCAACGACTTACAGAGGTTGACCTCAGACTGGTCCTCTGAATTGCTTGCCTTTCCCGTTCTATTATCTCTTCCCCACTGCTCTACATCTTGGTACACTTCTTCAATTCTGTCTACAAGCCGTTGTGGTTTATTTCTGTAAATCACATAACTACATTTTTTTTGAGAGTCGTATTTTAAAGTTAATTTTCCAGGTACTTTTGACAGCTACAATTTCCTTTTAAATATCATTTTGTTCTTGTTTTATGACTATATCATCTTCTCTCACTAAGAGTATTTATGAGAGACTTAATTTTTTCTTCTCCATGCAAAAACTTGTACCCAAGTTTTTCTTCTTCCCTGTTGATTTGGTCTTAGCCTTCCACACTAGATGCTTCCTTCCACGTATCTGGGGAGCTCTTGGTAAGATGCTCCCACCTAAGTGGGAGCCAAAAAGCTGATCAGCTCCTGCACACATGTGGAGCCTGACCGTGGTCAGCACTTCAGGGTGATCTGACTGGGCCATTTCTTTGTACGATCCTTAATGAAAAGATCTTTATTTTGGGCCTCTTCGCTGGGCTCTTCAGAGTCCCTAGAGAAGACACTTCTCATCTCTTACCTGGAAGACCTAAACCTGACCTGGAGAATGCGATGTTTACTATCTCCAATTTTCGCCCCGTCTTCCTGATCTTCACACAGGACCCCTGCCCTCAGTGAGGCCTGGGGTTCCCTAGACTGGTTTTGTCTTACCTGTTTCAAAGAGTAAGCGTGGAGAGAGGGGAGAACGAGATAACCTTCGCAGGGTATTTTTAACAAGAGTCTTCCAGACACACCGTGTCCAGTCCCGCTCTCACCGCCACTCTCCCAGGTACAGCTGATGCGCGCACGCCTCATCCTGGCGCGGCTGCGTCATAAAGACCGGGTTCCTTCCCCGCTTTCCTTCCCCAGAGGAGCTCACAATTTAGGTTTCACCGGTGTGCTAAAGCAGTTATCGTTTTCCAGAATTCTGCTGGTTCTCCCATTCCTTGTACTTGTGGGATTTGGCCGTTTTTGAAAATATCCTTTCACTAGGGTTTGAGGAGTGTGCACGGCTAACTGTGTTTATTCAATCCACTATCTTTAACTTGAAAGTCTACACGAATTCTCTATGTTCATTAACAAGATATTCCAAACTGCGTAATGTTTTAGTCAAAAATGTCACTATGTTACTAATAAGCAGAGTAACCACATCCTCCATATATGAAGACTCATCTTAAACCAACCAAAAATCAAGTTTAATGAGATTTTTTTATGATTTTATAAAGACATGTTATATAGAGGCCTAATAAACTTTAGTTTTCTATTCTTTCTTCTTTCTATCCTTTTTCAAAATATAGAAAACAAGAGTCCATTTACAGAGGGACTTTAGACACACGTCAGGTAGTCCTTATTACAATAATGGTAAACCTTGCATCAACTATTTCGAGTGCCCGATGTACAGGGAGTCAACAAAAACGAAATTAAACTAAATAGCTACGTAACACTAAGAAGTGTATCAAAGAGCTCTATTCTAAAACATACAGACCCTTCAAAAGTCATATTCCCCTCTTTATTATATTTTGAGAGCTTGGTGTGTCTCGAGGGTTAGCGATATACAGCGTGGGGGCCAGCCCTGGCCAGTACCTGTTTCTGTGCAGTCCCCCGGCACAGGGCCAGGCCCGCGCACGTCCATGCTGGCTATGGCTGCCGGCCAGCTGCAGGGACCGAGCAGAGGGGCTGTGACAGACCGGGTGTCCCACGAAGCCTAAAACATCCATCCGGCTCTTTACAGAAAAACTTGCTGACCATTCCCCCCTCCACCAGGTCTATGTTAAAAGGTTTATTTATTCTACAAAAGTTGCTTTAACCATTTCCTGTTTGTATGAAAAGCAAATAAATTAAAACATTTTATTCTAGAAATAACTTTCTTAAAACATTTTTATAATAAACTGAAATACTTGAAAAAATTATCGCCAAATAAAGGCTGCTTTCTCCCAGCACACAGGACACAGCAGCTCGACCCGCAAGTCCAGGCCCGCGGTCCTCTCGCCCCCCCGCCCCCCCACCCCCCCCACCCCCGGGGGCCGCTGCTTCCCCGCTCTGCGGGCTCCATCCCCTCTGCTGCGACGACGGGGAAGGGCGTTCTGTTTCCTGGGCCAAGCCCTCTCTTCCTCTCTCCCTTTTCCTGTTGGTTTTTCATTACCTCGTTCGTGTCCCTTCTGAAAGCCTTTAGCATACATTTCCTGAACACCCACCGCTGAAGCGATACACCCAAGCTGAGAACACGACTGAGGCTCTCTGCAAGAGCAGTGCAGCAGGAGGAAGACGAATGCCGAGGCACAGTCCTCCTGGAACACAGCCCAACACTGAGTGCCCCGCCTGCCTCCAGCCACACAGTGCCACCCTTCACCGTGGCGAAAGTTCGGAACAGCCGTGCCAGCGAAGTCACTTCCCCTAAGAGCAGTAACTTTATTCAGACAAAAGCAGAGGAAAGTGGTAAACAGGCAAAAAAATTCTCTGTGGCTATAAAAAGAGGAATTTACACTTATGCTTGAATACCTGAATACCTAAGGAAGACTACCTGAAAAAGCAGCGCCTGACTCAAAAATAACACAGGACATTATAAAAGCATTTCACTGAAAGTGAAATTATTTTGATAGAGGCTTTTAAAGAATTATGAAGAGCAACTATCCCTTTTTTCCATTAACTACTAGCCTGAAAGCCTCGATCTGAAAAGGCATTTGTGGGCACACGAGGGTTCACCCCACAAGCCCCCCCACTCTCTGGGGGGGCCGCTGACGCTCCCCACGAGGACGAGTTTTCAGAGACGCGTCAGTCTCTCCCAGGACCCCGCGCCGCAGCAACTCGTGCTCTTCAACCGCTGCCTGGCTTCTGCCCACAGGCTGCAGGCACTGCAGCAGGTGGCACAGTGTGGGGGAATAAAATAATAAAAGATGTTTACGTCCAAGAAAAAGAGAAGCTCAAGTTTTAGTTAATAATTAAAACAAGGCAACTGGCTGGAGCACCGTCCTGCCGAGCCAGGGCTGCGTCTCCACCCCAGCCTGGCGCACAAGAATCAACCCATAAATGCATGAATAAGTGGAGCGACAATCAATGTTTCTCTCTCTCAGATCAATATTTAAGAATTTTTTAAAAACAAGATACTGGTAGATACTAAAAAGGGAGAACTGTAAGGAGAAATATGAATTCGTTGGACCAGGAAGAGTTCACTACCCAAAGAGCTGCGTCAAAGTGGGAAGCACGGAACGAGCGATTGAAAGCTCACACTGGCCCTGACCAGTGTGGCCCAGTTGGTTGGGTGCTGTTCCACAAAGCCAAAGGTCGCAGGTTTGATTCCAGGTCAGGGCACACAGCAGGGTTTCAGGTTCGGTCCCTGGTTGGAGCACACACAGGTGGCAACCAGTCCATGTTTCTCTCTCACATCAGTGTTTCCCTCCCTCTTCCTCCCTCCGTTCCCCTTTCTCTAAATATAAATAAAATCTTTCTTAAAACTTCATATTGAAGAACACTTTTACAGCAAGGTATTACCTAATTCAAGCCCTTAGTCTTCCAATAATAATTAAATTTCTGTCTTTTTTTAAACAATCATCTATCTACCTTAGAGGAAATGCTTTCAAAACAAAATATGAGTGGCCACCCTAAGTCCAGGAGTTCAATGCCTGCAACTTTCTTCGCTATCTAATGAAGACCTCAGAAAAATGTAATTGGAGAAAAACTGCTTGGATTTATGCATACCTCTTTCTTCCTCATGTTTTTTGGCAGATGCACTTTTAGGTCTTCCTCTTCCTCGTCTGATATGATCTGAATGGCTGTTACTCCGAGACCTCTTTCTGTTTTCTAAATCCTTATTTCCTGTAGAATGTATCTTCTCTCTCCTAACTCTCTCTGTGCGCCTCCTCTTGGCCTCATGCTTGTTTTCTGTATGGATGAATAAAAGTGACACATTTTAGGGCTTCGCAAGAACTGTTTGCCCGAGTCTCACTCTCTTCTTGCTTCTTTCTAAAAGCACTGGAGTTGGCTGCCTGGCAGATTTCATCCAACTGTGGTACAACCGTGACGTCTCTGCGTCTCACATCACACGGGAAGAAATTCAACAGAATGTGGATGACCCACATCCACACGCGAGGGAGGAGGAGCCCTGTAACAGGACACATTTCCCTACTTGGCACCTTTAATTTCAGCCCCTACAACTCTGCACAATGCCACAGCAATCTTTCTGCCTTTTGCTCTCTGCTTCCAAGTTAAAAATGGTGAAGTATTAGAAAAGGGAAAAAAATCCTTTCTTCTTTGCCACTACCCAAATTACAGGCTGAAATACATCAAATACTCAGGAGCGAAATGGACCTTAACCATAATATATTAAGGTTATCAATAAAAAGCAAGCAGAAAGCATCCGCAGACAACACAGAAACACTAGAAAAGTACGCAGTTTCCCTTCAGCCACAGATGAGGTCATCTCTCAGAACGTGCTGATCCCTGAGCAGAGGAACAACAGAGGGAACTTGACTCAACATGGCGATGTAATCACTACAAAAAACCACCCTCTCCAAACAAATCAAAATGGTGGACAAGACAGGCAAAATTTATTAAAAACACAAAAACTTGCTTTAACACATATCTGAACTCAAAAGTAAAAAAAGAAGATTCCCTAAATTCTTAAAATCACAGTGGAAAAGAGGCAAAACAAAAAGAAACTTCACATCCCCAAAACTGAAGGGAAGAAATTAAAAGACTGTACATGAGCATGCTTATTAGGCTACTGTAAAATCTTTTAACATTTTAAAGTAAAATAGTAAGTTATTTTCAAATACCATATTCTTGAAGAATTAGGTAATTCTAAATCTCAGATTAGGCATGTACCAGACGATACAAGAACATTTAATTATCCCAGACTGTAAGTTATCAAAGACAACTAGGGTCTAGTTGAAAGACACAAGGGCTAACTTGACCACTGACCACTACAGGACAGTATGAACATCAATAAAAAACAGTGCCTATTATAAATTAAAGTATATCAAATAAATATACTTAAACCACATGACATTAAATACACAAATAAAAGCAAAAACTACTTAGCCACTATAGGAAGATGCTAAAAAACCAACTCACTATTTTGAAAACTTAAAAGGGAAAGAATAAAGCATTTATCCTGCCTTTTCTATTGAATAACCATTCAATGAACAAAGGACAGACAGAAGTTTCTCATTTTAGTAGTATTGCAGCTAAAAATGACGAAGGAATGATAAGAGTATCACCATTTTAAACCTGAAATGAACAAAAGAATCTAAGTGCTAAATATCATATACAAAATACTACACACAAAAATTAACTCAATGTCCCTGGCTGGTGTAGCTCAGTGGATTGAGCTCGGGCTGCGAACCAGGCATCGCAGGTTCGATTCCCAGTCAGGGCACATGCCTGGGTTGCAGGCCATGGCCCCCAGCAACCGCACATTGATGTTTCTCTCTCTCTTTCCCTTTCCTCTCTAAAAAAATAAATAAATAAAATCTTTTTTTTTTAAATGACATTTTTTTAAAGATTTTATTTATTTATTTTTAGAGAGGGAAAGGAGGGAGATAGAGATAGAGAGAGAGAGAGAGAGAGAGAAACATCAATGTGCGGTTGCTGGGGGTTATGGCCTGCAACCCAGGAATGTACCCTGGCTGGGAATCGAACCTGGGACACTTTGGTTCCCAGCCCGCGCTCAATCCACTGAGCTACGCCAGCCAGGGCCATAAATAAAATCTTAAAAAAAAAAAAATTAACTCAATGAATTGCAGACCTAAATGTAACAGCTAAAACTGTATTTAATAATACTTAGGGAAAAAAGGGAAAAGCCTGATGATATTGGGCTTGGCAATAATTTCTTAGATATGACACCAAAAGTATAGGCAACAAAAGAAAAAATAGACAATTTGGACTTTTATCAAAACTAAAAACTTTTTTGCATCAAATGACGCCATCAGTAGAGTAAAAATGCAAATCCGGAATGGGACAAAAATGTCTGTAAATACAGGAGAGGGGTTAATATCCAGAATCAAAAGAACTACTACAACTCAACAACAAAAACCATCCCAATTCAAAAATGGGCAAAGAACTTAGACATTTCTTCAAAGAAATGGCCAATAAACATATAAAAAGATGTTCAACATCAGTCATCATTAGGGAAACTCAAACCAAAATCACAAGATTATCACTTCATACCCCTCAGAATGGCTATCATCAAAAGTGCATCAAATAGCACGCGTTGGGGTGCGCAGAACCCGGAGCCCTTACACACTGCCGGTGGCAGCGCGAAGCAGTGCAGCGGCCGCGGGAACACGGCGGCTCCTCAGAACAGGACCGGGAACTACCGCATGACACAGGAATTCCACTTCTGGGTGTCCGGCCCAAAGAAACGACGACAGGGGCCCGAACAGACGTCTGCACACCCGATGTCACAGCAGCGTATTCACAAAGCCAAAAGGCAGAAGCAGCTTCCGTGTCCACCAAGGTGTGATAAACAGAGGAATATTCAGGAAGGAACTTCTGGCACATGCTACCACATGGGGGAACGGTAAGAACAGCAGGCTAACCGGAACCAGCCAGACGCGCAAGGACCCCACTGCAGGACCCCAGCTCCAGGAGGAACCGCAGCAGCAGCAGCAGCACTCGCAGGCACAGAGAGAACAGCGGTCGCCTGGGGCGGGGAGAGGGATGCGGCGCTGCTGTGTGATGGGTGCAGGGTGTCTGCTGGGGGCCGGGGGGCGGTGATGCACAGGGCTCTGGAGATGGACGGCGGTGATGACTAAGTACACAATATGAGTGTACTCAATGTCACTGAACTGTGTGACTTACAATGATTAAGATACTGAATTTTGTTATGTCAATTTCACCACGATAAAAGATAGAAAAAATCAGATTTGATGAAAAAGAAATTAGAAAACAAGATGAACTGCTAAAAACTGAAGTGCAAAACACATACGAAATAACAGATGATGCCTGCAGACAAAATTATAAACCTAGGAAGGGAAATCAGTGAAATTTCCTAGAGCAAAGCCAAAGAGAAAAAGAGGAAACGTGACAGTGAGGGGAGGGAAACGAGGGAGCGGTCCCAGAAACCCGCCACCACTCCTCCAGGACAGCACTGCCGATCACCTGCCCAATACCCGTTCTCCCCTCCTCATTAACAACAGATCCTGTTCCGTTCAAGAGCGCAAGGTGCCCCGCTAAAACAGACACGTTCCGAAAAAGAGGAAATGAAAATAAAAATAAATTAAACACACACACACATTCCAAGACTCCTGCAGCTGAACTGGCCGTGGAGTTTAGTTCTGGCCAATGACATGTAAGTGGAACTGAGTAAGGTCTCCAGGAAGATTTTTTAAGGGGAAGAGAATGGCTGTCATGCCCCTCGTCCCTCTGTCCTTCCCCCTTCTTCCTGCTTGGAAAGCTTACGGGGGCCTCAGAGGTGCCACAGCCACCTCACAGTGGGATGAGCACCCCTGGGCATGGTGGACAGACAAGGGCTAGGGCCCCAGTGC
The DNA here is from genome assembly GCF_004126475.2 of Phyllostomus discolor. Lineage (NCBI taxonomy): Eukaryota > Metazoa > Chordata > Mammalia > Chiroptera > Phyllostomidae > Phyllostomus > Phyllostomus discolor. Next base: position 47,700,980 of record NC_040914.2, read on the forward strand.
TGGCCGTGAGCCCCCAGCGGTGGGGTGCCAGCTCCCTCTCTCCCCACTGACGAGCCCCGGTAAGCGGCCCGTCCAAGCCAGTGTCCATCAGGTACCTTGTGGAGGTGACCCTCCTACACCGTGCAGGAAGTATGTGAGAAGGGAAAAAAGAGAACGGGGAAAAATAACTAATAGGTAAAAACTGCCCTAAGCTGAATCCTCGAGCCTTTGATTGGAAGGACAGAATGCCAAGGAAGAATGAGAACACTTAAGCGTGAGTGCAAAGTAAAGGCATTCTCCACATGCAACAGGGGAAATGCATACCACATGTCTGCCTTGAAAATTTTTCCAGGTCTGAAACAATTTCTGCAAAATGTGTTCCAGAAATAAAAACACGTGGGTTAAACCCTGGAAGACAGTGGAAAGAAATCTGAGTGTTACTGACAGCTGTGCCACACTCCTGAGGCCGGTCTCCATGAGAAGCCAGAGGACTCCACTCAAAGAGGTCTTCAAGATGAACAGAGACCATTGTAAGAACTCTATGATCAAGAACCCAAAAGTACAGGCACAGAGGTGAAGGATACAGTTTTTCATCAAAGGGCAAAATAAAAAGGGTATGACAGCCATGTTCCACACTGTAGCAATTTCAAGTGATGAGCATGTAGGAAACAATGTTTTCTGAAACAAGAAAACCAAACCTTCGTTGTCAAGTATTCAGAGTTGAGGATGGCTGATTACTGAGTGAACGGTCAATCATTTCGGGTTTATTAAAAGATACTGGCAATAACATGTCTCCATTTTTTTTCTTTAACTGAAAATGAATGTCATTTATAGGCTTCTACACTTATTAGCCTTTGCCTGTTAATTTCCATAAAAGATTTTGTTTATTTACATATATTTTTAGCTAGACAAAGTTCCATATATTTCTAGTGTCCTACCTCCCTATTCCTATGTATATTATGAAGATATAAAAATATTAAGTATAGCCCTGGCACGTGTGGCTCAGTGGATTGAGTGCTGGCCTGCAAAGCAAGGGGTCACAGGTTCAGTTCCCAGCCAGGTGCGGGGCCACAGTGGGGGAGGGGGGCCTGAGGGAGGCGACCTCACACAGATGTTTCTCTCCCTCTCTTCCTCCCTCCCTTCCCCTCTCAAAATAAGTAAATAAAATCTTCTTAAAAAATATATTAAGTATATATGAAAAATGAGAATTTGAACACTTCAAACCTAGATAAATCTACCTGATTTAACAGATTTTCCTCCTGCATGTCACAAAGTTAATTACAAGAGTTTTCATCCCACTGAAATCTAAAATAATCTTTTATAACTTTGATTTCACTTTTTAAATTAGTTCAATTTTAGCTTTAAAGATGTTTCTATTTTTCATTTTAAATGTTAAATTATGCTGCCCTGGTGGTGTGGCTCAGTGCATTGAGTGTCAGCCTGTACACCAAAGGGTCATCAGTTCGATTCCCAGTCAGGGCACATGCCTGGGTTGTGGGGCCAGATTCCCCAATTGGGGACATGCAAGAGGCAACCACACATGGATGTTTCTCTCCCTCACTTCCTCCCTTCCCCTCTCTCTAAAAATAAGTAAATAAAATGTTAAGTTATGCAAATAAGTCTTCCTTGATTTCTCATTATCTAGTGATCTATCCATTTATGCATTTACTAACATACTACATACAGAAATCATTCTGTGGGGTTTAAAAACAAATGAAAAACAGAATTCCCACACAATCCAGCAATTCTACTTCTGGGTATTTATCCACTGAAGAGAAAAACACTATCTCGAACCCTGACCAGTGTGGCTCAGTTGACTAGGCCTCATTCCACAAATCAGGAGGTAGGGGCACATGCCTGGGTTGCAGGTTTGATCCCTGCTTGGGGCACATACAAGAGGCAACCAGTCAATGTTTCTGTCTCTCTCTAAAAATAAGTAAAATCTTAAAAAAGAGCCAAACCCTAACTCGAAAAGATGTGTGTACCCCCATGCTCACTGCGGCATTATGTATTGTACAACAGCCAAGACATGGAAACACCTAAGTATCCACTGATGGATGAAGGGATCAAGAAAATGTGGACCATTATACAGCAATAAAAAATAAGTGAAACAAAATTTTGCCATTTGCAACAACACGGGTGGACCTTGAGGGCATTGTTCAAAGTGAAAGAAGTCAGAGAAAGACAAACACCATACAATCTCACTTATGTGTGGATTCTCCAAACAAACAAACAAACAAACAAACGCAAGCTCATCGAGACTGGGAACAGACCGCTGGTTGCCAGAAGCAGGGGTTTGCGCGTGGATAAAACTGGTGAAGGGACACCACAAGGTACGAACCTCAGTTACAAAACCGGTAAGTCACAGGACTTCATATACAACATGGTGACTACAGTTAATACTATTTGTATTGCGTATGTCAAAGTGGGTAAGAGTAAATCTTAAAAGTTCTCATCATGACAAAAAAAATTGTAAAAAAACCCAAAGGTGTTCATACAGATGTTGTTTTGTACTTTTTCTTAATAGTGTTTTAGAGGTTTGTTTTCCACGTAGCACCTAAAAATCTGCATCCTTCTCATTAGCACATACTGCTGTTCCCCGAGATACACCCTACTCAGTTAATCATTCCCCTGATGATGTCTGGCTTCATAACTTTTTGCTATTATAAACAGCAATGCCTGAAAATTCTATTAAGCATGTAATTGTATATTGTAAACAATTAAGTCTCTAGGCTACATATCTACTGATAAAGAAGTCTAGCCCTGGCTGGTGTGGCTCAGCCAACTGAGCGCCAGCCTGCAAACCGAAAGGCCACTGGTTCCATTCCCAGTCAGGGCACGTGCCTGGGTTGCAGGCCAGGTTACCAGTTGGGGGCTTGTGAGAGGCAACTGGTATATTTTGCACATAGACGTTTCTCTTCCTCTCTTTCTCCCTCCCACCTCCCTCTAAAAATAAATAAATAAAATCTTAGGAAGTCTAGATTCTAAGTTACATGCAGTTAAAACAGTCAGCAACCACTGTCAGACTGCTCCCCAAAAAGGCTGCGCCAACTTAAACTCACACCACTGTCGTGAGCACTCATTCCGCCATCTCCTTAAAAGCACTTAGAAATCCTTTCCATTTTTGTCGAATGTTGGCAAAAAGAATGGTATTTTATTTCAACTACATTTCCCTGATAGCAAAGTTGATTACCTTTCCAGATACTATATATTATCCATTTTCATTTCTTCTATAAACTCTCTGCTCATTTAAACAGAAACGTTCTAGATCCCACTGACAACACGTACTTGGTAAATCACAGAGATTTTTTAAATTATATTCTTTTCGCTTCCCTACATACTATGGATTACCCAAGGCAAACCTTAAGAACTTTTACTGTAAAAGTGGGCATGTCACCAAGCCTTGTCGCTGTGGGACGTTTCCCAAGCACCTCGCCCCCACGCCGGTCCCCTGAAGCTGGCAGCACAGGCCTCTCCGCGCACAAGCAGACGGCAGCCGCTCGCGGAGGTCGGCTGACCGGACAGAGCCACAGCACTGGAGTGTGAGCCCGAGGCCAGGTCTCCCGATCTCCACGTCTGTGCCATTCAAAACTGTCCTCCAGGCTTTAAACACTCTCTACCCTTCTCCTTAAAGCCCTTTCCTCCTTTGGTTTCCATGGTACAGTCTATCCCTGAGGTTTCTCTGTCCTTTGTAAATATTCTTCCTGTTTCTTTTGCTAGCTACTTCCTCTTCTTCCTCCTGGGATTTCCAGGCTTCATCTTCACTTGAAGCTCACAAGGCCACTGTTACTATAAAACAAGAGAACCTTAGGAAACTCCAAGTGTAAAATAATAATGAACTGCTTCTCACACACCACCACAACTTACCCACCACCACCTCCGCTGGGGGTTCTCCCACAGGTGACAGCTCAGTGGACCTGGCCTCCCCACCCACTTCAAGCCGGCAGGACTGCGGGTCACCAGGGCTCAGTCCTTGACCTCCTTCCTCTGCCGGCCCTACAGACTCTCCAGCACAGACTCATCCATCCCCGGGAAGACAACCGCCACCCATGTGCTGATGGCTTTGTGTGTCCACGTGGGAAAGACAATCCACGGATGACATTTCACAATTATTGTACACCCAGAACTAAATTCCCCCTCTTATCTTCTTGTATACCCCCTTTCCAACCAGTACCCCAGGTCTGAAATCTGGGAGCCCTTCCAAATTCTTCCTGACGGTTCAAATGACTCTGACTCCAGAACGGCCACAGTGTCTGTCCTGCCGGTCCGTGCCCGCCATGCTTCTCCCTTACCTTGTTCCTCAACTGAATGACCTGCACGCAGGGGGCAAAAACCCTGCTGAATAGGAAGAACCAACACTCTCGTCCCACTCAGGGCGTGAACCAGCCGTGTCTTACTCATTTTGCAGACCCAGAACTGAGCTGACGTGCCGCCCAGCATGTCTGCTCAATGAGTCATGCCAGAGCTCCCATTCCTGCATCGAACTCTTCAAGAGCAAGGCCCAGGAGCCCATTTTTAACAAGTTCTCTCCGACTCCTACAACCAATCCAGTGACAGACCTGAAGAACCAATAAATTAAGTCCACATTCATGACGAAAGGAATCAACCTCAAACAGAAGCAGAAATGGCAAACAACTTTCTTGCCCCTGCTCTGCAGACCCAGGATAAACGGACCTCTCACAAACATACACAATTCTTGAACTATCTGCTACTGTAACCACTTTGTCTCAGTCAGTGCCCTCACTCACTTAACATATTGCAATAGCCCATTTCTACCTTATACCCCCATAAACCATTGACAGGAACCAGAATGATCTTTTTATTTTATTTTATTTATTTATTTTTAGAGAGGGAAGGAAAGGAGAAAGAGAGAGAGAATCATCAATGTGCAGTTGCTGGGGGCCATGGCCTGCAACCCAGGCATGTGCCCTTGACTGGGAATCGAACCTAAGACACTTTGGTTTGCAGCCCACACTCAATCCACTGAGCTACGCCAGCCAGGGCTCAGAATGATCTTTTAAAACAGCAAATCAGACCAGGCCATCTTCCTCTGACCCTATCCCCACAGTAGCAATAGCTTCTCCCCACATTTTAAGAACAAAAGCCAAACTTCTTACTCTGGTTTACAAACCCTCTTGCCTAACCCTCTGGCCTCATCTCCCACACTCTCCTGCTGTCCACATCGCCACCACACTAACCTTTTTGTTCCTAAAATATACCAATCTTTTTCTGGCCTCAGAATTTTTGCATTTGCTATTTCATCCGTCAGGAATGTTCTCCCTGATCTGATCATGACTAGCCCCTTGTTCCCATTCAGCTTCACGGTCAACGCCGCTTCTCAGAGCGGCCTCTCCAACCGCTCGGTCACACGCAGCCCTCTCGTCACATGCTGTGGCAGCACTCTAGCCGCACTTCCTACGAGGCGTTTATCACAAGCCGATACTCTCTGCTTACTTGCTAGAACGCAAGCTCTGCTCTGACCAGTGTGGCTCAGCCGGCTGGCCGTTGTCCCGCAAAGCGCAAGGCCGCCATTTCGATTCCTGGCCAAGGCACAGGCCTGGGCTGCAGGTTTGGTGCCCGGTAGGGGCGTGCAGGAGAACCAACCTCTCAAGCGTCAATGTTTCTCTCCTCTTTCTCCCTCCCTTACCCTCTCTCTAAAATTAAACAATTCTTAAAAAAAAAAAAAAAGGATGTACGCTCCATTACAGCAGTGAATCCACCTCGACAGTACATTCATTCATTATTTTATGCCCAAGGCTTAGAACAGTGCCTAGCATACAGTAGACGCTCAATATTTGTCCTCAATCTACTCTTATTTGAAGATCAGCATTATATGAAGTTCTGACTGTATCAAAGAATAAATAAAATTTCATACTTTTAATAAGCATATCCACTGAGTAAATCCAATTTGTCTAGTTAATGAGAAAGTAAAATTCAAACAAAATTATTTTTTAGATCTTCTAAATCAAGGAATTATAAACAATAATGTCTAAAAATTATATTCACGCTAAAATCAAACTATATTTTTCCAGCCACTAGTTTAAAAAAAAAACTCAAGTTGTTACAAATTTTACCAGCACGAGAGAAAAAACCCCACTGTCCACCAACCAGTAAACAGATAGATCATGGCGTAGCCATACAAAGAATACTACGAAGCAATAAAAAGTAATTAATCCTTACTGATAAATACAACAACATGGCCGAGTCTTCAACTATGCTCAGTGAAAGAAGCCAGACAAAATGAGCACATATTACAGGATTCCATTCATATAAAGTTCTAGAACAGCAACAGAAAACACACCAGCGGTTCCCTGCAGTGGGGGTGGCGAGAACACACAGAGGAACTAGGAAACTCTGGGAATGAGGGGCGTGTTCATTATCTTGATTGTGGTGACTGTTGGTTGATACAAACGCACGACAAACTCATCAGACTGCGCACTATAACCCGGCAGAGGCCACAGTCAAAAACCCGAAAGGCGCTCTAACCGAACTGACGGCTTAAATGTTATGGGTTGACATTAGTCACATACACACGTGCGGCTAGTTGTGACCTGTGCACCCAAATATATGCAACGATATTTAAGAAAAAAGTCTGTTGCCCTGACTGGTGTGGCTCAGCAGACTGAGTGCTGGCCTGCAAACCTAAAGGTCACTGGTTCGACTCCCAGTGGGAACACGTGCCTGGGTTGCAGGCTGGGTCCCAGACTAGGGGCACGTGAGAGGCAAGAGATGCATGTGTCTGTCACACACCTATGTTTCCCTCCCTCCCTTCCCCTCTCTCTAAAAATAAAGAAATAAAATCTTTAAAAAAGAAAAAAAGTTTATGTCTCTCAGATCAGCCATGATCAGCTGTGATCTATGCAGGGTTAAACACGTGTGACTTACTGGATGTCAATTATACTCAAACTTTTTAAAAAATCAAATCAGGTACACATCCTTGCAAAAATCCTTCAGAGGCTCTCCACGCACCAAAACCAGAAAATCTGTTACAAGTTTTATCAGCATTATAAGGGATGACCGTTTAAATGGAAATAACAGCAAACTAATGTCACAAGCTGACTTCCAATAGCTAGTAAAAACCAGACATGTCTCAAAAGATTTTAATTTTTAACTTCGACAAAAATGTGAATAGTAAATTCACAAAAAATTTAAATGCCTACATCAAAAAGCTAAAAATGTGATACACACTCAATTACCTGCAGAAGGTGGTGATTTTTCTGGGTGCTTTGCATTTAAAAGTTTTCTGCTAATAAATATGTAACCACAGGGACATGATTTACATGCAACAGGAACCTGTAGAAAAAAAAGAAAAATATATTATTATTACTCATTTTCTGTTAAACTTCTCAGTGTTTACAGAGTCTCCTAATTTGAATAAGTACCTGAAATAAAAATCATAGATTTATTTAAACCCCACCTGCTTACAACAAATTATTTGAGATAGGTATTGTGTTCTATACATCATATTCTAAGGCTTTACAATATCATCAGTATGGTAAATGGAGCTAAAAAACAAAAACAGACTAAACAAACAACTAGAACAGGAACAGAATCACAGACCCGGAGATCACATGGAGGGTTACTGGGGGAAAGGTACAGGATTGAGAAGCACAGTTGGTAGGTACAAAGTAGACAGGGGGATGTTATGGACAGTGTAGGATATGAAGAAGCCAAAGAACTTACATGCATGACCCGGGGACAGGAACTTGAGGGGTGGGGGGCTTGCTGGAGGGAAGAGGGGTACCAGGCTGAGGGGGACAAAGGGGGAAAATCTGGGACAACTGTAACAGTATAATCAAAATACACTTTAAAAGAGAACTATTGAGTAGGGTGGACAATTACAATAATATTAATCTCTTAAATCACAGTACAGCTTGCCCCTGGCCGGGTGGCTCGGGCGGCTGGAGCAGCGCCCCCCACACCAAAGGCTGCAGGTTCGATGCCTGGTCGGGGGTGCACAGGAGGCAACCGATGCACGTTTCTTTCTCTCCCTGGTGTCTCTCTCTCCTCTCCTCTCCTCTCTCTAAAATCAGTAATCGTATCCTCCAGGGAAGATTTTTTTAAAAAGCATTTAGAATAGGATAATTTGGATTTTAAACAACCAGCCTAAAATTCCTTCAAATTTCAGTTGCAATGCCAAAGGTAATGGTAATGAAAACTCTAACGCTACACTTTCAGGAATTTAAAATAGAAAAAAAATCCAAAATTTGGTTACTGATGGCTTATTGTGTGTATCAATTTATTTCTTAAAAACTGTACTTAGGTTGCATGTTTTACAAGTAAAACAGGTAAAAGAAGAAAACCTGCAAGAAACAAAATCCTGGCTGTATATTGTTTCACTGACTTTAAAACGCTCTAAATAACCACATTATAGAAAACTCGTACTAGGCGCAGCTGGAAGAATCAGTTAACTATAGCGGATATGTCTGCTCTATGTCACATAAAATTTTCTACAAATGAAAAAAGTCCCAGCTGCTCTAGTTTTAAAAATTAATGCAAAACAGAAGCCTACACAACAGATATCAGGAAATTAACAAGAATCAGGAGCACCACTACACACAAAATGGCTCAGTAATTTGGGTTTAGTGGATGTGAAACACCCTTGAAAATGAAAAGAACGTAAATGTGGTCTAGAAGTTTCAAAACTGTATTTTCAGTAGAGGAATGTGAAAGGGGTGTTCTAAAGCAACTGAAAACTGGGGTCTGCCTTGTCTGCTGCCCTCCCTGCCTGTTTTCAAACTGACACGCACAGTCTGTGGGTGCATCTTCGACTGCAGCAATCTCGCCAAACTTCAAAGATTTTACATTTATATTATGAACTAAATTCTAGTTTCATGTTTGTCAAGCAACTTAGCATGTATGAACAGTACTCTAATGTTGTTTAAAAAATAGTTTTCTGGAGTATAATTTTTTTTCTTGCTTATAAGAAGCTTGCACTTTCAAGTTATTAGAATGTTAAAATTATTACTTTTTCAACTCAGTTACATTAGTAAAAGATAAACCACTTTTAAGAATCACCAAAAGCTTTAATTAGTGCCATGTATGTTACATTCTCCTAAATATTTAGGAGCAAAGCAAACCAACATTTTAGATTATGTAGTAGCTTGCTATATGGACGGACCCTAGTCCCTCCTGCCACTACAAACCCCCAAAACGATGGCAGTTCGAGCTGAGACATTTAGGGCTACGTGAGGTTATGGTGTGGGGCCCTCAGGATGAGGTCACTGCCACGAAACGCAGAAACACCAGAGAGCTCTCTCTGCAAACACAGGGGACACGCAGCCTCCAGGCTGTGGGAGAATAAGTTACTGTTGTTTGAATCATTCAATCTACTGAATTTTGTTATAGCAGCTCGAGGGGGGATTGTGTGTGTAAAACAAAATTAATGTGATCTTTCCAAATAAAATGCTGACCAAGTTTTGTTGAACCAGTTACAGAGACTCCTACAAGTTTATTACCCTTTCCTTTCTTCAACCAGATCAAAAGCAGGTTATTTTTCCCAAAATGTGACTTATGCCAAGTAAAACAAAGGTCAGGATTTGCAATAACTTGTGTCCTACAGAAACTGGAATGCACAATGCATACCATGCAAACCTTGTATTTCTGCACTAGTAATTGGAACAAATGGAAACGATTTAAATATTAAAATAAACTCCTTTAAAGAAGCCTAAATCAAATCGCAAAGTCCGATTTTGTCAGAATTTAACAAATTTGGTTTATTGGTAACAACAGGAGGTTAACTCTTCACTCAGGAAAACAGGACTAAGTTATTTTTATAATGCATACTCAGACTGCTAAGATCAGTAAACTGTAATTCTTCCTCCACAATCTTCCCCTGATCAGCATCTCCACCGCTGCCCATAAAAGATACCGAATAAAACGGAACATTTTGTTACAAGAGTTGATCAGCCGGTAAGATTACTCCTTCGAGAATGCACTAAAATCCGCATATTGGAAGTCTCCAGCCATTTTAAATTACTCCCGATCAAAAAAGAAAAAGGGGGGAAAAAAGGGGGGGGGGGGAAGGAAAGGGGGAGGAGAGAGGTAGTCATTTTGAAAAAATTCTCTCGGTGGCAAAGAAAAAACACACCCAGATCCGCATGCTGGCATGAAATAAGAGCCCTGCGAATGGTTTTAATCGAGAGTTTTGACTCATTAGATTACATGGCTTTGAGGTCCGTCTATTATTCCGGGGAAGAACGAGGCGCGCTTACACGGAAACCCAGTAAGATGAGAATTTTTAAATTACAGCTCCAGCACCACTAACTCGGAGCAGAAAGCAGGCATCCAACACGCACGACACCCCGTGGGCACCTCCTAACAGACCCGGCAGCAGGAGCGCCAAGTGTTTCACAGGGACACGCTGCGGGGGTGCGCGTGGGGGGCGCCCCGAAAGGCAGGGCTTCACGGGGGCTCTCTGAAATCCTGTTCCGTTAAACACAATGTAGGGAGAGATTTCACGATGATTCATGCCAGAAATAGAGGAAGTACGTTTAGGAGGAAAAAAAAAATCCCCAAATTAGCCGAAATTTAAAACCATTCCGCTGCGGCCCCTTTTGTCACCTGCGGGCCCGGCGGGGACACTCCGCGGTCCCCGCACACCTCCGACCGGAACAAAGCCGCCCTGCCCGGCCCCACGGGGCTTTCGGAGCCAGGGCGCCGCTCCCGCCGCGAACACGCGCGTCCCCGCGGGGCCCAGAGGCTGAAGGGCGCGGACCCCGCCACTGACCCCCGAGCCGCCCGGCCACTCGGGGACCAGCCCACGCCCCCTTCCGCGCCGCCGGCCGCAGGACCCGCACTCGCCGCCGCCCCGCAGCCAGGTGCGCGCGGGCCCGGGCCCGCCCCCGCCGGCCCGCAGCCACCCCGCCGCGGCCGCCAGCCCGGGGGCCGGCGCACCCTCCGCCGCCCCGACCCGGAGACGCGGCCTCCCCGCAGCCAACCGCCGCCGCAACGGCCGCCCGCCCAGCGGCCCGCAGCCCACCTGTTGGTCGCACTCGGGGCACGACTTGGTGGCCATCTTCACTTTCTTGGCCCGACTCGCGGACATGCTCCCCCACCGCCACGGCCGCGGCTGCGGCGGCGGCTCGGGCTCCTCCCCCGGCTCCTCAGCGGCCCGGCCTCCGCCGCCCGGCCCCGCAGTCCAGGTTGAGTCTCTGCCGGGTGCGCGCGCGCGCTCGCTCGCCGCGGGCGCGAGGCCGCGCGGAGCCTGCGTGAGAGGGGGCGGGGCGCGGCGTGGCGTGCGCCGGCTCCGTGAGGCGTCAGACCGCGCTCCCACCCACCCCACGTCGGTCGTAGAGCGCGTCCGTACTCTCACGACAGCGGCGGGGCCGACCCTCGGGCGAGACAATGGCTCTCGGGCGACAGCCGCTTCTCCGGGTTGGTGGGGCTGCGTGAGGGCGTGGCTCAAGGAGTCGGCCAATGAGAACACAGAATGCTCACAGCTGCGGGGCACGCCTCCCCCGGGAGGAAGGAGAGCGCGGGTGTGAGAGAGGGCGTGGGAGGTGAAGCGCCCGGCCCCGCTGCCGGCGTTTACTTAACTCCGGTGACTGTCAGCAAGTCTGATCGTTGAGCACGGGTAGACATCTGATGAGTCTACTATGTATCAAGCCCTGGAGTCGGTGCCTCGGGATATAAAACTGGTTGTCAAATATTTATTCAGTGCCAATTCTGCCACACAAATGTGAATTCCAGGAGGCGCCGCCCTCAAAGAACACGCAGTCTGGTGTGAGCGACCTACCGTTCGAGTCCGGAGGAGCTGTGTTGTGGGTGGGAAGAGTGAATCGGTTCACTAGAACGTTCTATCAAAGTTTAAAACACACCTAGCCTTTGATCTGGCAATCCCATCCCTAAGAATTTGAAGAAAAGATATTCTCCACCCAAATTCGTTCGTACAGAGATCTTGCCTTTTGCAACCTTGCTTGTCGGAGCAAAACCAGAAACAGCCCAGGTGTGCATCAACAAACTGCCTGGGCAAATTAAGGGACGCACAAACGGAGTATCATTGAAGGTCCTCAAAAGAATTAGATCTATGTGAGGTGATGTAATGACATCCAAAATAGTTAGTTGGAAAAATAAGGTACAGAACACCAGAGGGATAGGAGAAAGTCTTGTTTTTCATTCCATAGCCTACTACATTACTTGAATTTTCTACTAGCTCAACCTAGTATGGCTGTTCCCTCCCTCCTCCCCGTCCCCCAAAAAGGAAAAAGAATTTGTACAGAGCTACTGCGGATGCCACCTGACCCACCGTCGAGGGATTTGGTGGTCCTGGAAGGCTTTCTAGAAGAGTTGCCTCCAGAGCTGAATTCCTAAGGCTGTTAGGTGGAGTTGCCCAATCAAAGGCGAAGGCTGTGCGAGCAAAGGCAGTTGGGTGTTGTGGGGCGCACCCAGTGCAGGGCAGACCTAAGGCTGGAGAGGTGGGCCATCTTCAGCTATGCAGGGTTTTTGCTCCCCTGGGGAGGAGTTCATCCTGGGGGCAACACGGGTTTTAAGGGGAAGAGTAACAGGATTAGATTTGGAGTGTAGAATGCTTGGTCCAGCAACATGCATCAGGCGCCAGCCCTGAAGCACAGGGAGCCGTGGACAGAGGAGGGGAGGGGCGGGGCAGGGTTTAGGAAATAAGACCATAGGGAACACTTGAGATCCTGCTCCCCAGCGTGTGTTGTCAGCTTTAGCTCAGATAAACTCATAAACACCATACTAGCAAAACTTGCGGAGCTATCTTGTCAGGGGTCAAGGGGTAGTCAGGAACACTTCCAGGGGGACTCTCGAGTTTCTATCGCAAAGGCCTGGAGGAACAGACCTGGACAGTCGAGGAAGACGGTAGCTCTGTTTTCCCTGGAGAATGGCGTAGGAAGCAGGAACCAGGCGCTGCAATCCAGGCCCTGAGGAATTTCCCGAAGGTTCCTTTTTCTGGAAATCCCCCAAAAGATCACTTGGCTGAGGAGGTGCTAAGAGGTCTTGAACTACACGGGAGGGGGGAGATGGTGTTTAAAATGGTCACTGTGCCCTGGCTGGTGTGGCTTGGTGGATTGAGCGCTGGCCTGTGAATCAAAAGGTGGCCAGTTTGATTCTCCATCAGGGCATATGCCTGGGTTGCAGGCCGCGTCTCCAGTGCGGGGTGAACAAGAGGCAACCAACCAGTGTTTCTGTCCCTCTCTTTCCCTCTCACTTCTCCTCTCTCTGAAAATAAGTAATACAATCTTTCAAAAAAATAAAATAAAATGGTTAATGTGCCACACACTGACAGCAGCTGATGCCACTCCATGCAGGTGCCCCTTCCCTCTGGCCACCTGTAACTAGGAGTGGTCCTGTGGTGTTGTAAATATGTGGTGCTGGCCAATAAAATATAAACTGAAATCGGCTGAGTAGGATTTTTAGAAAGGGTATAGTTCCTGATCAAAACAAATTCACGGAAAAAAAGTTTTGTCCTTTGGCTTCCGCACTTTTTCCTACCATCTGGAGCACGAGCACGAGGCCCTGAAGGTGCCAGTCCATCTTAGGACGGTGAGACTGGTGAGGTGTCACGCTAGTTCTCTGTTGCTACACAACGAATGACTGCAGGACTGAGTGGCTTCAAACAGCAACGTCGTCTCAGTGTCTGTGGACCCGAACGCAGGTGCGGCTCTGCAGTCTCATCTGCAAGCTAAACCTCGGGGGGCCCACATCTACACTGACTCACTACACTGGGGGCAGGCCCCAGTCCCCAGGCTCCCCACGGAGCTGCCGCGGCGGCGTGGCCACTGGCTCCTCCTAGAAGGAGTGATCCGAGAGCCAGAAAGAACACCCAGGGCAGAAGCCACGTGCTTTTCAAGACTTAATCTCCGAGACGGCGTCCCATCACTTCTGCTGAACCCGAGCAGGAGCAGGTCCCTGAGTGCAGCCCGCTCAAGGACAGAGAACTGCTCACACAAGGGCAGGAGCGGCCAGAAGCTGGATCGCTGAGAGCCATCTCAGAGCCCGCCGACCCCAGGGCCACGCACGGAATCAGGGTCAATCCACCAAGAATGAGCAGAAAGCTAAGTCCCTGGGTCCCCAACAGCACGGCCACGTAGGCTAACCCACTCATGGCCTGCAGCCCTGAATTCCTTATTATGTGGAAGGAGGAAAATAGCTCAAAACACGGTACAGCTCCTACCCACCAGGGTAACATTAAAAAGACGGTGAACACCAAACATTAGTGAATGGGGGCATAAAACGGTGTGAGCACTTTGGGAAAATGTCTAGAAAAGCTAAATTTACATATAGCCTATGACCCACGTTCTCCAATCTTAGGCATTTAGCCAAGAGACATGAAAACATACGTCCACAGAGAGACTGTGCAGGAATATTTGTACCAGCTTTATTTATAATAGGCCCAAATTGGGGGAAATCACACACAAATGTCTATCAAACAGATAAATAAGCAAATTGTGGTATATTCATTTAATGGAACCCTAATCGGCTTTTAAAAGGAACAAATTACTGATAGAACCTGTCTGAATCTGGAAAACATGCGTAGCAAAGGAGGTCTTGCACAGAAGAGCACACACTGTACAACTTCACTCAGTCCCAGGACGAAACCGCGCCATGGTAGAAATGACAATGTTCGCCTCCTGGGGGGTAAGGGTGAGGATGGAATGAAAGGGGTGTGCGGGAATTTCTGGGCTGGTGGTGAGTCTGCATCTCAAAGCGGTTGTGTTCCACAGCATTTGCGTGTGCCAAAACGAATCGAATCATGCACTTGAGATTTGGGTGTTTTACTGAATTTTAGTCTTACCTCAACAGGAGTCTCAAGCAGATACGCTGAAGTACATAAGACAAAATGTACTAATGCCAGCACATCAAAAAGTAAAAATAAGACTACATGGTAGGTAAGTAAAGCAAGTGTATACTAGAATGTCAATGGTACAGCCTAGGTGGTTGGCATCCAAGTGATCATTGTTTAATTCAAGTATTTTGTGTGCTTGAAAATTTCCATGCGTTACAGAAAATAAAACCTACGTATTTAAGCCACTGCTCATTAGCTGTTTAATGATTTGCTGTCAGACATATCCCTTACGTACGATGATGCTGAAGCAAGGGTTCTCTACGGAGTGGATGAGACTGGCCCTAGCGTCTGTTCATTCACACATTCCCTTGGTACCCACTACGTGCTGGGTCTTGTGCCCTTGATGGGGATGTGCTCTTGTGAGCAAAACAACGAAGTCCCTGCTGTTGTGAATCTTATAATCTAGCAGATACACACACACACACACACACACACACACACACTATCATACAAATAAGTATATTACTACTGTGATCATAATACTGAGGCTCTAAGGACACCATGAAGGGGACCTGACCTGTGGTGGAGTTGGGTTGGGGCAATCAGGGAAGACTTCCTGGAGGAACAGTGCATGATGGGTAGTTAATAAGGTGAAGAGGGACAGCAAATATTCAGACAGAAAGCACATCATGGACAAACTAACTGAGATCACAGGAAGTGAGAGGAGGACATTGTGGCTGAAGCACCAAAAGAGAAAGAAAAGTATCCAGCATACTGAGGACGGTGCTTGGGGAGCCCATTTTTCACTGGCTATTTTTTTTCTTCTATCCTCACCCAAGGACACTTTCTCACAGCCTTTGAAGAGAAGGGTAAAGAAACACTGATGCAAGAGAGCACTGGTCGGTGGCCTCCTGGACACACCGAGGCAGGGGACAGGACCTGCCACTTGGGCATGTGCTCTGACCAGGCATCGAACCCATGACCTTTGGTTAAGGGATGATGCTCCAACAACCGAGCCACACCCACCAGGGCTCCACCGACTCTGAGGCTATTCCTAAGGTTGCTCAGGACCCTTCCCACGTGCGACTACAGTGGCTGCGGCACGCCCCGATTCACAATGAGCCCAGGTGAGAGCTTCTTAAGTAACAGGTATTGTGTACTTGATAAGCCAAAATGGCATTCAAAGGCACTGTTTCAAAAATTTTTTATTAAGTTTACTGGGGCAATATTGGCTCACAAGGTTCCACAGGTTTCCAGTGCAGATTTCTACGATACATGATCTGTGTATTGCACACATGCCCGCGCTCCAGTCCCCTCTATACCCAGGACCCAGGCCACCCCAGGGAGACGGGGGTGGGGTTTTGGGGGGTGAGGTGTAGCAGCCTCCATCCCCACTCCTTCACTTCGATGCTCAAACCCAGGTTTCTGTCCAGGAGCCTTTTGCAGCTTCCCTTTCTCTCTGGGAAAAGGAGTGGTTCCCAAACGTATTCAGAAGTGTGTCCTGAGAGCCCAGGAGTCTTTGGGGAGGCCGCTCCGCTCCCGGAACACCCTTCGCTGGGTCTCTGCATGGCCGGCTCCTGGGCAATCTTTTACACACACGTACACGCATGAGTCACACATGCTGTCGGGCTGCTCCACAGTGCTCCAATGAGAAGCCCATCCCTCAAGTGCAGCCTGTAGTTTTAGCATCTGAGGCACTTTCAGTTCCATGTTCTGCCAGGGTCTCGGAAATTACCAGGTTAAACCATACGGAATTGCCTTTCTGTAGGTCAAAATGTAAATGTTACATTCTTGAGAAAAACAGCAGCTTTAGCCAGCTAAAATATGCACTATTAGTATTAGCTGCTTGCCCCAAATGATAAAGTTCCCCAAATATTAAATAATATATACCATATTTATAAAATTCAGTACTGCTAAAATATATTTAAATCCTTCAATTACTGCTGCCCAACTGGAGAATGTTGTTTCTTAGTCACAAGTTACGAAGAGGGCGACCACCCGTTGAAGAGGCCAGATGAGAGCGAGGCACGTGCGGACTCTCTGCCCCGCCAGGCCAACCTCCCCGTGGTGGGCTGCGACGTCGTGCTCGAACACTGTCCCGGGGAAGCGCAGGGCCGCACCTGCCAACCGGGGCAGGGATTTTAGCAGTCCGTCGCCTTCGCCTCTCAAGCACCTCGTCCCACTCAGTGCAGTGACTTCAGAGTGATCAGGATACATGATTTCAACTCCTCCTCAACACTGCTGTTAGCTGACCAACAGCAGAGGCAGTTCGGGTTAAAAGCAGTGATGAAACCCCCTTTCTGCAGGCCACCCACAGTTACCACCACACCCTCTTTTGGTTGAATCAGTTTTAACACATTTGGGAACTTCATCAGCATCCAACCATTGTCCAGGTCACCTTCCATTTCATTTTTTGGTCACAGCTTATAATGCTCTCATAAGGTCTCTGCTCTTTTAAATCTTAAGGGATGGGCGTATCTCCAACCGTGCAGTTTATGATCATGCATCAACTGGCGTTACCCACTTGTCCAATTGTTTTACCTTTCCTATTGCAGCCAGGTGTCGAGAAACAGTGGTAGCAGAAACTCCTAAGTCCGCTGCAAGGCCTCGAATTGCTGTCTTGGGGTTGGCTTCCACTCTGGCTCTCAACTGATCTTCATTTAAAACAGACTTGGGTCTCCCTCGAGGCTCATTTTTCAGACTCAGATCCCCAGAACGAAACTTTCCAAACCACCAGCGGATAGTCCTTTCACTAACAGAGCCTTCTCCGAAGACAGACATGATGTTTCTACTTGCTGTGGCTGCACTATGTCCCAGTTTAAATTCGTATAAAAAAAGAATTCGCAAGTCTTTCAAAGACACGGTATTGTTCACTTCTGTGGAGAAAACAAACAATAAAAACTCGATTAAACCATCAGAGAAAACCGAGAGCGCAGCATCGTTACGAACAGCGGACCGCACAGCTGCACACAGCCCGGACGGCCATTCTCAGCGGGCCCAGCACCGCAGGCTCACTGCAGACCAGTGTCCGGGTCACTGCACTCCGCCGTCATCGTTTCTACCAGGCAGATGTTACTTTTAAGTCTTTTGGTTTTCAATAGGGATACAATAGGGATAAAAATTAGGTAATTTTATAAGCATCTACCGTAGAAGACATGCTTTTGAACTCAAATGTGACCTGTGCTTCGAAATCCAGGAACTCAACGCCTACCAGTTTCTCAGCGCTATCAAATTAAGATCTCAGATCAATGTGCTGCTTGGAAGAAAATTCTCCCACACCGGGCTGAGAAATACTAGTTTCTTATGGTTCCTGAGGGAGATTTTGTAGGTCTCCCTCTTCCCTGTCTCAGAGGATCTGAATGACTGCTACTTCACGACCTCTTTATCTTCTTTCGCCTCTCTATTTCTCTGCTGTTGGCTTCATACTTAAATTTGGGTGTAGATGAATAAAAATAATGTATTTTAGGGATGTGAAAGAACTGTTTGCCTAAGTTTGCTACCCCCCTCCACCCTCCGCCTTGCAGTCATGTATTCTAATTGTCACTAGAGTCCACTGTCTAGGGTTTGTTTAAAACACAACCATAGCCCTGGCTGGTGTGGCTCAGTGGATTGAGCGCCCGCCTGCAAAACAAAGGGGCTGCTGGTTTGACTCCCAGCCAGGGCACATGATCCCCAGTAGGGGGCGCTCGAGAGGCAACCACGCAGGGATGTTTCCCTCTTTCTCCCTCCCCTCCCCTCTCTCTAAAAATAAATAAATAAAATCTTTAAAAAAAAATCCCCACAACCATAACACATGTTTCCTAAACACACCAAAGGCTTTAATAAAAAAGGTTGTGGAGAGATTCTGCAGAATTCAGTTCCGAACAATGTCTGGGTGAATCGGGAGCAGCAGGGGTAAGGTTTCCGTTCCCGAAGCTTTAATCCCGGTCCCTTGTAGGGGCACGTCCCTCCAACGTCCCCTTTCCGGCCCCTTTCCTCCGTATGCTTCCAAGATGGTGAAGTGCCCTTGCTCAAATTCTAAACTAAGCCATTTCAAATAAGTCAGTAATCAATCTTCTATTACAACAGCAGAACAAATCTGATCTCAACCATAATAAATTGTTACCAAAAAACAAAAACATATATATTACAAATATAAAATAAATATTAGGAAAGTAAGTAGCTTTATTTTAATCCCTAATATACTGAAAGCAATTTACTCTGTTGTTCCCAAATGGAATAGAAATTGGGGAGAAAGGTTTCCCACAGATTTATTAGATTTAATTTATGAAAGAAGCCAACTCTTCCACCTCAAGCAAATAAGCCAGTTAAGATACAACCAAAAAACAAAATTCGTTTTAATACACAGCTAAATCCCAAAGTAAAAGAATTTCCCAAATGCATAAAGGCCAAAGATATACTTCAATAGATTTTAATATTATAACTTCACCTGAAAAAAATGTTTAACTCACAAAAATTAATTTTTAACCTACATAATAAAAATCATAAAAAGGTGGTAAACTTTTAATTACCTGCAAAAGGTGATGATTTCTCTGAATGTTTTATTTGTAGATACTTTCTATTAATAAATAAATAACCACAACGACACGATTTACATGCAACAGGAACCTAGAGGAGGAAAAAAAGAAAAAAACTTACTACATTTTACCAGTTTATTAAACTTCTCATGCTGGCCAGGGTGCCTCAGAGGATTGAGTGTCAGCCTGAGAACCAAAGGGTCGCTGGTTCGATCCCCAGTCAGGGCACAAGCCCGGGTTGTGGGCCAGGTTCCCGGTAAGGGACACACGAGAGACAACCACACGTGGATGTTTCTCTCCCTCTGTCTCCCCTCACTCCCCTTCTCTCTAAAAATAAACAAAATATTTAAAAATAAAATAAAAATAAATAATATCCCTTTAAAAAAAAAAGAAAATATTCCGACTGACCAGGGAACAAGACGTTTCTCCGCCACGGCGGCTCGCCCCCGACCCCCCCGCCCCCCAACCCGGCCGAGAGTCTCCCCCCGGAGCCGCCGTCCGCAGGGGCTGGGCAGGTGCCGCGAGCTCCCTCCCGACCGCGCTCCGGAGCGGTTCTGCCCCAGGCGGTGTCCCCGTCCCCTGCGAGCCCCGGTAGGGCAGAATGTCCGGCCGAAGCCTAGACACCTGCGGCCGTAAAGCCACCGACGGCCGGAGGGCTTCGGTGCGGAAAGCAGGGAACGGCAGTTCCGAAAGCGACAGCGCCGCGCTGCATTTAGAGAAGGCGCCTGCGAAACCAGGGCTTGAATGGGAACGTAGCGTCCATCCTGTCCCACCACAAATTGAGGCCGCGCTAGCTATCCGGGCATGAAAACTATTAAGAACCATCCTGACGCCACCGCTTTTTTATGTAAGTTTAAGAGGAAAGCGCCATTCCGCTGCGGCCCCTTCTGTCACCTGCGGGCCCGGCGGGGACACTCCGCGGTCCCCGCACACCTCCGACCGGAACAAAGCCGCCCTGCCCGGCCCCACGGGGCTTTCGGAGCCAGGGCGCCGCTCCCGCCGCGAACACGCGCGTCCCCGCGGGGCTGAAGGGCGCGGACCCCGCCACTGACCCCCGAGCCGCCCGGCCACTCGGGGACCAGCCCACGCCCCCTTCCGCGCCGCCGGCCGCAGGACCCGCACTCGCCGCCGCCCCGCAGCCAGGTGCGCGCGGGCCCGGGCCCGCCCCCGCCGGCCCGCAGCCACCCCGCCGCGGCCGCCAGCCCGAGGGCCGGCGCACCCTCCGCCGCCCCGACCCGGAGACGCGGCCTCCCCGCAGCCAACCGCCGCCGCAACGGCCGCCCGCCCAGCGGCCCGCAGCCCACCTGTTGGTCGCACTCGGGGCACGACTTGGTGGCCATCTTCACTTTCTTGGCCCGACTCGCGGACATGCTCCCCCACCGCCACGGCCGCGGCTGCGGCGGCGGCTCGGGCTCCTCCCCCGGCTCCTCAGCGGCCCGGCCTCCGCCGCCCGGCCCCGCCGCCCAAACTGAGGCGCTCCCGGGTGCGCGCGCGCGCTCGCTCGCCGCGGGCGCGAGGCCGCGCGGAGCCTGCGTGAGAGGGGGCGGGGCGCGGCGTGGCGTGCGCCGGCTCCGTGAGGCGTCAGACCGCGCTCCCACCCACCCCACGCCGGCCGTAGGGGGCGTCCGTACTCTTACGACAGCGGCTGGGGCCGACCCTCGGGAGAGACAACGGCCACGCCTTCTCTGGGTGGGAGGTCTGCGTGAGGGCGTGGCTCAACGCAGAGGGGAGGGTGGGAGTCGGCCAATGAGAACACAGAATGCTCACAGCTGCGGGGCACGCCTCCCCCGGGAGGAAGGAGAGCGCGGGTGTGAGAGAGGGCGTGGGAGGTGAAGCGCCCGGCCCCGCTGCCGGCGTTTACTGAACTCCGGTGACTGTCAGCAAGTCTGATCTTTGAGCACATGTACCAGACACCTAATGAACGTCATGTACCCAGCGTCGGGATTGAAAATTCATTCTTTTATTTAGTAAATAATTGCCTAAAGCCCACTGTCAAGCAAATTTGAAATGCAGCAGCGTCTGCCCTTTAAAAAACACAGTCTAGCCATTTGGACCAGTGTGACTTAGTCCGCAATGAATGACCTGTGTGTTTTAACCCGTCAGTCACTACTCTTACTAAATTAAGATAAAAATTACTCTTAAAATGAAGCGAGCCCTGGCTGGCATAGCTCAGCGGATTGAGCGCAGGCTGCGAACCAGGCATCGCAGGTTCGATTCCCAGCCAGGGTACATGCCTGGGTTGCAGGCCGTGACCCCCAGCAACCGCACATTGATGTCTCTCTCTCTCTCTCTCTCCCTCTCTCTCTCTCTCTCTCTCTCTCTCTCTCTCTCTCGCCCTTCCCTCTCTAAAAATAAATAAATAAAATCTTTTAAAAAATGAAGCGAAAAAACATATACAAAAGCAAGTTCACCCCCTGGCTGGCGTAGCTCAGTGAATGGAGCGCGGGCTGGGAACCAAAGTGTCCCAGGTTTGATTCCCAGCCAGGGTACATTCCTGGGTTGCAGGCCATAACCCCCAGCAACCGCACATTGATGTCTCTCTCTCTCTCTCTCTCTTTCTCTCTCCCTCCCTTCCCTCCCTAAAAATAAATAAATAAAATCTTTAAAAAAAAATAAAAAAAGATTCCAGTTCTATCTAAAAATTAGTTATTATAAAAAAAGCAAGTTCATTTTTTAACACTCATTTTTTAAATATGAAATAAGACCGACATCAAATTACATTTCAGTAAACAATAGGAACAAACATAAAAGAAAACAATTTAAGAAACTATACACTTTGCTCAGAGAAAATTTGCCAATCAGTGTTTATGGCAGACAGTGGCTATTACACTGGTAACTTGTTTGCTTGTAACTAAAACACAGTTATGAGGGACATTTGTATTCTGCATATTAAATGCCTGTTAGCACAGTTTGAATGAATATAATGTATATAAATATTTAAAGCTGTCATTGTGGCAAATGAGATTGTCCCTTCCATTTGTCTCATTTATCTAAACTAGGTTGGACTGATAAACATGTTACTTGTAGAGGAAAATGTATGTCTAATCTACTACTAAGTTCTGGCTGTCAATAAAAGAACATGCACACCTATCGAGAAGTTTTATGAGTTTATTAGAGCCAGCGTTTTGAGGACATGCCCAAAAGTAAGATCTCAATGGATTGAGAAAACCTTCCCAAAAATTACAGGGTTTTTTTTCTTTAAGATTGTACTTATTTATTTTTGGAGGGGAGAAGGAAGGGAGAAAGAAGGGAGAGAAATATCCATGTGTGGTTGCCTCTGGTGGGCCCCCTACTGGGGACCTGGCCTGCAACCCAGGCATGTGCCCTGACTGGGAATGGAACCGGCAACCCTGTGGTTCGCAGGCCAGTGCTCAATCCACAGAGCCACACCAGCCAGGGCTGGAAAATTTGAATCGAAAAAAAAAGAAAAAAAGAAAGGAAGGAAGGTATATGACATTCATTGGTGCTGTATTAAGGAGGCAGGAGAAAGCCAAGCAGGGAACTCGCTAGCACTGGATCAAAAGCAGAACAGAGAAACGTGTTTCTTTGACATCGGTGGTACAGGATAGTTAACAATTCACATTTACAGCACATAGCGACGTTCTGAAGGGAACAAGATGACAGCGAGGGGTGCTGTGGCCTCCTGCTCCCAGGGGCTTGTACCCTGGTGCCTGTGTTTGTGGCTTTGAGGGGTCTGGAAAGGAAACCTGCCCTGACATGTCCCAGGTGTGTCATCCTAGATGCACAAGAACGATGGGCAGGCCTAGCGTAGGGTGAAGACTGACCCTTGCTAAGGGAGCTGTGGGCCTGGGTCGGGACTCCCCGCTGCGGCCTGCCCAGTTAGGAATCCATGGACAGGCCCTCTTGTGGGGTGACCGTCAGTCACTGAGCTTGCAGGGCGTGCCGCAGGCGAGAACTCTGGGTGATGATGATGCTCTTCACTGTTGCAGTGAGTCAACCCGCCCACTCCACACTCAAGGAGCAGGGAGTCAAGGTCCACCTCCTGAAGAGAGGCATACAGAAGAACTGGTGGACATCTTCAAAGACCACCCCAGTGGCTGATAGCAGGAGGCCTCAGTGCCTCCCCACGTGAGCCTCTCCATAGGACCACTTGGGTGTCCAGCCTCGTGACCCGGCAGCTGGCCTTCCACAGAGCAGGCGATCCAAGGAGACCAGGAAAGAATTCGCAGTGTCTTTTATGGCCTAACCTCAGAAGTCCACTCATTCCTGCAGCATCGTATTGGTCATAGAGATCGGCTTTATTCGGGGTGGGAAGGGACTAAACAGGGGCATGTATCCGGGGAAGCAGGGGTAACTGGAGGTCATCCTGAATGCTGGCCACCACAGGTATCCAAAGGAAGCAACAGTGAATTCTGCCAGGGCACGCTGGGGAGGGCTTCCCAAGGAAAGAACCAGGACAGGTGTCAGAGGAGTGAGCTTCCCACCGGCCTTGATGCTGTTGCAGAGGTTGCTCAGGACCCTCCCTGCATGCGGTTACAGTGGCCGCGGGTACCCCAGTCTCACAATGAGACCAGGCGGGAGCCTCTTTAATAATAAATAGGCACGATGTACTGGAGGAACCAAGATGGCTACTCAAAGGCACTGTTTGACCTCCCTGGAATTAGGACATGAGCTTCCTCCGGGAGACAGGCCTGAGTTGTAGCAGCTCCGCCTGCCTCTCCTCCCGTCACATCAACTTTCAGAGCACGAAGTCTGCACCAGGAGGCCTTTCAGACTTTTGTTTTTGGGTGGAGGAAGAGCAGTGGGAAGCTCAGCAGGTTTTTAAATTAACAAATTTCCCATTTCTCTCAGATGAGCAAAAATAGCTCCTGAGTTCCATAGTGGAGGTCTTTGTTCATCCTTTTTTATTTTTTTTCTCCCAAAGCTTTAGAATCATCCAAAGGAAGAGCCTGCTCTGACTGGTGCGGCTCAGTGGCTTGGGCTGCCGGCCTGCAGACAGAAAAGTCTCAGGTTCAATCCCCAGTCCAGGCACAAGCCTGGGTTGCAGTCCAGGTCCCCAGTAGGGGGCGTGCAAGAGGCAAACACATGCATGTTTCTCACCCTCTCTTCCTCCCTTCCCCTCTGTCTAAAAATGAATAAATATCATCTTAGGAGAAGAAGGAGGAGGAGAAGTAGTAGATCTTCAGAGCCCTGGAGTAAGCACTAGGTCCTAGGTTGAATATTCACAAGGGCCAGGGCTTGGGTCCCACCCCTCCCCCTGCCCCACCCCAGCAGTGATTGGCCGGTGCAGCCCCAGGGCCAGGCGGGCGGACCTCCTGAGACACAACCTACCCTCCACAGTTCCCCTGCGGGATCAGGCCGAAGCTCTACAGGACTTGCCCGAGACATACCCACTCCAGCTTCCTCTTCTTCCCTGCCCTGCCTTTCCACCCTAGCTTCCGTCTGCCCCAGAAGCACTTCCTCACAAAACCTCTTACACGGACTTTTTCTCTTAGCCCGTGCTTCTCACAGGCCAGCCTAGGACGGCGGCCATCCTAGGGGTCACAGCACCTATCAGGTGCCCATCTCCTGCAGAACAGCTCCTGCTCCATCAGGCCTGTGGATGACAGTGGCTTCCCACTGTCACTAAGGCCAGCAGGCTTCCCTGGGTCCCTCCCCACTGCTTTGCAAGCAGCCATTTCATTAAACAGTCCCCAGACACCCCTTTGGAGTGTGCGACCCGTTTCCTGCCAGAACCCTGGATCGTCAATATTCCTGTTACAGGAGTTTTCGAAGTCTCTACCTTCTGTGTAACTCACAGGACCACAGTGGTTTGGAATGAAATGCAAGTTTAAGGCCGGGGAAACGGACCACCCTTTGCCCTACCCAGTCCGTGTGGCTCTGGGGCTGCAGGTAGACAAGCCAACGGAGGGATGATAGGGGAAGTCTGATTTTCAGGATCCTCCTGATCCGAAGGCAGAGGCAACGACCTCCTCCCTCACCCACTGAGTCACACCAGCCAGGTCTGCTTTCCTGTTGTGGAAAGGCCTTCCAGCGGGAAGCAGCCAGTAAACAACTTGCAAAAGGTGACACCTGGCACTAGATGGCAGCCGTGACACGCCGGCGCCCTGGCTCACAGAAGCCATAGCCGTCCCAGCCCGCTGTCCCTGGGGTCGGGTTTCACAGCCCAGCAGAGCCAGCTCCCCACCCTCAACTCGAGGGCTTCCCACGCCTCCAACACGGAAGTAGCTTGGGGCCCGGGGCCTCCCTGCCCCGCCAGGGCCCATGGAACATTCCTCTTTGTGCTTCCCTCTCCGGCCAGTCCGAGGTGCATCTGTTCCTGGACACCCAGGTGCACCCAAGGGTCTGGGTCTTGGGGGAGGAGGCTGTGCTGCAAGGGCGTCCAACCTTTTAGCATCTCTGGGCCACTGGAAGAAGGAGAGTTGTCTTGGGCCACGTGTTAAATGCACAAACACTAAAGAACACTGATGAGTAAAAAAAAGATCCATGCATCATTTTCATGGTGTCCGCCACCCCAGATAAGCAAAAAAGTCCTCACGGGATCACCCTAATTATGCAGTGGCCCTTTCGATAATCTTTTAAAATCATCCAGCAGGTCCCAAGTTTGTGATCACTGATATAGGATGTGTGCATATATAAGTAATGAAACTTAGTAATAACATGAATGTTTCAAGTACATTTACAACTTTGTGCCGGGCTGCGTTCCTAGCTATCCTGGGCCGCACACGGGCGGCGGGCCGGAAAGCCCTGTCGTGGAGGGTGAGTCTCAGGAGGAACCCCTCCTGGTGCAGGGAATACCGCTGTGTTTGGCTGCCCCCGCCCTTGCTAAAAGGCTGACCTCCGCGATTGCTCTCACTGGTGTCCTCATCGCTGACTCCCCATCCCCACCTGGGGGGCGGGGACGGTGCCACGACACCCCACTGTCTGGTCCCCACGCTGGACTCAGGCTGGAATGGAGGTTTCTTTCTGAAAACCCCCCTCGGAGCCCTGGCCGGGTAGTTGGGTTGGTTAGAGCATCGTCCTCATATGCCAAGGTTGCAGGTTCAATCCCCACTCAAGGGAGATGCAAGAATCAACCAATTAACGCACATCAATAAGTAGAACAACAAACTGATGTTTCTCTCTC
This sequence comes from Phyllostomus discolor, assembly GCF_004126475.2. NCBI lineage: Eukaryota > Metazoa > Chordata > Mammalia > Chiroptera > Phyllostomidae > Phyllostomus > Phyllostomus discolor. The sequence continues at coordinate 47,727,312 of NC_040914.2, forward strand.
CCTTTTCTCTCTAAAATCAATCAATCCATCAATAAAAAGAAAGTAGCCTGGCTGGTGTGACTCAGTGGATGGAGAGCTAGCCTGAGAACACAAAGGTCACTGGTTCGAGTCCTGGTCAGGGCACATGCCTGGGTCACAGGCCGGATCCCCAGCTGTGGGTGCACAAGAGGCAACAGATCAAAGTATCTCTGACATATGGGCTGTTTCCCTCTCTCTCTTTCTCCTTTCCTTCCCCTCTTTCTACAAATAAAAATAAGCCCTGGCTGGTGTCCCTCAGTGGATTGAGCACCGCTCTGCAAACCAAAAGGTCACTGGTTCCATTCCCAGTCAGGGCACATGCCTGGGTTGCAGGCCAGGTCCCCAGTAGGGGGCGCGTGAGAGATATCCCCACTTTGACATTTCTCTCCCTCTCTTTCTCCTTCCCTTTCCCTCTCCCTAAAAATAAATAAATTCTTTAAAAAATAAAATAGAAATAAAATCTAAAAGAAAAAAAGAAAAGAATCCATTGAAAAACCCCATTCATCAGCATGCATCAGCAGCCCAGCCCTGCCCCGCCCCCTGCCGCATGCCGGCTCCTAGAAGAGGTTGTCACCCTGACCTGGTCAAGCATGTGGAGTAATTTCCTGTACCTGGTGGCATTCGTACACTGGTCCCCATGACTATCCCCCTGCCTTTCCCCCATATAATTCTCCGGCCCCTGCCAAGCGGCGCTGGGATCCATTTCCTCCTGCACTCGCCCAAGACGCGCCTCCTGTGCGTGCGAGCTTCCCTTAGCAGGGTGTGCCAACGCCGGCTGGCGGGGCAGCCAGCCGTCTCCGCGGTCTCTGCCCGCCCTCCGCCTCCCGAGGAGGATTTCAGCCTCCGGGCTTATGCCCCGGGGGCTGCGCCTGCTACCACTACCCAGATAAAAGTCCGGTCTGGCCGGCCTCTCCGCCCTCCCTCTGCAGGCTCCTGACGTCCTGTTCGGTTTCTTCAAAGCCCGGATCCTTTCAAGATTACACGGTAACATGTGTGATCATTAACCCGGGGCACAACTCACCACCAGGGCAGGGATCCTCACCCCGTGTACCCCAAGAATGTTGAAAACATTCAGTCAGTAGCTCGAGACTCAGTCAGGGGCACTCACGTCTTTTCCCCGTATATTGTCAAATGGAAAAATGACAACAGCCAACACAACAAATGGTGTGCTGCAGAATTTCAGCGGTTAGTCTGTGCGTGCCATGAGATGGGGAAGGCTGAAAACCGCTGCTCCGGGCAGAGACGGTCTTCGGAGACACGGGACTCTGGCGTCCCCGGAGCCTCACACAGTGACCGGCACACAGGAGGTGCTCGGTAAACCCACACTCACTCATTCCTCTGCCCCCGCTCTGTCAGACCCTGGGGGCGAGGAGTCCGGCCCCACGCGGCCCCGCCAGGCTTCTGTCCCGGGGAGGGAGGCAGGCGGGTCCCAGGACGGCAACAGCCACTGTCCAACTGCACGGCGTCTCCCAAGGACAGTGGGCTCGGGGAAGCCTGGGGGAGACCCAGCGGAGGCAGAGGGCCCGGGAGAGTCTCCCTGAGGTCCTGATGCTGGCAGAACTTCAAAAACTGGAGGCGGCAGAAGCAAGGTGGAGGAGGAGGGGAGCAGGGGGAGGAAGGAGAGAGGAAGGAGGAAGATGAGGAGGAGGAGGAGGGGGAAAGGGGATGAGGAAGAGGAGGGGAAGGGGGAAGGAGAGGAAGAACAATAGGAGGAGGGGGAGAAAGGGGGAGGGGAAGAAGGAGAGGGGAGGAGAGGAGGGGAGGGGGAGAAAGGGGGAGGGGAAGAAGGAGAGGGGAGGAGAGGAGGGGAGGGGAGGGAGGGAGGAGAGGAGGGGAGGGGGGAGAGAGGGGGAGGGGAAGAAGGAGAGGGGAGGAGAGGAGGGGAGGGGGAGGAGGGGAGGGAGGGAGGGAGGAGGCGGCCCTCAGGAGCAACCTGGAAAGCAAGGAAGTGGCAGCAGCCCGGTGTATTCTGGGGGGACCTGCTGGCCTCCGTGTCACGGCATCAACCGCCCACAACAAGGGTCACTACAGAGGAACCAGGTCTCTTAGCTAAGCCAATGTCTCTCTTTAAAAGAAAGAGAAGAAAAGGGGTGGTGTCAAAAGTAGACTTTTGCGGACAAAACACCAGTGTACAGGGCCAGGGAGCAGCTGTCGGACTGTGACCACGCGGCAGGGCGGCTGCCCCATGGCAGGCCCTCAGTAAACACGCGAATGCCTGGGTGAGAGTCACCGCAGTCCACAGGTTTGTCTTAAAGCAGAGAAGACAGCCAGCCGGGGGCCTGGCTCATCAGGAGCCCAAGCAGACCCCCGGAGGCCCCCAAAGGAGAGAGAGGGCGCAAAGCAGGACTGTGAAGTAGGGAGATTTACGCCGCCCTGTCTGTGCAGAATGAGACCGGCCCGCGCTGCGGCTGCTCCCGGGAAAGGGTGGGGGAGGCCGCGGGGGGATGTCCAGCCAAGCAGTTGGGGGGAGGGTCTGAAAGGAAGGCCGCGACACAAGCCTCTCTTGTTTTCCAGGTTCGGTCAGTGACCACGTCTGAGACCTGGGGTGCACAGAGGCAGCGCTGTCCCTGGAGCCCCACCAGGGCCCTGCGCTCCCCTCTCATTGCCCCCCCCACCCTGGGGGCGGGGCTGTGGAGAGGGGAACTGTGAATGGTCCATCTATAAATCAGGGGGTTGCATCACTGGCCGGCAGCGAATCCTGAATCACAGCGTCCAGTTCTAGGAGGAGGCTGTGAATCACGTCTCCTAATGAACGGGTGGTCCCTTCGCCGCATCCAGCAGTGGTGACCTTCAGCCCAGGGATCCTCAAGGGGGAGCCCCTCAGTGTGCCCCCCCCCCAGTCACCTGGAAGCTCTCCCATTCCCCATGACAATGGGTGAGCCGCTGAGCCGAGGAACTGGGTCACTCCGAGTCACTGCGAGTCCCCAGCCTGAGCACCCAAGCCCTGTCTTCTTCAACACCCTCCCTCGGAGCAGCTCCCTTGGACCCACATCTCCGAACGGGACGGGGGCTCCTCCAGACCCTGTCCCGCCCCAGTCGCCGTGTTTCTTGCACACTCACCCAGGCTTGTGCCACAACCACCTTATGGGAAGGGACGAGGAAGCTGAGGCCCGAAGAGGTTTGGTAACTTGCCCAGAGTCGCACGGCCCGCAGCCAGTAAAGAGAGTACCAGAACCAAGGTCAGGCGGCTCTGAACCACGCCGCCTCGCGGGAGGGGCACCGCGACGCCGGGCTGGGCGACCCCTCATCACAGCAATGCTCTGCGAACCGGGCGGACGCCCTCCTCCTCGTTCCAGAGGTTCCAAGGATGCCGCTAACCTGCATGAGCCCATCGGCACATCAGTGTGCCCCGACCTCAGCGACTGGCCCAGGGCTGGGCCTGTGACCAGTCAGGGCCAGTGAGTCACCCAGGGGCTTCAGTGACAGAGAGGTCCTCTGTCCTCTCCCGGTCCCGGTGATGGAAGGAGGAGAAGGGAGACCACTGAGGGGAGTCGCAGAGACAGCAGAACAAAGGCAGGGACCTGCGGGGCAGGACTTGGGGCGCCGACCACACAGCGAGACCGGGCCCCCGGGGGCGGGACCGGGCGCACCGCCACGGGCGGACCGGAGCCCTGAATCCCGCAGACAGTGGTGAAGTGACAAACAGCCCGAGCTGTTGGCCCCCAGGGGAGGCGCACACGAGAGGCAACGGATCGATGTGTCTCTCCCTCTCTTTCTGCCTTCCTTCCCCTCTCTCTAAAAATAAGTAAACACAATCCTTCAAAATTCTCAACAGTCCTCAAGTCGTACACGGTGGTACCTCACCAAGGAGGACAGGAGCCGCCCAGCCGGCCGCCGAATGGCTATTAGTGGGTTCGCTCCGGCAATGACACTCAGCTCTGGTTAATGCGGAAGCCTGTGAAGTGCTCCCTCGGCACTAAGGGGGGCACAGCCCGGCCAGAGCTGAGAGGCAGAGTCACCCCGGCAGCAAAGAACCACCCGGAGACCTGGGTGGCCTCAGAGGGGGGCTGTCGCCTGATCTGTGTTAATCTTTCACAAAGGAACATGCTCGCACATCATTCCTACAAGGAAAAACTAACTTTAAGATAGCTGGGGGTCCATGGCAAGCCACGCGATGACTGCATTATTTCGGGGGAGTGTCAGCATCCTCCCCTAAGAGAGCAGCGGGGGTCCCCACGCTGGGATGCATCTGTCCGGTGTCGGCTTCTCTGGGAGGGAGCTCAGAGACGGGGCGGCTGGCTTCCTAGGAACCAGTTCTCTGGCCCAGGGCCAAGGGAACAAATTCACTTCCTGAGCTGGCCCGGCTCTTCCCCGCCCCCCCCCAACAGCTCTGGCAAGGCACAGCAGTGGCCCCGTTTCTCAATGCCCCGGGGTCCTCCTCTCCCCGTAAAAGCAGACAGACAAATCCAGACAGGGCAGCTAGAGCTCAGGCGGCAAACACAAGACCCCGGGGCCGAATCCATCCCCTCCACTTGTTTTATCTGGCCCGGCACCTTGTTTCTCCCGGGCAGCAGCGCCGAGCTCTCGTTTAACTGTTAAGGAGTAGTTACATTTGTACACAATCCTGAAATCATATCCGGGCCTCTGAAGGCGACCACGAGGCTGATGTGGCCCCCCCCCGTGACAATGAGTCTGACACCCCTGATCTAGATGGTAAAACCAGAAACTATGGACAACGTCTATAACAAGGCCAGCTGATAAGGCGACGCCCCAAATTCCGAAGTGGGAGAGCGTGACAAGCCCCAGCACCTCGGGCAGGTGTGCGGGGCAGACACATTAGCGCAGAGAAAGCAGAGGGCAGAGTCCGGGCGTCTGTTGGGCCGGCCGGGCGGGCAGACAGAGAGGGCCGATTTGAGCGAGGCTGTGGCCGTGCCAGGGGTCTCGTCTGCTCCGGCGCCGGAGAGAACAGGGTCTCTGATGAGACCGGAAGGGGCGGAAGCCCTCTAGGCGCCCCAGGCTCAGGCTCACCGACCGCAAGCCAGGTGGACAGTGTTACAGAGAGGGGACAGGAGGGAGCAAAACAGGGGCAGAAACATCGATGCGCAAGAGGTTCGTCGATGGGTGGTGGCCTCTCTCAAGCCCCCAACCGGCGACCTGGCCCACAACCCAGGCGTGTGCCCTGACCGGGAACCAAACTGGTGACCTTCCCATCTGCAGGCTGGCACTCAGTCCACTGAGCCACACCAGCCAGGGCTGCACTGGTATTTCAAAACGAGCTAAAAGACACTTCAAAAGATTACAAAATAGCCAAAATGAACATAAATTAGAACTAGGAAAACATGCCAATTGAATGACAAATGGGCAGGAAAAAATTAGGAAAAAATCAAAGTTATTTCCGAAGCGAGACGAAACCAGAGCGAAAACAAGCGCGAACACGCACTACAGGCGTTTCCGCACGAGAAGCAGAAGGCTAAAAAAAGTTGTGAAGCCAAGGAGAAAGAAAACAGGCTGCTCTGACATCGAGCTGGTGCACGCAGTCCCCGTGGAGACCTCCGAGGAGACAGCCACCTAAGGTGCAGCGCGGTGGCCGCGGCTGATGGTACCGTACCCCTGAGAGGCGCTGTCCACGGACTATAAACCGACACACATGAGAAGGGACTCGAACCACGCTGCCACGAAAATTGAACTGGACACAAAGGAAAGCAAACGTGGGGGGGGAGGAGGGAGAAACAAACTTCTAAGACCTACAGAACACAAGGATAGGGGGAGAAAACTGTACTTGAACAATGATTGAAAGAAAAAAAAAAGAAAAAAAAAAAGAACACAAGGATGGCAGCAGGAAGTCCCTTCCAATCAGAAACTCATTTCAGCGCGCGCGGACTGAATTCCCCGGTCGGGCGGAAGACCTGGGGGGCAGAATGGGCGTCTTCTGCGTATGGCTGAATGGCTTTTACACAAACAAGACTGACCGTAGGTTATTGGGATGTCATAAAGAAACCTGTTTGGTCTTTGTCCCCAGTTCCTGACACAGAGGTCGTAAACCCTTGGAATTTCCTGACTGATAGGATCGTCGTCTCTCTCGTCTCCAACCGGCCCCTTCCAACCCTAGCTGAGTTTATGCTCTCGAGAGCCCACGCCCCAAGCCAGGCCTACCCTTGACCTTGCTGGCGCTGCAGCTCTTGGCCACACCCCCTCCACTGCCCCCTCCAACCTGCCCTCCGGGCAGCAGAACTTTAAACATAAATATGAGCACCTCGTTCCCCTACTGTAAGCCTTCCAGGGGCTTCTAGGTCTTTTAGGATGAAGACCAAAATTCCCACCTTCAGCACTTGGCCCGCGTGTCCTGACCCGGCTCACCTCTGGCCCAGCTCCCAGTGCTGTCCCCGCCCTCTGTCCGCCCCCGTGTCACCGGCAGCTTTCCTGGAAAGCCTTGGACCTCTGGGCCTCCGGGAGGCCCTGGCCTGGAGGCTGTCTGCCTTGTACGGAGGCACCGAGGGAGCGGGGGTGCAGAGTGGGTACTGGGTATCAGGGAGCAGGTCCTGTAAGAGGAGGTGGGAGCGAGCAGGATCCGGCAGGGAGAGAAAAACCGAGACGCGGGCCTGCCATAGACCGGCCCGCCTTCTGGGAAGCCCTGGGCCAGAAGTACCTGGTGCCCTATGGGTGTCCGAGCTCTGCTCAGCCACCGAGCACAGAGTCAGTCAGGAGATGACGACCTCAGGCAAGGTGGCTCTATGCAGGTGAGGCCGCTCCGATGGCACCGACAGGCAGGGGACGGCTGCGGACTGCGCCCCCTCATTGGGGGCAAGTTCCCCTTGACAGGGGAGGGGCACACAAGCCCCGATGGCACCACGGTCCCACATCGCCCTGCCAGGCTTTGGGGCAGCTCGTGGGCCACTTTCTAAGAGACACCTCCGCTCAGACCTCTGGGTCCTAATCTGCCAGAAAACTCCATCCTTTCTCTCCCAGTGGCCATCGGTGTGTAATCATATGTTTGCACGTCCGATTAGGTAACTGGTTGGTCGTCCCTAAGAAACTGGACGTTCTGTTTGGGCACCGGTTGCATGGCCCGCCGCAGGCCCAGAGCTTGGCCCATTGAACGCTGGGGAAGCAGCGCGGGCTGGAGCTGTGTCTCGTGACCCAGGGCCCTCCCCAACCACCTGCAGCGTCCAGAGGTCCTGCGGGTGAAGGTCTCAGTCAGCTCGAAGGGAGGGCATTCCTGATCGCTTCGGTCAGGCGTCGCCTTTACTACTTAGGAGCCTACTCCTGCCCTACACTTCCCTGTTCTAAAGGGCAGGCAAGGGACAAAGGTCACTCTGTTACCACCACCCACCACCACAGCCACCACACCCAAAAGTCCTTCAAGGGCTCAGTGCAGGACAAGGAGCAACTCAAATTTCCAAACCCAGGGGGCGACACGAGCCGGGTCCCTGTGTGTGGGGGCTGCAGCCCTGGGCTGGGGACAGCCGTGCCTGCTCCCCACGGGACTGTGCCGCCCCGCCCTCTCAGAGCCTCCTCTGTGAGACAGGGAGAACGCCACGTCCTCTCCGCCCTCAGCGGCTGTCGGGTGCAGCGGCAGTGAGAGGAGAGGAAGTCTTTTGCAAGGCGCGTTTCACAAGAAAGCAGGGGAGCTTTCTCCCGCAACGGCGACAGGTTGGCAAGGCACCGGATTGGGACACGAACTTGTTTTCTCCGCCGGGGATGACGTGGGAGCCCGTGTGGACAGGCTGGGTGCCGGGCATTGTTTTTCCCACCTGTGCAAATAAAATCAGCGTGTGCTCACCTGTCAAAGCCCGCCCTGCCTCCGGGCTCCCCCACCGCCCTTCTGATCCGGGTGGGGGTGGGGGAACAGCAGGTCGCGCACTGACCTTTGGGTGAAGAGCGAGGGACTGTGCGTCCATCATCTACAGGTCAAGGTTAAGTGTGTTTTGGAGGGGAAGGTGGGACGGTGAGAACGGGACATCGAAGGCAGTGGAGCCCTCGGGAAAGCTAAGCTGCCTGGAGCGCCAGTCGCCCGACCGCTGACACAGAGGCTGGGAAGGGCCTGGGGGATGGGCAGGGGCCCTACAGGTCACTTCCGCAATCCCACTGCTTGCTTGTCGCGTTGGGCAGCGGCTCTGGGTGGGCCAGGAAGCCTTTGCCTGCGGAGACTTTCGCCAAGAACAAGAGCTATCCTGTGCTAAGCATTCATTCCTCAGCCAACACTGGCTGCGGGGCTTGACCATGTGGTGGAAACCCTTGGAGGTGCCGGGAATACCACCGACAAGAAACACGCTCCCCATGCCCCACCCCCTTGGAGCTTCCATGGAGGTAGACCATAAGCCGGTAAAAAGTATCTGAACAGTAACATTTCAGAGGCTGGGCAGGAAGTAAGAGGACACGGAGGTGGGGGAAGCCTCGATGGAGGGAGGGGGTCAGGGGAAGCCTGAGCGCGCGCTAGGCCAGGTGCTGGGCCTCCCATGCTCTCCGCCGCCCTTGCAGGTGTGGGCAGATCTCCCACGTTCAGAAGGGATGAGAGTGGCGGCCAAGTCCCAAACTCCTAGCGCCCGCGTCCTGCCAGCCCCTGCTGAGCGGCCGCAGCCACCTGGATGATGAAACTCCGGGGGAGGACTGCACCATCTCTCAGCCTGCGTCCCTGCAGGTGCGGGGGGCCAGGAGGAACGCGCCTCCAGGGAGAGGCTGCAAAGAGCTCTGAATTCGCAGAAGGCTGAGACGACGGGCCCCCGCCCGGCCCCCGCAATGCTGAGCCAGAGCCCCGCTCCCGCCTCTACCGGGACAAAGCCGGCTCAGCCCCCCGGCGGAGCCCGACTCGGGTTCCCGCCTCCGGCCCGGCCCCCGATCAGACCAGCGCGAGGCACTATGGGACTTGTAGTTCAGCCATCCCCCGCACCTGCTCTAGAAACGTACTGGAGAACTACGACACCCAGGGGCCAGCGGGCAGTCCGGGGCGGACTCAAAGGCGGTGGGTGTGCGAGCGCAAGGGAGCCCGCGGTGCTGGTGCTGGTGCTGGCTCTGCGCGCTGTGCTGCGGGTGCAGGCGCTGGAGCCGGAGAGCCGATCCCGGCGTGCGCGCTAACCCGACGCGCGGGAGGTGGCCAGGCGGCGACAGGCACGTTGCATGCAAGCATTGGGCACAGCCTCTGCCATACCCGATTATGCAGCGCTCTGGCTCCGCCGGGGCGCGGTGGAGGGTCCGACCGCGGCTCACAGCCGCGGAGCCAGGCTGGCCCCCATCGCTTCAGGAGCCCTTGGCTGGGCTCGGGGGCTGGCGGACGGGCGCCTACCTTAGACTGTGCGCGACGCATTTCTCTCTCTTTTTTTTATGCCAAGGTTTCTCAGAGCGGGTGCGCGATGCAGCGAGCGGCAGCATTGGTCCGGCGGGGCTGCTGCCCCCGGACCCCGGGTCCCTGGGGCCGTTGTCAGAGCAGCGCGGCCGCCGAGGCCCCGGCCGTGCTCAAAGTGAGGCCCGAGCGGAGCCGGCGCGAGCGCATCCTGACGCTCGAGTCCATGAACCCGCAGGTGAAGGCGGTGGAGTATGCGGTGCGGGGACCCATCGTGCTCAAGGCCGGCGAGATCGAGCTGGAGCTGCAGCGGGTGAGTGAGGGCGCCCGGGCCGCGGGGCTGGGGGGCACCAATGGGGGGGACGCCGCTGGGGTCCGCGCGCCGGACTTCCTCCCAGCCCGCGCGGCCCCTGCAGTCGGCCGGGCTTGAGTTGAACAACACAATGCCTCCCCCCACCCCCCTTCGCCCACCAGCGCTCGGCGCAGAGTAAGACCCTCCGTTGCGATTCACTTGTTGGGCGGCGGCAGTGCCTGGCCCTGCATGTGCGGCGGGCTGTGCGTGTTAGGTGGCCGTCTTCCCCGCTCGGGGACCCCGTGTCCTGGGGGGACGCGGGTGGGGGGAGGGCAGAGAGACAGCCAGGAGCAGTGAAGAGATCAGCAGAATTTCAGGCCGTGAATAAGTCCTTTGAAGAAAGTAACATGGAGGGGCGGGGGCTGGGGGGCCGGTCGTTGTGGGAAGGGTGATCACAAAGGAGGAGGGGAGGGCTTGTGCCCCAAACTTTTTCCCTCCGTGTCCAAGACCTTTTGGGTCATTCTGCCAGTAGTGAGTCCCCAGTGAGGACAGGGCTGGGAGGGCCCTGCCTAGTTCCTTATTTTCGGCTCCCTCTGGAACCTTGGTCCGCGGCCACACTCTGTTCTCTGTCTGAGCACACAGCTGCCCCTCTGTGAGTGGTCGGGAAGACGGAGACTTGGGCCCTTTGGACCGTGGTGGGGACTTCCTTGGCCTTGGTGGCCAGCTGGCTGGGGTCTTGGCTTGAGTTCATAGCTGTGTGTAAAGGGACCGCACACCCAGGAGTGATTTCTGCCTCCGAGCAGCCAGGGTGGCTGGTGTGGGGGTCACAGGGGTTCCGGTGGGACTTCTAACCTGGGTGGACTTCTGCAGGTGACGTCAGGAGGGGACTGTCAGGAGAGAAGCAACACCTGGGATTGGTAGGCGCTGATGAAAGTCTAAGATAGCGGAATAATCTTGCTTAAGATAGATCTGACTCAGAAATGGGGGTGGGGGAGGGCCCTTGATCTTGCTCTCGGAGGTGCCAGAACTGGACATCCCGGGGAGTGGGTCACTGAGTGTCCCAGAATGCGTGGCAGGAAGCCGTGATGGGGACATGACACCTGGTCCCTCTTCCTGCGGGGACTTTGAGAGTTTGATGAGCTTGTGGACTGCTGACATCTCCTTAGAACACCCTGTTCTGCTGACCCGACAGGCTGAGCTGGACAGGTCAGGGTCCGTGTCTCCCTCTGACTCCTTGCAGGGCTAAGTTTAAAGCTTGGCACCCGAGGCTGGCTCCGTTTCTCTCCTTCCCTGGCCAGGAGGGGGCCGGGCAGGGAGCACAGGCAGGCAGACTCCCTGTTAAGACAAGGCTGGGGTGATTTCTCCGGTGCCAGAGCTGGCTGGGGTTCAGGGGTTCTCTCTACGTTTTGCTAAACAGCAACGTGGGTGTGTGCTCCGTGCAGCCTGAGGCTGGTTAGGACAGGAGCAGACGCTGCCTTTGCCTTTAAGGAGCAGACAGCTCTCCCCCCCCCCCCCCCGAGTCCTTTAAGGATCGGTGGGCTGTTTAATTTTTATTCTTTATTTAAACATTTTTAAATTATTTTGGAGAGAAGGGAAAGGAGGGAGGGAGGGAGAGAAATACGGATTGGCTGCCTCCCCTGTGCACCCCAGCTGGGGACCGGACCCACAACCCCGGCATGTGCCCTGACCAGGAATCAAACCAGGGACCTGTGCTGGGCTCAGGACTTCAAGGTGCCAAGTCTGGGTGTGAAGGTGTGAAATCCAGGAAGGATTTCTAGCAGGGCACAGCCCGGCGGTTGCAGGTAAACAAGGTTTTTGATTACTGGAGCTGGAAACACCCTCTGGTTTCTGGGACAGAGGCCCCACACCCCACGTCCTGCCGCCGAGTGAGTTGAGGCGGTCTTTCTGTGCGCGTGCCTGCCTCGTCCGGGGCTCTCCCTCGGGCTCGTCCCTTCTCCTTCGCTCCTTCCCCCTGGTGTGGGGTCCCTGCTGCCTGGCGGTAGGCGCTGGGGAGCCAGGCCTGGCCAGGCCAGCACAGCCCCCCGCCCTACCCTAGACCCTCCCATTCAGGAGACCGTCGCCCCACTGGGCTGGCCCCGCAGGTGCCCTTCTGAGGAGCGGTGGGACTCTCCCCGTCCTTTTTCCCCTTTGTCTCAGCCCGGCTTTGGTTTTCCTGTCCGTGTGAGGAACTGTAGCGACCGAAACTGAACTGCTGCTGTACGGGGTTCGATTTGGTTCTAGACGGATGGGCAAGTGTCGCAGGGAACAGGGTGGCGGCGTGACCCTCAGGTCCGTCCTCATCTACGAAAGGAGAGCGGGGGCCCGGGGAACCGGAGACGGTCCCTGGTGGCACCAAGGCCTTTATACCGCCCGGAGCCGCCAGGTGCTCTGCAAACACGGGGGCTGACTGGCTGGACACGTGGCTGTGGGTGGCGTGCCCGGCCAGTCCTGTCCTTCTGGCTCCCGTGATAGGGGTGGAGAAGGCTCAGGCGGGCTGCCCAAGGGATGGCGGCCAGGTGGGCGTGAAAGGGGCCGTCCTGTCCAGTGGTCTGCGGCTCAGGAGGGCAGTTCTGCGGGGAGGAGCCCCTCGGACGTTCAGACCCCCTTGCTCCCTGGGAAGGGAGCTGCGGCTCAGAGTTTGAAAAGACCTGCCAGCCCGCCCACGTCTTCCCTCGCTTTCCCCGGGGAGGGGAGGAGGTTGGCCCAGCGGAACAGCTTTGCTTCTCATTGTTAAGAACGAGCAGTTGAGGCAGAACATCTCTAGCTGGAGGGACAGGCTGATCCCTGCAGCCGGCATCGCCTGTGTCACCCTCCCTGGCCACGGAGGTGCCTGCTGCAGGCAAAGAACGGAGACCGGAAGCCCAGGGTGGGCCGGGCACAGGAGGCGAAATCTCACTGGCCATTTTCCGCAGAGTTCAGGTGCGACTGTACAGTCAAGACCTTCGTGGTGTCGCCGGGCCTGTGGGGAGGGCCGTGACTGCTCTCCTGTCCGTTTCTCCACGGAGGGCCGCTGGCCCCAGAGCCTGCAGCCTCCTCCCTGACCCCTGCTCGAGCGCAGCGGTGGGAAGGGGGCCCCGCTGGGCAGGAATGCGTCTCAGTGCCCCACGGGGAGGCAGCCCCGGGCAGGCTGCGTGCAGGCAGATCGGACGGGTGGGCTGCAGGATGCGGGCAGGGGTCAAGGGCACCACATGTTGCCCAGGCGGGCCCCAGGGGGGGGAGGCCGAGGCCTGGGTGAGCCCATGAGGGCAGGAGCCTGCCCAGTACTGGCTCCTCTGCATGGGGGCCTTTGGTGGGGCCAGTCATTGAAGAGCCCTCCAGCTTGCCTGTCGTGGCACCGACACCCAAGCAAGGCACGTTCAGGGCTCCCTGCGGGCCGGCCCCGAACTGGCCGAGCGGCACTGTGTACGGCTCGGGGCAGGAACCTCCGTGCCCCGAGCCAGGCATTGTCCTCTCCCAGCGGTGGGCTGGCGGGGGGCCCGCGGCTCTGTGCTGGTCCCTGGCCCTCGCCGGGACAGACGCGCTCCCTGCTCAGGAAGGACTGGACCCCGGCAATCAGTGCACCCAGCTGCCGGCCTGGGAGCTGGTGCGGCCGTGAGGACGGAGGGTGGAGGGTCTGTGCCAGGAGCCCACGCCAGGGCCAAGGGGCGTGTCGGGCCCGCCCCTTCGCACAGCGGCCCCAGTCAGGCCCTAGTCCCCAGCCTTCTTGGCTCCTGCCCGCGGGATGGACTCTGAGCCACACACTCTGCAGCCGTCTCCAGGGGTCCTGCTCTCACCCGTGGCCTGGTCCCAGCAGTGGGCAGCACAGCCCCGGCCTTGGCCTTCAGGACGCTCTGGCTGCTCCTCCCTGCCCCCTGGGGACATCTTTGCAAAGTGGCCGGCCCTGAAGAACTCAGCAGAAGGGCACGAGGGGATGAAAAGCCTCATTCCTACGCAGAAACATAGCGTTTGGAGACTCACCAGGCCCCGTTTATGAAGGTCCAGGGCCATTTCTGGGGTGCCCTCCTCAGCACGTCCCCCCCCCCCCTCCGCCAGGCCTCCTCCAGAAGCAGCTGGGGAATTTCTACGAGGGAGGGGCTTAGGGCGGACACCGGATCAGGAACACCCGATTGGCTGCTGCTTGTATCCCTTAAGCCCCCTGGTTTATACTTGAGGTGTATGTTACTGATTTGAAAAGGAAGAGTTTTCTAAGGTTGCCTTTACTCCCACGTTGTGAGAAACGGAGAAAAAGGCTAGTGCCAAAATGACAGACTTCCATCGTTAAACTTCGTACTTACGGTGCCTCTGGGGAAAGGGCAGCGGAGAGGGGAAGGTGGCCCTCCTTCCCCACGCCCCCCCGCCCCACGCCCCTTGGCACTGCCACCGCCTGGCCGCACCGCCTCCTCCCTCCACCCTGACCCTCGAGGCCCCGCCCCCACGCAGCTCTGCAACCCGCTGGTGTCGGAGCCCTGCCAGGCGATGTTCGGGCTGTTTCATGCCAGCTGCGCCGGAGGCCCTTGAACCTGCTGATTCTAACTCTCCCAGTGGCCCCTCCTGGACCCACCCAGGGGCAGGGTAGCACGCCCATGTGTCTGGGTCCCAAAGCCCCCCATCCGGGCCCAGGTGTCCTTGTCACCTACCAGCGATGTCGTCCCTGGGGGCTCTCTGGGGTCTCTGCGCTCAGGCGGTGGCCTCGGTTTTGCTCCTCAGCCAGTCTTTTCTTCCTTGATGCTAAAAAGAGGGGAAAAAAACCCAACAATGAAAATCCGCCCACGTTTTCCATTCTGCAAAGCCGAGGCTGAACGGGCGGGAGGGGCCCCGCGAGTCCCTGCCGATGGGTATTTTCTGGGAGAGGGTGTCCGCAGTGCCTGGCCATTTACCCAGGCGGGAGCGGGGGCTGGGGGGTCCTCTCCCGCTGACCTTGGCCTCCCTCTGCTGCATGTGCCCCAGGACCCTCGGTTCAGCGTTGCTCCGAGGCCGCCCTGGGCTGTGGGCCTGCGGCGGCCGCTGGTGCTCCGGCCGCCCAGGAGAGTTCTCCCAGCCTTTTCGGAAAGTGGGAGACGGCGGCCTGGCGGTCAGGGAGGCTGCTCTCGGGGTCCGGCTTCCAGCCCAGTGCTCATATTTATCCTTTATGTGGCCTCGGGCGAGTCTCTATACCCTTGGCAGCTTCGGTTTCCTCATCTGTAAAACGGGGTTAACACTAATTCTTCCCCACAGGGAGGCCGTGGAGAAGGTTAAGTGGGACCAGGCCTGGCACCGCGCCCCACACCTGGCGAGGCTCAGAATAGGGCTGCTTACTAATATCCCGTGGGAACCTCTCGTGGCCTCCGGAATCCATGGTCCGAGTGTCTGAAGTAACCACCTGTCATCTTCTCTCTGCTCAGGGTATCAAAAAACCGTTCACTGAGGTCATCCGCGCCAACATCGGGGACGCCCAGGCCATGGGCCAGCAGCCGATCACCTTCCTCCGGCAGGTGCGCTGGCCCCTGGAAGGCAGCAGGCACCAGTGCCCCACAGGGAGGTGCCTCTGCAGCGGCAGCCCCTGCAGACCCCACGTCCCAGGTTCACTCCCTCGGCCGCCTGACCCTGGCCCCTGCCTGGGAGTCCCCTGCTCTTGTGGGCGCGGGTGTGTGAGCCTCAGGCCTGTGTGGCAGAGTCGGGCTGGGGGCCTGGCAGCAGCCCCTTCTGTCCCCGGCTCCTCTTGGGACATCCTAACCCAAAGCCCAGGTCACCCTGCCCCCACCTCTCCCATCTCCCCTTCTGGGGCAGGGAGCCCAGGACCCTCCTCCTCACCCACCCCCAGCGCCCCCAGGCCTCAGGGTTGCCACCTCCACACCTCGCCCTGCCCAGGGTTCCTCGCGCCCCTCCCGGCCCCCCAGGGCGGAGGGTGCCGGGAGCCCAGCCCGCACCTCTGCACCCCCAGGTGATGGCGCTCTGCACCTACCCAAACCTGCTGGACAGCCCCAGCTTCCCGGAAGACGCTAAGAGGCGAGCCCGACGGATCCTCCAGGCCTGTGGCGGCAACAGCCTGGGTGAGGCCCCGACCTGCCGGGCCCCGGAGGGCAGGAACCAGCCAGTGCGTCGTCCGGGCCTTGGCCGCCCGAGCGGTAGCGGCGTGCGTGTGCGGGCGTGTGCGGGTGCCGGCGTGCAGAGTGACGCAGAACAGCGTTCCTCTCCTGGGGGCGGAGCCGCTGCGGGAAACGCGTCTTCTGGAGGCTGGGGACACAGTAGGCGTAGCTCCCGGCTCGGCCGGAAGGGGTTTTGCCCCTGAGAGCCGGCTGGGGCCCAGCCCCATGTCCGCAGCACGGTTGACCAGCCACCAGCCTCAGGACCGTGGCTCTGTGCAGCGTTCTCTTGTCTTCGCTCTGCGGGTCCTACTTATCCCCCCGCGTGGCCTGGCCGTCCGTTTTTGGAGGGGAGGGTAGCGCTGCCACATGCCTCTGACCCCCTTTGGGGGGGCTTCCGTGGTTCCGACCCTGCCGCCCACGCCTCACTGCACTGTGTCCCCGCGGCCCAGCCTGCGCCCCCTCTGCGGGGAGCCCAGCCCTGCGCAGCGCCTGCCTCCTCCCCGGAGCTGGCTCGGCCCCTGCAGATGTGAGAATGGCCTTCCCTCCCCGCCGCATGCCGAGACGGGCTTCCAGCCCGTGGACCGCGGCTCTTTGTTCTCGTTTCCCAGCTGCCTGCTTTCCTGTTTATTTTCACCCCATCCCTCCGCCTGGCGCTCCACAAGGCACCCGGCGTCCCCCGCCCAGTGGAGAGCAGTTGCCCTGAGAGTTTTTTTTGGGCCCATGCCTGCGTGTTCAGGAAGGTGGGACAGGGTTTCTTGCGGCGTGCTCTGCGGGAGAAAAGCCACCCTTGGCCTCTCTGTCACCATCCTGCTTGTCCCCTCCCCCTTTTGCTCTGTCCCTCAGTCAGGAGCCCTGGGCTTACCTTCCTGGCTGTGGCCGCCGCCTGACAGCCCTGTGACCGGAGCCCTGTCCCTCTCGGGTGTGGGCGGCCCTCAGGGGAGGAGGCGCCCCTGCTGAGATGCACGCACGGGAGCAGCAGGCGGCGGGGGGAGGTGGCCGGGCTGCGTCTGTGTGAAAGGAAGGCCCTGGGGAGTGAGAGGCCGGTTGGGGATGGGCCCCGTCTTTACGACAGACTCCCCAACAGAGACTGGAGGCTTCGGGGGATCCCTGTGATTTGTTCAGTAACAGGATGGCAACGGCTGGAGGGCCTGGCCTGCAGGCAGGGGCCGGAGTTCAGGGGGGCAGTGAACCCGGGGCAGGGAAGCGGCTCCATGAGGCCGCCTTGCCGCCAGCACCCCACCCCGAGCGGGCACCTCCGCTCTGACCCCCAGCGTCGGAAACTGGCCCTGCCTGCGCTTGCATTTTGCATATAAGTAGTGGTCCAGATTCCAATCCTAAATGCACAGTGTTAACACGGGGGACGGTAGGGGGTTGTGCCCGGCAGCCCCGGGGACCGTGCTTGGTTTTGCTCAGGGCTGGGCTGCGGACTCCTGGGGTGGGTGGGCAGGTGCCATTCCGGGTCGACCCGTTCTCCAGGTCGGGGACCACATGGAGGCACCGGGGGGGGGGGTAAAACACAGCAGCCCCAGCTGTCACGACTTGTCAAAGAACCCACAGAAACCCCAGCAGGGCAGGTGCCCTGGGGGTGGAGCCAAAGCCTAGACTGTGCTCGACCTAGTCCGTGACTGGTGAATATAGGGTGGAAAGTGAGCGGACGAGTGGATGGCTGGGTGGGTGGGTAAGTGGGTGGGTGAACAGATGGGTGGGTGGGTGAGTGAACAGTTGGGTGGGTGGGTGAACAGATGGGTGGGCGGTGGGTGAGTGAACAGTTGGGTGGGTGGGTGAACAGATGGGTGGGCGGTGGGTGAGTGAACAGTTGGGTGGGTGGGTGAACAGATGGGTGGGTGGGTGGGTGGATGGATAAGTGGGTGAGAGGACGGGTGGATGAAGAAGCCCAGGTGGGTGGTCGAGCGGTTTGCCACAATTCCAGAGCTTAGAGTAGGAGGAGTTGGGTCCCACTGAGATGCGCCCCCCCCCCACCATTAATCCCATGCATGATCCCAGTGACACCCCGCCTCTGGTCACTGCCGTGTGTGTGTGTGGCCCTGCAGGGTCCTACAGCGCCAGCCAGGGCGTGAACTGCATCCGTGAGGACGTGGCGGCCTACATCACCCGGAGAGACGGCGGCATCCCCGCAGACCCCGACAACATCTACCTGACCACGGGAGCCAGCGACGGCATCACGGTAGGTGCCTGGGCGGCTCGCTGTCATCCACTGCTCACCCGCACGGGGACAGCATTGCACGTTAGGACCAGGCCTGGCAGCCTGCTGGCGGGGGGACAGGCCCGGGAGGCGGGGGTGCCCCTAAGCCCCTGCTACCCTCCTTCTCCTGCCCTTGCGTTGTTCCATCTTCGTGAGCCTGGATGCGTCTGCAGCCTCGGCTTCCCGCAGGGCGCACGCTGCGGGTCCAGCCAGAGAGGTGCACGGGACCCTTGGGGGCGCCTGCCCAGCCCGTGGTTTTTGGGCGACCCTGGCGTCTCTCCCCCTCAGCACGGCCATCCGTGGGCCGCCTCGGCCAGGCACCGTGCTGGGAACTTGAAAGCATTTTAATTAGCTTGTTCCTCACCGCAGGCCTTTTACAGACGAGGACAGGCATCCCAGGGCGCTGTGGGCAGCAGGGGGAGCTGGGGAGAGGCAGGGGCGTGGCCTCTGTGAGCCGGGACTTCTTCTCCGTTGCAGACGATCCTGAAGATCCTGGTTTCCGGAGGCGGCAAATCCCGGACAGGCGTGATGATCCCCATCCCGCAGTACCCCCTCTACTCGGCGGTCATCTCGGAGCTCGACGCCGTCCAGGTGAACTACTACCTGGACGAGGAGAACTGCTGGGCCCTGAACGTGGAGGAGCTCCGGCGGGCCTTGCGGGAGGCCAGAGGCCACTGCGACCCCAAGGTGCTGTGCATCATCAACCCCGGGAACCCCACAGGTCTGCGCTCCCCTTCCTCGCCGCTGTGGGGGGCGGGTGGGGCGGGGGCGCTGATGTACTGCCCACCTGGGCGCTAGAGAGTTAAGAAATGACTGGTGTGACGTCCTCTTGGCCCCCGGCCGCCCAGTTGCATGTCCAGATTTGCGAACATAAAACCCCTCCCGCTTGCCAGCCGCGGAGGTGAGCCAGGGCCGGAGGTGAGCCAGGGCCGGTGCCTTCCCGCTTCTGGCCTTCGCGGTCTCCCCCTGGAGGCGTCTCGTGCACAAGCGCCCCCATTCATCCTGGGCCTCCCGCTTGTTTTCCCGAACCCGGTTCCAGAACGCGGGCGTGTCCGTTTTCTGTGTGCCTCAGACGCAGCCCTGCCATGGACCTGCAGGCCTGGGAAAGGAAATGCCATATTTAAAGCAAACAAACAAAAACACCTGTCCCCAAAAGCTGAAAATCACTCCTAATTTTGCATATTTTTCTTAAAAAAAAAAAAAAAGGAAAAAGAAAAGCGCAGCCCTGCCCGTTCTGGTCTTTTTCTGGGCCGCGGGCCGCGCCGTCCGGACGCCCAGAACAAGGGCTCCTCTCTGCTTTGTCGAGAGAACTGGGTCAGGGCCAGAAGCGCGTTGGAGTCGATCGTGGAATCTGCCTGTGGGGGACGTCCACCGTGCCCCCTTCCTCCGGGATGCAGCGTGCGTTCCGGGGCAGAGGCAACGGGCAGCTGGCTGTCGCGGGTGCCTTTGCACCGGCTCCTGGGGGACGGACCGGTGAAGACCCCAGCAGGTGGCTGGCGGAGAATGACAGGGAGCCAGCCTCTCCCTCCCGGCTGTACATTAGAATCACAAAGGGTGCTTTTTGAAAAGGCCGCACCCCCAGTCTCTGGGGAGGGGGCGCAGGCAGCTGTGTCAGACTGGAGCTGGTAGAAAGCAGTCCCTGGATCCGCCCCTCCCCCAGATTCTCCGCTGTGATTGGCCGGGGCGGGCTGGAGAGCTTGTGTTTCCCACCAGCTCCCAGCGGAGGCTGCTGGGCACCCGCCCCCCCCCCCCCCCCCCCCCCCCCCCGCTGTATTAGCAAGTCTTAGGAAATTCTTCGCAGGCCAAGTTTCTGTTCAAGGGCAGAACTTCCGGGGCAGGTGTTTACATGGGTCTTCGCCGGACTGTCTGGGAGGAAATAACTGTTTCTTCTTAGACTGTTTTAGCTAAAGGGGCTGTAGGTTTTATAAAGAGTAACTTTATGAGTGGGCAGGGGCTTATTTGCTCTCTGGCGTCTGAATGAGTGAAAATTGGGCAACTCTTGGGAGAAGCCGGCTGGGAGCACCCAGGGCAGCCACCCCCACCCTCCCACCCCCCAGAATCCCAGGACTCGGGGCTGGCTTCACGGGAAGCCTGCTGGCACTTGTTCTGCTGGACAGAACTTGGTGTCTTGGTAAAGAAATTGCTTTATTGCTTAAACAGTTCAAGGTTGAAATACAAGCTGAGTCACCCAACACGCTTACGAGATGCAGCTGTGTAATTTTTTGGACATATTCTTGCATAGACAAGAATGGAGGTATTTTTATTTGTAACAAAAGGACAACATACTTGATATGCTGCTTTGCATCAGATGTATAGGTATATGCGAATAATACATGTGCACATGTATGTACTTACTGCCCACGTCAGGCACAGCCACCAGGGAACACCGCAGCCATTCTGGGTGAGGTTCTGACCTGGGGAAAGTATAAACAGAGTTACAACCTACCGTCTGGTTTTGTTGTGTTTCTTTTAGGCCAGGTGCAAAGCAGAAAGTGCATAGAAGACGTGATCCACTTTGCGTGGGAAGAGAAGCTCTTTCTCCTGGCTGATGAGGTAAGAGCCGCCGCTGCCAGCTGTCCCCGGCGTGGCCGGGGCACAAACCCAGGCCGATGGAACTTCCCGGTGTTGGAGGGGAGGCCCCACCCACGGGTGAGGCCGTGACCTCAAGCTTCCGCATTTGGTTTGGACTCAGTTACACATTTCAGAAATCTAACCCAAACCACTTCAACTTTAAAATAAAAAGAAAGGCGGGCTTACAGGTGCGGGGCTGGATCCGGGACTCGAACCACATCTCAGACCCGAGAGAGATTCTCTCGCGTTCCTCCTGGCACACACGGGCCTGCCTGCCAGGTTCCCAGCCCGGAAGGGGCGTTTCCTCCTGGCGGCTCCAGCAAGGGTGTCAGGATGGAGACTCCCACACGGCCCACGTTGCACCCTCCACTCGCTGTGGTCCGGCGGGGGTGGCCAGGGGCAGAGTGGCCAGGCTCCGCTGAGAGGAGGGGACCTCTGTGGGCAGCGAGAGTGGGGGCTGGGTAGGGGAGCACAGCGCCGCAAGGGTGGGGCCCTGCGTGCGTCCCCGCCCGCTGCGTGCGGAAAGGAGGGGCGTCTCAACGAGCCGCAGCTGCGTGGGGGAGGCCTGGTGAGCCCCGTTGGCGCGTCATCTCATGTTGGGGTGGTTTCTGGTCTGTCCCAGCGTCTAGTGCACGAGCTTTGTTTCTTTGTTTCTTTGTTCCTTAGTACCCCGTTCTCTCTCTCACACACACTCACACACACACTGCCCACCCCACTGCGGCCATGATCCATGGCACATGGGCCTCCATTTCCGAAGGAGAGGGGAGGCGGCAGAATGAGCGGAGGTATTTCCTTGTGCCGGGGCCGACCAACCTCCCCGCTGGGTCTGGGGG
This sequence comes from Phyllostomus discolor, assembly GCF_004126475.2. Classification (NCBI taxonomy): domain Eukaryota; kingdom Metazoa; phylum Chordata; class Mammalia; order Chiroptera; family Phyllostomidae; genus Phyllostomus; species Phyllostomus discolor. The sequence goes on from NC_040914.2 coordinate 47,748,490, forward strand.
GAGGGGGCGGGGCGGGGAGGGGGGTGGACCCTGCCTGGCCAGTTGGAGGTGGATCCACCTGGGCCTCCCATGCCCTCCCACCACCGACCCACGGTGCCTGAGCGCCTCGGTTTCCCTGGCTTCCGGAGGGGCGTGGCAGGTCCACCCCCACAGCAGTGGGTGGACAGGAGAGGAGAAAACAGGCGTGGGAGCTGCTCACCGTCACGGTCTAGTGGGGGGCAGATGGAGAAAGTGGACAGAGAAACAGAACAGGTCCGGCCTGGGCAGGGGCTGAGGAGGGAGTGTGGTCACTCTTCATCAGGGAGGGCAGGGCAGGACGGGGACCACTCTCAGCACCAGTGTCATCGCGTCACGCTGCAGGGGGAGCCCCTGCTCGGGCAGGCAGGCGTCATCCGCATTGTCATGGGTCACGGGTCACGGGAGGTAGAAAGGCGGTCAGAGGACTGTGGGGCGGGGGGAGACGTGGCTGCGCGTCCAGCCCGGGCACCTCCTGGTGCCGCGGGAAGCAGCGCGGAGCCCTGAGCCCCGCCCCATCCCGCCCCGCCCCGCAGGTGTACCAGGACAACGTGCACTCGCCGGACTGCAGCTTCCACTCCTTCAAGAAGGTGCTCTCCGAGATGGGGCCCGAGTACTCGGGCAACGTGGAGCTCGCCTCCTTCCACTCCACCTCCAAGGGCTACATGGGCGAGTACGTGGGCCCCGGCGCTCCTGCCACCTCCATTCCCCGCCCGTCCGCACCGGGTTAGGTGGGAAGGCCCCTCTTCCAGCTGCGCGCGGGAAACCTGTCCGAGACGCCAGCCCCTGTCTGCTCGCCTCGCCACGTTCGGCCCGGGGTTAGAGGGGAACCAGGCTTTGCTGGCGAAGCTGAGGGCATCTGATGGGGGGCATGGTCCCACCCGGAGCTCCGCGGGGGAGGGCAGGGGGCGTGGCTGCAGCGAGCAGTGGTAGGTGAGAGCTCGCTCCATCAGGCGTCATCTGGGGAAGGAGACAGGGCCCCGGGAAGGACCACGGACGGAGCTGATTCGGTTCTGAAGGGTTTTTTTTAAAACTCATAGATTTCGGATTATTTGCACATGAGTTGACGCTGCATCAGTCTGGGCCCTTTTAGCCATGCGTCGCAGAAACTCAGCTGGAACTGGCCCCACCAAAAGGCTTTTTTCGTTTTTCACCCACGTTAGCAAAGAGTCCAGGAGTGAGGTTGAGCCCGGGGTTTAACGAAGGCCGCGGGCTCCTGGGGCCGCCGCCTTCCTTCGCCTGTGGGCTCTGTCAGCGCTGCTCCCCTCGGGCCGGCTCTGCTTCCTGGCAGCAGACCGGTCCAGCACGAGTCCCAGGCCACGCCCCCAAATGACTCTCGTGCCCCTGGTGCAGGGACGCGGGGCCTGAGTCTGTGCCACTTTGGAGCGGGGGCTGGTGTGCTAGTTGGGGTTCGGGCTCAGCTGCTACGACAAAGAGGCCCCCAAACGCAGGGGCTCGGACAAGAGGAAAGAGTGTCTGGGACACAGCAGTCCCAGGTATGGGGGTGTCCGGGGCAGGCTGTGCCCCACAAGGTCATGGAAGGGCAGGCTGGGGGGCATGCATCTCTGGCTAGGAGGCTGCCACCCCAGTGTCTGCTCGTCTCGGGAAGGCAGGGAAGGAAGGAGACGAGAGAGCGTGCTTCCTCCTTCTTGGGGGAGGTCCTGTAGAGTCTGCACAGAGCCCCGGCCAGAGCTCAGCCACAGCTGGCCGCCCAGTGCCAGGGGCAGGGAGGGCTACAGAAGCTTCTGGTGGGTGGGGCTGCGCTCAGCTGAGGTCGTCTCCCCCCCCCCAGGTGTGGCTACAGGGGAGGCTACATGGAGGTGATTAACCTGCACCCCGAGATCAAAGGCCAGCTGGTGAAGCTGCTGTCGGTGCGCCTGTGCCCGCCCGTGTCCGGGCAGGCCGCCATGGACATCGTCGTGAACCCCCCGGTGCCTGGGGAGGAGTCCTTCGAGCAGTTCACCAGGGTGAGCCCCGTGCCCCTCGGCCCAGCCGCATCGCGGCCCAGCCCGGTTCCCCAACGCCAGCCGCTCTCCAGGTTCCTCTGGGCAGGAGCTCCCCCCGGAGGTGGGGTCTGAGGGTGCAGCTGGTGCCTGCATGAGGATGTGCGGACCCTCCTCTTCTCGCCCATGGGCCTGCGCCCGAGCACCAGGGGAGTGGTCCAGGAGGGCCGGCGGTCCCGCCCTCCTCCCTGGCTGGCGTGCTCACGCACACGCCTGCTCGCCTTCCCTGTCAGTGCCGTTCGGTCGTTGGAGAGAACAGTCCCTTCCGCGATGTCGGGAGAGGCTAACGCCTGTGCTCTCTCTGTCCCCTCAGGAGAAAGAGTCCGTCCTGAGCAACCTGGCCAAGAAAGCCAAGCTGACAGAAGACCTGTTCAACCAAGTCCCCGGGATCCACTGCAACCCCCTGCAGGGGGCCCTGTACGCCTTCCCTCGGATCTTCATCCCCCCCAAGGCTGTGGAGGCAGCTCAGGTCGGGGCGCCGGGCAGAGTCACTGGGGGCGGCTTCTTGCCCTGGGGCTCTGAACTTGGGGGACCCTCGGCCAGATGGTGCTTACTGTGTCAAGGTGGCAGCCCCCAGGCCCAGCCCTGCATGCTGCGCTGTGGGCCCCGGGCGAGGGGTGTTGACTGGGGCCCTCTTGGGGCTGGGGCCCTCCGGGTGGGCGCGCAGGCAGGACTCGATGCCTCTGACGTGGAGTGCAGGCCGGGGCAGCCTCGAGAGCCCCTCCAGTGCCCTCTGCCCGGGCGCCGCGGCCTGGAACCTCATGTCTCGAACTCGTTCAGATTTTGACTCGGGTTCAGGAAGTGGGTGCAAGTCCGAGGGTCTGTGTTTCTAGCCACTTCCCAGGCGATGTGTTCTGCAGACCCTGTGTCAAAGATCAAGTGTTTCCGAGGGTTGTCCTCAGCCCCCCGTTAAACATTCAGAGCTTGTCCGCCTCCTCCAGATTTACTAAACCAGGATCCCGTGTCAGGGCCTGGGAACCCATGTAGCAGGTGCCCCGGGTTGTGCAAGCCCGGGGGTGAGAAGCACCTTCCACAGTGTCACCAGCAGCTGGCTCCCTACAGCCCCCGGGTGTAGTAGACCCAGGGCCCCTGCCACCAGGGACGTGGCCCCGTGGGTAGGAGGCCCCATCACGTCGAGCTGCCCAGCCTTTGGCCGCGCCATCCTTCCTGCCACACCAGCCGCAGCAGCGCCGGCCTCCGGCACTGCCCCTCGTAGGAGGGGGTGGGGACAGCCTCGACGTGGGTCGGAGCCTCTGCTTCCGCTGTGCTCGCTGGGGCTCTCAGGGCCCGTGGTGCGCCTCGAGGGAACCCTGAGCCCCGCCCTGTCCCCGCAGGCCCGTGACATGGCCCCCGACATGTTCTACTGCATGAAGCTCCTGGAGGAGACGGGCATCTGCGTGGTGCCCGGCAGCGGCTTCGGGCAGCGGGAAGGCACCTACCACTTCAGGTACCGCCTCCGGGCGCTGGGGGCCCGTCCCGAGCACCATCTGGCTTCGGGGATGGAGACAGGAGCACCCCGGCCTCCCCTGGGCAATCCATCCCTGGCACCCCGTTCTGGCCCGCAGAGCCAAGCTGGGACCCCGTGCCCGGGTCGTCTCCGGGGCCACCTGGCCCCCTCCGCTGCCTCCCTCCATCACATCCCGTGTGGAACGGTCCCGGTGGTGTTTTCTTTACTTCCCTGCCCCTTCTCACCCCCACGACCGCGCGTCCAGCATCCCGGGGCACCTCAGCGCAACCTGCTTGCTGAGGTCCTGCTTCTGAAACACAGAGGGACCCGCTGCCCCTGTGCGATGTGGACCCTGGGGCTGAGCGAGCTGGGGCCGCGCCCCCGGGGCTCCCCACACAGCCAGATCTGTTCAGGACAGCGCCTCCCCTGGTGTCCCCTGCACAGACAGTAAAAAAAAAAAAAAGCATTGTGAGCTTAGCATCTGGAGGCCAGTCTCCACGCTGTCCAGGCGTCCAGGCCACGGGCGGCATGTCCCCGTGGACAGACTGGTCATTCCGCCCTCCTTGTAGGTTCCCCTGGGAGGTTCAGGGGTCATCCCGAAAGCCACCTTTAGGGCTGGGCGGCACACTGACAGTGCTGGAGGGCTGACTTTGTTACCATGGCAACTGCGGGCTTCCTCAGGTGGGAGAGCTATGCGTGGAGGCTCTCGCTGTGGGGATTTGCAGGCCTGTCTGGCAGGAGTGACATCTGTGTGTAGGCAGTACATGCTCCGGAGTCGTTCAGGACCCCGGTCCGTGCTGGGCGGGGCCTCTGCGGTAACGGCCCAGGGTTCTGGGCTCCTGTGCGGCCACTGGCTCCTCGCTCTTGTTCCCATGTGTTACTCGGGTCCCCAGTGTGTGCACGGGGGAGACGACAGTGCCCTGTGGGGCTGGATCCATGGCCCCGTGGTGGCCCTCACCACCCTTGTCCTGTCCCCATGGCCGCAGCGGTGGGGGCTGGGGGCTGGGCTTGGGCTCCCCTTGGCCGGAGCGACTCGAGCGCGCAGGCTGACGCCGCTCTCCCTCCCGGCAGAATGACCATCCTGCCGCCCGTGGAGAAGCTGAAGATGGTGCTGCAGAAGGTGCGGGACTTCCACGTGCAGTTCCTGGAGACGTACTCGTGAGGGCGCTTGGCCTTCCCGACGCCCCACGCTCCACTCGCCTCCCCGGCGACGCTGCCTCAGGCCTCCCGGGCACCACGGTCGCCTTCATCGCCACGTGGCCCCAGGGGACCTTTCCTTGTGCCTTGCTGTCGGGAGCAGCTCTCCTCCAAGCCAATGTGAATTGCGGATAACTCAGAAGCCCGTTTCTTTTTTTCTTTTTGATGCAACCAAAGTAGAGGGAACTCGGCCGGCCAGTGTCCTCTGCCTCTGGTGGTGCTGCTTGTGGAAGGTTCGCGTGGGGTTTGCAACCGCCAGGCTGTGCTGGCTGAGACGCTGCAGCGCTGGAGGAACAGGATGTTGGGAAGCGTGTGGCTTAGCCCTGGAGAGGACCGGAGACCCCGCGTCCCCGCTGGGACCTGGGAAGTGAGCCCCTCTGCGGCTCGGGAGCCCAGCCCTCACGGCAGGCGGGCCTGGAGCCCTCTGCAGGCCCCAAGGGCCCCTCCACCCACCCGGGGCAGCAGCCCACGTTTCAGTCCAGAACGGCGAGGGCAGCAGCACTCGGGGCGCGAGGGACACTGGGCTGGGTGGTGGTGGGCACCGGGGGCCACGGCCAGTGTTTTTTTTGTGTGTCTTGCCCGGGACCCACGGGTGTGAGCCAGGCTCCGAGCTGAACCAGGCAGCGAGGACCCCGAGCAGACACGAGGGCTTTGGGGGCGAAGGGCCCTCTGAGTGAGCTGAGGCTAGGGCAGTGGGTGCGGCCCAGCGGCCGCGGAGGGATTCTGCCCCGGGGGCTGGGGGATCGGCCCCGCTTTTACCCAGCATCTGTTCCCTCTCGGGGCTTGAGGGCGCCTTTGCACACAGCGCCCCCTGCTGGCGATAGCAGGAACAACGAAACACTGACACCATCCTTATGAGTGAGGCGTCCCCAAGGACTTGACAGTCACCCCCTGACCCCATTGTGTCTGTTGAGTCGTTTCACACTACATCTGGCCCGCCTCCTAGCCATTAATCGGCGCAAGTGCCTGGTAGCTCGGCCGCCGTGGAGAGGACCTGCGGCCAGTTTGAAGTGCACACGAGTGTTTTCTCCACGCCTGCTGCTGGGCCCTCCCAGGCCACAGACGGGGGTCCTGCAGCGTCTGCCCCCTCTCCAGGCCGCGGGGCGCCCTCCCCCGAGCTTGCAGCAGCCGGGGCTGAGCAAACCAGGCCCGGGGTCCACCCACACTCCCAAGGAGTGGGTGCCCCTCCCCCACCAGCCTAGGGAACCCAGGGCTGGCTCCAAGTCTGGGGACCCAGCGAGTAACTGTCACCGCCTGCCGGTATCCCAGTCCCCATGAGCAAGGCCGCCACCCTCCCGAGGGACAAAGGGAATAAATATGTGGGAACTTGTCCGTCCTTAAAGAAAACTGACACATTGCACTTGGGCTTGCTGACCGATGGTCCGAACGGTGAGCTGTCTGGTGGAGGAGCCGGAGAGCAGGGGCTAGTCTATTTTTTGTATCTTTTGTAACAATCGGTTTTCTCACGGGGCGGGGAGGGCGGGCGAGTATTTGTAGTCTTAACAAGTAGACTTTTTTTATATATAAATCTCTTGAGATTATAAGTAACCCCTAAAATCTTTGCAACGTTTACATGATTTTTAAAAAGACGCCGTGTACACTGGGTTTGCTTTTCAAATAACAAAAACTTGATGAGGACCGCTGGTTTAGGGAGCTAACCTCAGGAGGGGGTGCTGGTCACGACAGATTTCGCTTCTTACAGATCCTGTTCTGGTGCCTTGCTGGGGCGCCGCCACGGTGCAGCCATGTGTCATTGGGGTTGCCCTGTGAATCCAATCCATGCTCGTAGAGGTGGCTGCCCGGGGCGGGGTCTGTCCCCTCACCACCAGGGGCCGGGCCGGTTGTCCCAGTGCGTGGATTCGCAGGAAGAGCCGATGGGTGCCGTTTGGTAGTCAGGATTCTCGCGAGCGTCTCCTGAGTGAGGTCCTTGACGGTGATCGCTCTGCTGGGAGTCTTGAAATAAAATACACGTCAGACGTGGCGACTGCGCTCCACTCTCCTTGTTGTTCACATGTAAGAGTCGGGGGGGCATGCTGACTGTGCGTCTTTGTCGGGTGACGTGGTTCCAGCACGACGAACACCCCCCCCCCGAGCGCCGGGGCAGTGGGTGTGCAGGGGTTGTGTTATTTGGGCTCTGTGCGTGTTTTCACAGTGAACACGCTCCTGAACTCCCGCTGGCCTCAGAGGCAAAGGAGGCCGTTATCTCCGACGACGGAGCCCGCGTGCCGTCCGGGCGGGCCTGCAGGAGCGTGTCTTCGAGGCGGCGGCAGATCGGACGTGGTGTCTGTCACGAAGGTCACACGGCTCTCGTCGCCACGTCGTTTTTTAACGGCCGCGCCCATCCTGCGCCCTGAATCGGGGTGATGAGATTCAGCGAGGGTCGTCCGGGTCATTCCCAGCTTCTCACGCTCATACTCCATCTTTCGACAAAAACGGTCTTGTGCGGGGTCTTGCTGACCAGCCAGCACTTCCCAAGGTCGAGGGCGTGTCCAGGCGAGAAGACGGTTCGGCAGCAGGGGAGCTGGCCCCCCGTGGGACCCCCACCGACCTGTAACGCAGCAGCGAGCCCGCCTCGATGCTGCTGTGTGCCGGCCCCTGCGCACACCGCTCCCAGACACTGCCCGCTGCCCAGCGCCTCACAGGGCGGACGAGGTGGGTGCCCAGGCACTGTGCGCCCGGGCCACTGACGTGCCTGTCAGCGTGGACACCGCCCTGGAGGGCGCGGTGGACGTGCCCACCGCAGCGCCATCGGAGGGCTGGCTTCCCTCTCTCTGACTCGCCGGGCAGGTCTGGGCGGGCCGGTGCTGCCTCCCGGGACAGGCTCCCTCTGCATATTTCCACCTGCAGACCAGCTCAGGACTTCATCTGTCTCCTTCCCCTGTCTGCAGGGAAGGAAAAGGTGATGTGCCCCAAAGGTTGCCGGGATCCTAATTCCGGGGTGCTCAGGCCTGGGGCTGCCCTACGGATCTGTCAGGGTGCTCTAGGGGTGACCTCTCAAGGTTCCCATTGGTCACAGACAACAGTGGACAGGGACAGAAGCGCCAAGGCCAGGACTGGAGGCGCCACCAGCTCTGCCCACCGCCCACGTCGACAGTGGGTACGTCTCAGACACACAAAACGCTCCCCCTTCTGACCAGAGCCCTGCTCCATGGAAACTCGGGCACTGCGCAGGCCGGGCCAGCTAGGGGAGAAGCCCAGGGATGCTGACCCCAGCGAATGCCAACCGCCTTCAGGCCATTGCGATTCCCGCCCAGGCACTTGGGGGGACGTGGGGAGAGGGGAGCGGCTCTCGCGGGCGTCGCTGGCGTGGGTGAGGCCTCGGTGTTGGCACTTGAACTGGAATCCTCTCCGCACCAGGTCACGGCCGTGACCTCTCTGGATTCCTTCAAGTTGCTGAGGTTTGGCTTCCTTATCCGTCAACTGGGGCGATGCTGTCCCACATGTAGAACACCCAGCACCCCGCCCGGCACACGCCTGTCGTGCCGTGACGTTCCTGGGCTGTCACAAGGCGCGGAGGCAGCACGCTTCCATCTTGCCAACCTGTCGGTCCCCAGCGTCACTGTCCCCTCTCCACACACACGTGCAGGGTGGGGGGGGGCATGGTAGGTGCCGGGATGCCACACCCACGCCCCACAGACACACTGTGGAACAGGCGCTGCGCATGGCCGTCCCCAGTCCGTGACCAGTTACCAGGCGGGCTCGCAGCGCCCTTCCTTCTCCCACACGCTGTCGCCGGGGACAGCGACGACCCCAGCGACGACCCCAGCTCCAGTGCCGCAGGGTCTTCACGCGACGCCCAAAGCGCGAGGGAGGAAAGAAACGTGGGTGACTCAGACCCGCCAGAACCCGCATGTCCATGGCGCTCCCATGAACAACACTCGCCCGCGTTTTCTGCCCAGACTTTCAGGGGGAAAAAAATCTTCGTGTTAATTTTTTCGTCCCATTATTTATCTGTGTTTAGAAACAAACCTAATGATTGTATCCCAGGGTATTGTTTTGCACGCGGATATCATTCATGCTTCCTGGAGTTACCCTTTTAGCGCGTAAGCATAAATACAAGAATTAAAGACATTTATGTAGGTACAGTATTAGTACTGCCCATGTATAATGTGTGTCCTTGTTTTCCCCTCAAAAGTCTGGGCAAAAAAGTGTGCATTGTACAGGGTAAAATACGGTACTTCAAACTTTCCAAAACATTCGTGCGTCTTCCCAGGACACCCTCAAGGAAGACAAGCCACAGGGCGGGGGACAGCTGTCTGAGAACCCAGCGCACGGGGAGGGAGAAGCGAACCGCACGGCGGAGCCTTCCGGTGCGGGTGAGCCTCCCACGCTGCACTCAGCGCCGCCCTCCACTGCATGAAGCTGCTCCCCCAGGCACGTGGGTCACAGGTCCGTCACCCGAACTGAGCAACCGCACCAGCGGCTGGCAGACGGTGGGGGCCCGGTTCCCGTCTCGCCGAGAGAACACCGCACTGAGTCACGCAGGCAGGATGGACGGACGCCTTCCTCACACGTGTGGAATCGGCGACAGGTCTTCTGCAAGGTACCTGTGCTCCTCAGAACCGTCCAGGCCACCCGAGACACCGTCCGAGGGCCACGCCGGCCCGGAGGAGCCCACGGAGACGGGATGCAAGGAGACCGGTGCCCCAGAACAGGAGGAGGGAAAAACTGAGGGGCTCTGAATCGACGTTGGGGAAGGACTCGGACAGACGCCTCTCCAGAGACACAAACAGGCAGAAAGCCCACGGGCAGAGACACAGTCACGAGGGACGTGAAGCCAAACCACGGGGCACGCCCTACGATGATGGCGCTCACAAAACAGACGAGGTCAGTGTCGGCGGTGGCGGCCTCGAGCACTGCGGGCGGGACGACAGAGCAGGGCAGGCTCTCTGAGGGCAAAGTCTGGTGCATCTTCTGGAGAGCTAACGGTTCCCGGGGGACCCAGCGACTCCACTCCCGGGTGGGCACCCAGACCTGCAAACATGCCCCACAGACACCAACACACGATGGTTCCGGCAGCAGCACCCCAAGTGCCTGCCAGCTGGTGACCGGGCCAGCACAGGCGTGGCACGTGTCCACAGCAAAGCACGGCTCAGCGACCGCCGTGGAGCACAGACACACACGATCACGGGGACGAACACCGAGCGTGACTCAGTGAACGCCGAAGGCCACGCGTGTTGTCACAACTCCGTTTCACGCGGACTCTGAAGGAGGCAAACCCTGGGTAACAGGAACTGGACGGGGGCGCCCCAGGGGAACGGACAGGTGATGAGCACTGGATGGAGTCCGATGGATTCGGGGCTTCCTTCCCGAGGCGACGGCCGCAGAACTCTGGGAGTGTGCCAACGCCGCCTCGAACTGTACACCTTAGAAAAAAACACACACGTATGTTTAATGCACACAAATCACATCACAGCGAGAGACCGTGAGTGCTGGCCACGCCATCGATGCGCGCTCCCTGGACAGGCGTGCCGAGTGAACCAGCCAACCTGAACAAGGCCCGACCCCTCCCCTCCCCTCCCGGCGGACGGCCTTCTCCGGCGGTCAGGGGACTCGGGCGGACGGAAGGGTGGGAGGACAGACGACACTGTGACAACTGCTTCATAAACCTCTCTGTCGGGACGGCCGCACACTTTCTGTTGCCGCTGCACTTCTCACGCTCCCGGCGGCTGTGGGAGGCGACCCCGGACGCAGACGTGCTGCCGCATCCGGCCCAGGCTGGTCGTGCAGCATCCTTGCCCGAGGGAGGCAGAGCGGGGAGGGCAGCAGCTCGGACCCCCCAGGCTGGGACTGGCGCCAGGACGGCTCCTCTCCCCTTTCCGTTCGGGTTCTAGTGGACCTGGAAATACACTACAAATACTGTATTTTTAGGTCAGCGACGGCGTGATACACTCAAAAAGTTAAGTTTTCAGTTTCCTCCACTTGTGTTTTTGCAAAGGTCAAATGTACAATTGACGTCTCTCTCCCTCAAAACGTGCCCTAAAGACACCCATTCTGGGCACGCAAGGGTGGCCGCGGGGAGGCGACGGCAAGAGCAGGTGCGCCCCTCACCTGCTGCCATCTCTCGGGCCAGCCTGGGAGCCCACCGATGCCAGCAGTGGGCAAAGCTGCTGGGTCTCCGACATCCCTGGGGGCAGGGAGCCTCCCCCTCGACGTGTGACGAGCACAGAGCACGCCGGCAGGTTCTGCGCAGACACGGCCCTGGAGCCGCTCACTGTGACTCCGATTGTAGAGGGCGGCGCAGGGGAGACACAGAGGCCCGGCGCCGTGACTGACAACCCGGCGCTCGGGCATCCTTGACCTGACAGGTGTCAGTGGAAGCCCACGCAGCCTGTTCCTACCAACACGTCCCACTTGCACCCATCTGCCTCTTAAAGCCGCAGAACGGGCACGTGCCTGAGGCACAGCCCTTGGGCCAAGGTTTCCAGGGGCCGCGTAAGAACCAAGGATACATTTTAGTTCAAAGTATGTTCTTCCTCCTAAAAACGTGACACAAAAATGATTTACACCAACTGCTCTTTATTGTTGAGTTTTGAAAACTTTTCACAAGATAAAAAAAAAAAAAGGAAAAAAGGGAAAAAGCCCCCAGACCTGACAACCACGGCTACCGGAATCCCCCGTCCTCAGTCCGCGCCGACCCGTGTGTGCGCAGCCCGCCGCCATGCACCCAAACGACAGATACAGGCGGTGAAATCCTTTATTCTATTTGTAGCAGCTTATTATGCAGATGCAGCCAAACGCAAAGCTTCCATGACAAATTGTACACAAACTTTACAATGTGGGACTGAACTTAAAATACGAAACAAAAAATCTACACGAAACTGATGAAAATCAAGCACAGACGGCAGGACCGAAACGCAGAACCCACGTGTGAAAGTCTCGCTTCTCCTCAAGTGCTCTGTCCTGCTGCAGGAGGGCCCGGGTGAAGATGGGAGCTGGGTGGTTAGTTTAAATTATACACTCTGTAGATACTCTACCCATTTTAAAAGTTACACGGAGACCAAGAAACGTCCATCAGTTCATGTGGACCGCCCAGACACTCCGGCCGGTCGCCGACCACCAGGCAGACGAGGGAGGAGGGCCGCCCGCGCCGCGCACGGGCTCACTGGTGGGCGCACTGCACCCCGGGTCCGTGGTGGCTGCTGCCCTCCTCGTCGGAGCTGTCGTTGTAGGCTTCGCGCCTCTGTCCGCCGCCCGAGCCCCGCGTGCTGTCCAGATCCTGCAGCTCCACCTCCTCCGTGTCGCCGATGACGTTCGGGACTTCTGGCCTCGAGGGCAGGAGGTCTTCCAGCTCCTGCAGCAGAACAAACAGGCCGTTAGCCGGGAGCGGCGTCGTCAGCCTCCCTCTGACACGACCCCCGCACACGCCTCCTGGAGGTTAAAGCCAGTCCCTGCGCTCTTGCCGCAGGCCAAACCCACAGACGGCGCGCGTGCAGCCTTCTCCTGCTCAGAACACCAAACCCGTCCACGCGGCACCGGGCGACCTCACAGCAGACAGGCCTCCCCGCCGGAAGGACCGGCGGACACGGAGCGGGGGTCGGACTGGCCCTCCCACCAGCACCGCACCCCGTCTGTCGACATCACGCCGTGACCGGCCCCGGCAGCCCCTCTCCACTCGGAAGGCAGAGTCTCACACACTGACTCAATCTCAGCACCATGCACACATGCCCAGAGGGAAGGCGACAAGAGACGTGACCGCTAAGCCGGGCACACGCGGCTGAGACGCAGGGCACGCTCACAGAAAGCTTGTCCGGGTTGATCCAGTTGTTCTCCGGGAACTGCACGTCGAACTTGATGTAAAGGTCTCCCTTCTCGAAGGGGTTCCGGTACTGCGGCATCCCCTCGCCGCGGACCACGCGCACACACCCTGCGGGGGGCGGGGAGGAGCGCACTGAGCACGCCGTCCGAGGAGACAGGCGCCCAGTCACGTCTGCTCGGGCCCGACCCCAGCCGACCCCACCCGCGGCGAGGCCCACCTGGCTCGATGACTTTGCCGGGGGGGTACTTCACCACGATCTGACGGCCGTCGAGGTGCTTGAAGGCGAACTGGAACCCGCAGAGGGCTTCGACGAGCCCGATCTTGTACGTCATGTGCAGGTCGCTCCCGTCTCTCTGGAACACCTACCGACGAGGCGCACGGGACGCACTGAACGTCCGGGGGGCCACGCTCTGCGGCGCTCTGTTCCCCGAGTCAACTTCGGAACCCCAACTTTACATCCGCCACAAACCGACTCCTCCATGCGGAATCCCCGCTGTGGAGGCGGGGAAACCAGGTTTTCTCAAGAGAGGTGCCGGAGACCAGGGCTGGGCGTGCTCCGCCAGGGAAAACCCTGGCCTGCACCGAGGTCACAGCTGAGGCTCCGCAACCACACAGCGACCTTCTGCCGGCCCACTGCCTGGCCCCGCCCCCAAGCAACAAGGTGCACCGTGCTCCCCAGACGGCCTCCTCACAGGGTCGGGCAGGGCCCAGCCCGACAGGAAGCTCCACCGGCGATGCCTGGCCAGGGACGGAGCCGACACCCATGCTTCACGCGGGCACCGACAGGGTCCGTCTCTCCTAGGGTCCAGCACTGGCCTGGAGAAACGGGAGTCACACGGAACACACGGAACAGGCCCGTGGACTAAGCTATGCAAAGGTTATTCAGTAAGAATCAAGAACGTTCCAGAAAAGAAAAGTTTCTGAATTCTCAACATGTAGGGGAAAAACACATCCAGTTTCACACACCCTAAACTTGTAATTTCTGCTTATTAAAATTTACAAATATCCACATGCTTAACTTTTGAATTGTAAGATGAAATCAAGTTAGCCGCAGTGAAAGGCCCCTAGATTCTCTTCAACACCAGTTTCCTGAGAGACGCCGGCCGGTGTGTCTGGAGAGAGGAGCAGCCTGACCCATGTCCTCGTCCCCAAACCACCCCGAGGTAGCCGGGCAGCACAGCGGGCCTCAGACCGCCGCCTCGGCCTGCCCCCTCCCCCCGCCCCCCTTTGGTCAGGGCCCTAGCACAGGAAAGCCACCCGAGCAGGAGTCCCCCAGAAACACGGTGTCCGAGTTTGTTTGGTTTGGGGGAGGGTGGTCAGGCCAGCCAACCTGATGCTAGCAGTCAGAGAATGGAGACGCAAGAACAACTTCGGAAGTCACACGAGACAAGGTCAACGAGGACGGACTGCCAAGCGCCACACGGTCAGCACTCGGAAGCTCTAACTCCTGAAAACCGGACGAGCAGAGCCAAGCAGAGCACGGACTCCACCAGATGCCGCCGCTGCACGAGCGCAGCGTGGCAGCCAGATCGCCAACACACACACACACACACACACACACACACACACACACAGGAGCGCGTGCACTGAGAGGCAGACACCCGGGACACACAGCGCTCCCAGACGGAAGGCTGCTCCATCAGAACACCGGCGCTGTTTCTGGTACAACACCCGCCCTGATGCCAGGGCCTTGAAGTTTCTTCAGCACAAGTGTTGGGGGGCGTGCCCAAAGTAACGACCAGATTTTTCGTAAACCAGTTCAAACTAGTCAGAATTACTTCCAGCAGTATGATCTCACCTCGGGCTCAGACTCGCCTCACTGGCCATCATCGGGCCAAGAAGGAACAACCGTGACCTCTCTCACTGGGGGACTTGCAGGCTCACCTCTCCCACCACCGTCCACGCTGGAGACCCAGGGACAACCACTGGCTGCTGGAAACCCCAGGCAACGCCACTGTTGCCAACAACTTTTAGTGACTGACTTCCAAGCGCCTCCCCACGGCCCCAAGAAAGAAAAGCAGCCCTGGCTGGTGCGGCTCATGGATTGAGCGCCGGCCAGTGAACCAAGGGGTCGCCTGTTCGATTCCCAGTCAGGGCATGGGCCTGAGTTGTGGGCCAGGTCCCCAGTAGGGGGCGCACAAGAGGCAACCACACATGGATGTTTCCCTCTTCCTCCCTCCCTTCCCCTCTCTAAAAATAAATAAAATCTTTTTTAAAAAAGAAAAGAAGAAAGAAACTATGTGTGGAAGTCACACTCAAATGGGGGGAACTTCCATGTAAGCCAGAGAGGCAGCCGACCTGTGCACACAGACTCTCAGAGGGGCCTGTCACTGAGGCCCAGGACGGGGCAGAGCCCGATCTGCGGGCCCTCCCGTCCCGGGCTGGGCGGCCCCCGGAGCGCTGCCTCACGAACAGCTCGCCGCACTTCCCAGGATGGAGGCCCGCAGGGCAGCGTGCACCGGACCCCCGCCAGACCTGGGGCGTGTGCCCAGACGGAGCGGGTCCGGCACACTCTCCGTCAGACGTTTAGAACGAACACCGCCGGCTCTGGCGGTGGCTCCGTCACAGAGCGTCCCGGTGCACCTCGGAGGTGGGTCCGCTACCCGGCCAGAGCACAGGCACCAGTGAGCGGGGCGGCAACAGGTTGGCCGTTCTGTCTCCGCCTCTCACTCCGGCCGCCCCGCCCCAGAGCCACCACACAGGAACGGAAAGCAGCAGCAGAGCTCTCCCGGATGCCCCGCATGTAACACAGGTCACCGGAGCACCGCCGAGGGCTGGAGCCGCGGCTGCGCACCACCCTTCAAAGGCACTCCGCCTCGGAGACAAGCGCCCCAGATTGCCTGGCCCAGTGTCCCTGATCGCACGAGCAAGACGACCGGGGAGCAAGATGACAAGGTTACGTGAGGGCTCAGAGCTAGTCCACGGCCAACGCCGGACCAATCCCCTCGCGGGGCTTCTCGCGCACCTGCCGCACCACTTGGCAGCGCCGCCCTGCGCCCCGCGCCCGGTGTTGCTCCCCGGACTGCGCCCAGCTCTAAGGCGTACCTGGTGCGCAGCGCACGTCTCTGAGCACGACCAACCCAGAGGAACCCACCTCGTGCTCTTTCTCTTGCAGCAGCAGGACGATGTCCCCCGGCTCCACGCCGGGAGCCTGGTCTGCCTCCCCGGTGAACGTGATCCGCTGGCCGTGCTTCATGCCCTTGTCCACGTGCACCTCGAGGATCTTGACCTCTTTAATCACCTTCTTCCCTTCGCACTTTTTACAGCGGTCCTTCTCGTTGATCACCTCCCCTGCAAAGAGACGCCATTCGGACTCCGGCCGTGCTGCTCCGCGGCACTCTTCGGCAAGACAGGCCCCGGCAACACCTCTACCCACTGAATACATCTCCTGAAAGCTCCTTTCACTGCCACCTTCCCAACAAAAACTGACATCCTCGTGCTGGCGACCTGAGGAACGGAGCTACCCAAGTGTCTTACATTTCACAGCACAATGCATCCTAAAACCTGTTCTTTGCTCCTGACTCTAAAGTTCAAACAGAGCCTAAAGCTCTGGCTGGTGTGGTTCGGTGGCTCGAGGGCCAGCCTCTGCACCTAAGGGTCACCAATTGGACTCCCATCGGGGCGCACGCCTGGGTTGTGAGCCAGGTCCCCAGCTGGGGGCGTGCAAAAGGCAACCAATCAATGTAACTCTTGCACATCAATGTTTTTCTCTCTCTCCTCCTTCCTTCCCCCCTCTCTAAAAATAAATAAATAAATAAATAAATAAATAAAATAAATAAAATCGTTAAAAAAGCCTAAGTGTTATGGAAACAAGACAGAGGGTCAGATGCTGGGCTTGTACAAATGTTTCTTCACTTCTTGTTTTCAGTCTTAGATCCATGCGAGTTTAACAATGGACGGAGAACCCAAATAAAAAGCTAAAGGCCCTTTACGGCGCAAATGCGCCCTGCCCAGCGGGCGCTGGGTTTATCTACCGCACAGTGAGCACCGCTCAGCCGTGCAGTCATGGACGCCCCGCCCCCCGCCCCTTGCAGGGCCCCTGTCCCCGAGGGTGCCCAGAGCCAGGCAGGCCGCGGCTGCAGGCGAGCACCCCACCCCACACGAGGACCGCGTACACGCTTCTTTCCTCCTCCCTCCTCTTCCGAACCCTCTGATTAGCGTCTAGTCAAGTCAAACGGAAGGTATGCGCAGCACACTGGGAGAGCGGGGCCCATCTCCAGTGGCTGACGGCTGGCGCACTGGAGCGCGTGGAGGACGCACACATCAGTGAGTCCGCGTCTGCTTCTAGCACCCTGGCTCCGCCCAGTGCCTTCTGCACGCCTCCGCTCCGCAGACGCGGCCGACCTGGCCGGCCTGGGCCTCTTCATAACAGAACGTCAGCAACCGTGCTGAGGTCAAGTGCACCAAGCGCCTCCGGCGGGGAGGCGGTGTGCGGCGTCTCCAAGTGACCGCCCACTCCAGAGCACTCTGGGAAGGGGTGCTCTAACGCCGCGCTGCCCAGGAGGGTGGCCACCTCAGACTGGAGTCAGTTAAAGGAAAATCTCGCCACCCCTGTCTACCAGCCACATCTCAAGTACCCAGTAGCCGAGGGAGGCTAACGGCCATCGTTCTGGATGCTACGTATACAGCACGCTCCCTTCCACCACAGCAGGAAAACCCTTTTGGCCAGCAGTGCTCGAGGGGCGTCGGGCCACAGCGCGCATGCCCTGTCTGTGCAAGTGGGGTCCACCTGAGGGACAGTATGCCCAGCAAGTCCCCAGAGTCCCCCTGAAGGGTGCCAAGGGCTGAGGGGAGCACGGCTTCGAAGCCGAGCACGAGCCGGAAACACTCACTTTCGTGAGCAGAGGTTTGACCCCGATGTGCAGCCTCACAAGCTAACTGGGGCTCACGGCAAAACCCCCTCCCATCGGGCAGTCACGAACACTGCTGCTGCCTCCTTACCGCGCACCCCCCTTTGAACCGGAAGGGGCCAAGCACCTGCCCAGCGCTGCTGTCGGAGCGCGGGGCCCTTCGCCAAACACAGGGCAAACTGGCTGCTCAGCTGTGTTCGCCGGGCCCCTGCGTTAACAGAACTGCCTCCCCCTTCCCTTCCAGAACGCTCTGTGGCTTTCCTCCAGTAAGGTGACCCAGAGCCAGCCGGCCGCTCCGGTTCCCGCACCCCCGCGCCGCCCGCGGGCACCTACCTTCACCGTTGCAGTCGGAGCACACGGACTGCACCTGCTGCACCATGCCCGGCGCCAGCTGCCGGATCATGATGCGGACGCCTCGGCCCCGGCAGGCGCTGCACTTCTGCACGGCCCCCGGCTTCCCGCCTTGGCTGCAGCAAGCAGAAGGGTCGGTCAGACTGTCGCCCAGGCCCCCCGGCAGGCGGTGCCGGGGGGTGCTGTGCTCCGCACGGCCACCTCCAACCCCGGTGACTGCCCACGGCTCTGGCTTCCAGAGGCACCGGAGGGCCCTGTCTTGGGGACTGAGTTTTCAGTCACGAACAGCTTTACCTGGTACAGACTGGGGGCGCCACAGAGAGAAGAGACGGGGTTCATTCCCTAAACCAGAGCGCACACTTACCCGTTGCACGCACTGCAGAGGACATTTTTGCTGAGCTGTAGTTTGGTTGTCTTGCCGTTATACAGGTCTTCTAAAGACACCCTGGGGAGAAAAGGATTGGATGCCATCAGATTTGGCCACGTTCTCGTATCCAAGACAAAATGACAGCGGGGACAGCGAAGTCCCTGCCACCTCTCAAACAAGCACAAGAAGCCAGCCGACCGTGGCCTCACTTCGCGGCTCCGACGGGCGGAAGGCTTCCCGGCTCTGGACAGGGCAGCCGGTGTGCAGGCCCGGAGCCCACGGGGCCGGGCCAGCAGCTGGCCGAGCAGCACATTCCGATACAGCTGATAACTGCGCAGCCTTCCAGCCGCAGGCGGAGCCCTTCGCCTGGTCTGACCTCTGAAGGCGGTCCCCCCATTTTACGGGCCAAAACAGGCAGAGAGGTTAAGTAACTCGTCCAACAGCCCACGGGCAGCCTAGCACCAGGGTCCACACTCCATCCCAAGGCCTGCTGCCTCCTGGGACCGTTCAGAAAGGCTACAGCGTCACGACTTCTGGGGGCACTCAGAGTGCACGTGTCAAGTGCACAAAAAGCGGCTTTACCCGCGGTGTGAGAGAGAGGAGGAGGAGGGCAGGTTTTCAGCAGAGCCTACGACAAGTGTGAACGCGCTGAAGAACCCAGGAGTTACGAGCAAAACTGTGAATTTAAACAACTTCTACCAAACTTTCAAAGAGGTCTACGACCCAGAAAAGACCCAAGTCAAAAGTGTTAACAACAGACAGCCGACGAGACCCGACCTGCCTTCACCCGACCTGCCTTCACTCGTCTGCCCCACGTGCCCTCCAGGGCCTTCGTTCCCGAGCACCCTCCCGAGACCTGGAGACACCGAGTCTCGAACCCGCCCGCCTCGCATTTCCTTCGGTCACCCCCCCTCACTGTTTTAAAATCTTCCTCAGTACTGCAGACTTACTTTAAAATAGGGAAACAGGACAGTTGGAAGTGTTCTGCAAAGCACGTATGTTACCTTGCGGTATTCAAACTTCCTCAAGATTGCCATCCTAAGCTAACCTCTGTACGCTCGAGGCCGCGCAGGGATGAAACAAGTGCAGACCACCACGACCTCCACTTCCGAGGAACACCCCTCACCCACAGCTCAGCCTCGGACTCGGGCACCGCGCCGCACGGGCCTTTTACCTTATGGGAATGTTTAGCCAAATCACTGACAGAAAATAGGTAGTGCCCCCCCGCCCACGTATTACATTACAATCAGCATGCAAAACCACTACCTAAGAGGCCAAAAAACCTTTACTTCAACAAACGTGGTAGGAGCCCTGGCCGGGCAGCTCAGCTGCTTCGAGCATCATCTGGGCACATCAAGGTTACAGGTTCAATCCCCAGACAAGGCACATACACGAAGCAACCAATGAACGTACAGATGAGCGGCATGACAAATCAATGTTTCTCTCTCCCCCCTCCCTCTCAAAGATCAATTTACAAAAGCGAAGAAACGAAACATGAGCAAGAGAGGAAACTGAGGGTGACGGTCCGGGGAAGCGGGCGCCCCCGCAGTGAACTGGACGGGCACAGCCTTCTGTGAAGACACAGCGCGTGCACCTGCCTCCGAACCCCAGGCCTCCCGGGAGCCGCTGCCGAGGAAAGCCAGAGCAGCACGAAGACGCAGCAGCACTGCCGGTCACGGAGAACACCGGCGACACCCCGCAGGGAAGGCGAGCGAGTGTATCCACCATGGACCAGAAGGCCAGAAAGCCACCCGGAAGAAGTGCTGGCCGACGGTACAGCGGCAGGAGGGCAACTGCGTGCAGCGAGAGCAGCACAGGGGGCACCGCCGGGCGCAGCCCACACCCTCGGCCCCAGTCCCTGCTCGGCCGCCTCCTCGTCCCGGAGGGATGTGAAAGCTAACCCGCGCCGCACGACTGCTCTCGGGACGGGACGCTGCCCCACGCTGATTCCTGTCTGGGGGTGAATGCTCCTAAAGTGCAGACACAGTTGAGAACGAGACTCCAACAACGTAAGAGACATGCTTCCCTTCCTCTGGTCCCCTCGAATGAAGAGACGACATGAAATACTTTAAACACTTGGAACTCAGTCTCTGGCATTTGCTTGTGAAACGACTCCTACTCTAAAGTCAACAGGACACAAGCCCGCGCAGACCGCACCGAGTATAAAAGCCACTTCCACGTTGCAGCGGGCGCACGGGCTCCCAGGCCAAGACCAAGGTCAGACACCGCCCGTGTGTTGGCAGGTTGATGTTGGGCTCGAAGCCAGCGGGCTCCCGGGAAGCCAATTTAGGAGCGTTGTCACCGAGGACAAGTGAGGAGGAACCGTGACACCCAAACAAACCAGCCGGCCAGTCGCTCAGTTTCTGAGTTTGTAAACCAAAAAAGACCTGGGAGATTTAAATGCTTCAAAGGAGAGTCTCCACAACTGAACACGTAAAGCATAGAGCAGGCCTCATCAGACGCACAGTAACAAAACCGCCTCCCTGCCCGGCAGGAAATCCGACCCTCCTTTCCTCTCAGACGCGTGGCAAAGCGCGCCGCCCAGCCAGCCCCTCTGCAGCCAGGCACCCCGGGAGGACAGCGGGGCGAACGGAAGCTACTCTTTTCCGACGAAGGACAACATGTTTCCGGTCCCCTCCCTCTTGTACTGAGCGCCACTGCGTGAGTGCAAGTGCCTAAGTGTCCTGCAGGAGGAACACGACGCTTACTTGAGAGGGTGCATCATGTCTTCGCCTCTCCTCCGGCCGTTCCGACTCCTGCTCTGGTTGCCCATGAAGCCGAACAGCCCGCCCCCGAAGATGTGCGAGAAGATGTCGTCCATGCCGCCGCCGCCGCCGCTCCCTTCCCGGAGCCCCTGCTCGCCATAGCGGTCATACAGCTCGCGCTTCTCGGGGTTCGACAGCACTTCGTACGCAAAACTAATCTCTTTGAACTACGAAAAGTAAACAAAGCAAACGGTTGGATTTCCAAGTAGGAGAGTGGGGAAGGCTGCAGGAATGCAGAATGCCCTCAATTCTGGAAGTCACAGTTGTCTTCCGTTCGGTCCCCACTGCGCACCGTCAGAGTGCTGTATTCCTGTTACAAGGCCACACGCTCTCAGAGGAGAAACTTGGCTCATGGGCACAAACGGGGTTTTCTCACAACATCCCTTTTATCGAGGAGGGCAACTCAGGTTGAAAACTGAAAGCTCGAGGGTAAAAAGTCTCAAATAACTTACCTTGTCACCAGCATTTGGATTCTTATCAGGATGGTATTCCTTGGCTAACTTTCTGTATGCCTTCAATAAAGAATAATAAAAAAAAGGTTATATACAAAGACTGGTTTACAAGTTTGTGAGTACTAACTTAACAATCACTCTTCTGAGAAGCAATGCTCTAAAACCATAACCTTCCAAAACCTCTCATTCACTGGGATTTGCCACCTTAATACTGTTCATGCGCTAGTTTAATACAATGGAGCACACAGCCTTCACATTTGGAAATGGGTTACAACGAAGCCAGATGCAGACAATGAAACACCACCGCAGAGAAAAACCAAACACGGAAAAGCTCCGTGTTTTCACTATGGCCAAACGTCTTTGATGGCCAGTAACCGGGTCAAGGCGACTCCGGCCAACTCTTAGGAGAAACGCTGGTGGAGCTCTCCAGACCGCAAGGCGCTACAACGGAACATGAAGCCGAGGGAAGAAGAATCCCTGCTCCCCACGGCTCCTCTGGGGGCACCGCCAGGAGAGCGCCAGCCAAGAGGGGCTCGCAGGCCAGGTTTTGCTTCCACGCGGGGGCTGAGCTGGGGTCTCGGCGAGGGGAGCGGAGCCGAGGCGCCCAGCTGCACTGCGCCCCGGCTCCGCTCACAGACCCAGGAATTATATAACAGGCCGGCATTTCCGGCGAGGCAACAGGAAGTCCCTTCTCCGCTCAACTGTCCCCGTCCCGCCGCCTAAGGGGCAGCCTCGTTTCCTCCGCTCGCCGTGCGGCGGCTCCGGGCCCCGGGAAGATGCCCTGGGGCGTCACCGCCTGCCTCCGGGGCTGCGAAATCCTCCGCTGTCAGCCTCGCAGCTCGACCCCGCGCGGCAGTGAGGCCCTCCACTTATTTTTAGTCGGCGGACACTCAGGTGTTTGGCTGGGACCCATGCTTCTTCCGGAAGCGGGCGCATAACCTCTGGGTTACCTGCCCAGACAAGGCGCCCAAACACTGGCCGCACGCCGCCCGGTCGCCGCCGAAGGGAGGAAGGGCGAGCGCCCGGCTCCCGGGAAACACCCCCCCTGCCCCGCGGCCCCGGCAGGCCCGGCGTGCCCGGCGGGCGGCCGCGACCCCGCCCGACGCGGCGCCGGCGTCCGCGGCGTGGACGTCCCTCTCGGGGCCGGGCGCCTCGGTCCAACCAGTTTTTCCAGGCTGGTGACCCCGGCGCCCGCCGGGGGCGGGAGGAAGGAAGCGTTCCGTCTCGTGTGCGCAGCGGTGGGTCGTGTTTGCTGCCGCTGCGGGCGGCGGGCGGGGCCGACGGCCCAAGGTCAGGGGAGGCCGGAGCGCGCGGCCCCGAGCCGGCGGGTCTCGCCGCCGCCGCCCCCCCGGGCCGGGCCCCGGCGCCGGCTCGCGGGCCGCCGCGGAGGGCGGCCTGGCCGTCCCGGCCGCGCAGGCCCGCGCCCTCACACCCCGCCCGGCCGGCCGGCCGGCTCCCGGTACCTTCTTCAGCTCGTTCTCGCTGGCGCCGGGCGGGACGCCCAGGATGTCGTACAGCTTCGTGTCGACCACGTTCGCCATGGCGGCCGGCCGGGCAGCGCTCGGGCAGGAAGGCGGCGGAGCTGACGGAGCGGCGTCGGCGGCGGCGGCGGCGCAGGCCGAGGAGACAGCGAGGGGGAAGCGGGGGCGGGGCTACACTTTGACCCGGCGCACGTCGCGCCGTGGCGTCACTGCGCGGGGCCGTCCCCAGGCGTTGGAGGCGGCCGCTGGGAGGGGAGGGGCGGGGCTGGTGACGTAGCGGGGGGGCGTGCTCGCGGCCCGGCGGGCGCGGACCCCGAGAGTGGAGCGCTCCAGCTCCCGGGAAGTCGGCTCCCGCTGGAGGTGCTGGCGGAGCCGCCCCGGCTCGCGGGTCGTCCTCACCGCCCCGGGCCCCGGTCCCCCCTGGGGTCTGGTTCCGGCGGACTTGGGTGGAAAACCACCACCCGTCTGTCGCGCGTGTTTCCTACCAGGGCATTTCCAAACGGTCGCCAGAAGGAGTCGGTTACGCCCAAGAGCACGACAGTCACATGCCACTGATTTTGTTTCCCCGACCCCCGGCATGACTTAGCTGCTGGTGCTAAGGGAAAGCAGCCTCAGTGCATCATCTCATACAACTGCACCGGCACTGGTTTCCTGGAAGACAGCTTCTCAGCGGCCGGGGTGAGGGCATGGTTTCGGGATGACTCAAGCGCACCACATGCAGGCTCGCCTCCTGCCGTGGGGCCCAGTTCCTGGCAGGCGCAGAGGGTCCTCGTCCGCGCCCGCCAGAAGTCGGGAAGCCCGGATCGAACAGATGACTTTGTAAGGTGTAATTCATCACACGTCATGGAATGAATGTCTTTATGGAGAAAAGGGGCGACACACTAAACCTGACAAGCCAGGGGGAGGCCTGGTGGCTGGCCTTACAAACTCAAGAGACCCAAAGTAACTGCATGGGATGGTCTGAAATAAAAACTTTTTAACCAAAAGCAGTTCATGGCGGGTAGTCACGTCCTAGGCCGGTATTTTTCCCAAACAAGGGTCAATCTTTATCTTAACCGAGCCTGTCTGTTGCCTTTTTGCATCTACAATAACATACTTGGTAACATACCTTTAGAATATGAAAGTAATTACTTTTTTTCTGGACCCCGTTAAAGTACAACTACCAAAGCACAGCAGAGACCACAAATCCGGGGGCTGTGGTGGTGTTAATTGTAACCTGACCACCCTGTATCCCCCTATGTAACAGAAGGATGTCTCTATTTATTTCACTTTGTATCCAGTCCCGGAGATTTCCTGGCTCTGCTCTCTGGCCTCCCTAATCTACCACCAACGAATTGCATGCAACCCCCTTACTCCTCCTTTTATTGTAATGTGTAAAATAAGCAGTAAAACTGCTGTTTCTGAGAGCATATTCTCAATCTGTTGAGATTTTGCTTTCCAGCAATTGTCAGTTTGGCTCAAATAAACTCATAAAGAGATTACAGATCGGAGCATTTCTTACGTGTTGACACCAGTGAATTCCTAGTCCATGTTCACATCTCCACAGTTGTTTCACATCTGCTCACAATTGGTTTGCAGCCTCTATATGCAAACCGAAGTCTACCTGTTGGATCCGGACCATGTGATTAAGTCTCTAACTTGAGAACTTTAAAGTTAGCTAAGCTCTAGCTGGTGTTGCTCCGTGGGTTGAGTCCTAGCCTGTGAACCAAAAGGTCACGGGTTCAAGCCCCAGTCAGAGTATAGGCCTGGGTTGCAGGCCAGACCCCTGCTTGGGGGTGTACGAGAAGTGACCGATCCATATTTCTCTGCTTCCCTTTCTCCCTCCTTTCCCCTCTCTCCAAAAATAAATAAAATCCTTGGAAAAGCGAGCTAACACCGGAGGTGTAGATGGTGTGAGGCAGCCTGACGGGGCGCATAGTGCCCCGTGTTGGTGCCCATCAATTCACATCCGAAAATGATGTGTCCCTCCCACGAGTTGTGACATCCAGCCCCCTGGACTGGGGTAGGGGAGGGGGGAGTGTTACAAAAGAATGAGCCATCGTGCCTGCCTTCAGCCCACGGGAGACTTATGGACACACAAAAAATAGGAGGTTCCGATCCTTCGGAACCCAACCTGGTGGGTGGTCAAGACCAGCGTCTCGGGACAAGGCGATCTCTCTTCCTTGGCATTCCTTAAGGCCTAGTCATGGAGGGCCTCAGGTGCCAGGCTGAGGAGCCCGCCCATGTGCCCTGGGAACCCTGGGGAGCAATCGACGTGAAGTGATGATGCCCCTTTCTCCTCTTCCTTTCCTTCCCCATGAACCCTGCCCGGAGTGCTGCTCTTCCGGGGCCGTCCCCCTGGTTCCTGCAGCCTGGGGAGCACTGTGCCCTCACTGGAGAGCCACCAGCTTCAGCCTGGGCCTTTGAAGGACGAGTCTGCTGTGCTCTTTCAGGGGGATTTCAGTGTGGACTGAACTTCCATGGGCTGCAGGTTTCTCGGGGGAAATTCTGGGCCCCGTGAGGTCTGGCCGGGGCTGCCGTGGAGGCCTCAACGATTCAGTCTCCTCCTTTCCTTCTCACCATGTGAGACGCCCGTCAGCGGCGGCGTCCGGTTGCAGCGGACCTAGAAGGTGGGGGCTGCTACCCCGGCTCATCTGTGCGTTAACCATGTGACTTCGGGCGAGTTGCTTTTCCGAGGCCGATGCCTCACCTGTAAAGCAGGATTCGCTAGTCTTCACGTCACTGGCTTGTCTGGGGGTTAAAGAGTTAAGGCAGAGAGAGTACCGAGAAGACAGGAGCTGAAACGAAGGATTAGCCGGTTTGCTTTGTGCCCGTTTGCCTGTGGGCTGTGCCCACACCCCTTGTCTTTGTCCATTTCAGTCCCTGGCTCCCCGCCCCTGCCCGGCTGCCCCCCGCCCACCGCGGGATTCCCCAGTTTCCTCCACATCCCGTGCGGGCTGGCCCGTGTCCTTTTTCCTGGTCTCCCCTCTCAGGGGCTCCCTGCTTGTCAGAATGACCGCCCTCCCTTCCGCCGCCCGGTCCTCCAGCCCCATCCACCGTGCCCCCTCCCAGGGACCTCCACACGGTTTCTCTCTGTCTCTCTCTGTCTCTCTGTCTCTGCCACGAGGAGTCCACAGGAGCTGGACTTTTCTCATCTCTTTCTGTTTTACTCAATTTTCTTCCTTTTCTTTCTTTTTTTTTTTTTGCAGTGGGAAACCCCCTCATGTGGTTTTCCTTGGGCTTCTGATCCCCTCGCTGAGGGTAGCTGGGGAAATTCCGTCCCTAGTTCTAAGTTATTTCTTTTAACTCACTCAAAACCGGTCACCCAGTTCCCATTTTTACTTGTTTACAAGACATTGTCCCCTTCCGAGTGTCACCTGTGGTCAGCACTGTGAGCGGCTCATTCTGTAGGTGAACGAGGTATTTCAGAACAGCCCTGGGGGGCTTCCGCGGCTCGGCCTCGCCGCCGCCACCCCCCCCCCCCCCCCCCCCGTCCTCACCGCTGAGTCACACCTATCGGCGTCAGCACCGAAACGTGTCAGTCACCAGCGTCGTGCTTTTAAGGCAGCTCGTTTATTCGAGCTCCAGATTTAGCTAATGCCACGAAGGGAACGAGACCGTGACCTCATTGGGTGGCTCAGGCCCCATGAGATGCTGAGTCACGGTGCATCCGAGGGCTGCTCCGGCTCGGCCACGGATGTCAAGTTCGAGGCTGCAGTGATCTCAGATCCCTGCCAGGCTTGTTGCTGTTCCGTTCCTTTTCAAAATGCAGCGTCTTTGTGTCACTGTGTGGGGGGTGGGGGGGGTGAGGTGGGGCGGGTAGGGACTAGGGCGGGAGTGGACGGGCTGTGACATTTTCAAGGACATTCACAGTACTCACAACTAACAATAGCAGAACCTTGGACTCGGTTCCTCCCACCGGCTGGGGACATACGGTCAGACAGAAGTTCCACTTCTGCCTTTTCTGTCACTGACCTGGGGTGAGCAGAGCACGTGGCCCCGCTACAGTATTGTTTAGGGGTGCAGAGGGAGGTGCTCGTGGCTCTCGTTTTAAGGGTATCAGGACCACAGCCCCAGTGATTGGTGGTGTTCTGGGGAGAAAAAGTGGGGTTCTGGTCACTGGATAGGCTCTGAGCTCCTTGCCATCCAAGGCAGCATGGCGGCCTGTAGAGAGCAGCTGCCCTGTCACCCTGCCCCATCCTTCCCTGTCAGCTGGCACACTGTCACGCTCCCATGGGCTTATACCCTGCAGTGGGGTGGTGAGCAGCGGAAGTGACCAGGTAAGTGCAGCTACCGAACCACTGGTGTGGGGACGGGGTGGAGGAAATGTGTCTGTGTGTTCACTTATTCAAGAAGCGCCGGGCCCACTGAGTGTCGGGCACACTCGGGCCTGGGGACACGGTCGGGAAACAGATGTCTGCTCGCACGGAGCCCACACCCTGGTGGGAGCGCGGGCGGGGGACAAACAAGCAGACACACGACAGATCCGAGGCCAGCGTGCTCTGGAGGAGAAGGGTAGGGAGCGTTAGCTTTGGAAAACTTTTTTTTTGAATGGATAATTTTTTTAAAAACTATTTTATTTATTTATTTTTAGCGAGAGAGAAAGAGAGGGAGAGAAACATCGATGTACAAGAGGGACATTGATTGGTTGCCTTATCCACGTGCCCTGATTGGGGACCGAACCCGCAACTCAGGCACATGCCCTGACCGGGAATTGAACCTGCAATGATGCGGGACTATGCTCAACCCACCAAGCCACACTGGTCAGGGCTCTTCTTTCATTTAAAAAAAAGATTTTATTTATTTATTTTTAGAGAGAGGGGAAGGGAGGGAGAAGGAGAGGGAGAGAAACACCAGTGTGTGGTTGCCTCTCGCATGCCCCCTACTGGGGACCTGGCCCGCAACCCTGGCATATGCCCTGACTGGGAATTGAACTGGTGACCCTTTGGTTCCCAGGCCGGTGCTCAGTCCACTGAGCCATACCAGCCAGGGCTATTCTTTCATTTTTTAATACAAGTCAAGCAAATACAAATTTATATTCTTTTTAAAAAAAGATTTTATTTATTTTTAGAGAGAGGAAAGAAAAAGAGAGGGAGAGAAATGTCAATGTGTGGTTGCCTTTCATGCCCCCACTACTGGGGACCCAGCCTACAACCCAGGCATGGGCTGTGACTGGGAACCGAACCAGCAATTCTTTGGTTCACAGCCTGCGCTCAATCCACTGACCTACCCCAGTCAGGGCCAAATTTATACTCCTAGCTTGCCGTTTTGTTACCAGAAAAGCAGAGTACTGCATACACTGCTCTGTACTGGCTTTGGTCGTCTGAGAATCCTGAAAATCCACATCAGGACACAGATTTTCCTCATTCCTTTTTCCTTCCTCTTTTTTTTTTGGGGGGGGGTAAAAGTTTTATTGAAATATAGAAACATACATCGTGAGGATGCACCAAGATGAACTGAATCAGTCCTTTAGTGACGGACATTGGACTCATCATCCGGTAACTAAGATACGTGTCTACGCCAGAAATGAAAATGCCCCAGACGTGATTCTTGACTTCCAACGATGAGAAAATAGGGTCTCACTCTTCAGGGGTCTTCCTTGAGGCTGACTGAAGCTTTGAGTTTATGTCTGATCATTTGATTTTTAAAGACATTGGTTTCAACCCAAAGAAAATGCTAGATTTTCTTCAGGCCAGGGGCGCCCGTTTTCAGCACGCTGGGATGGGAGCGCTCCCCGGGAACTCCGTCCTGGAGGGCTGGAAGTCACCCGAGTTCTGCGGTGATTCGGGGCCGAGACCTCGAACTTGCACACACAGCAGCTCTGGATGACCGTCTCGAGGTCCCTGTAACAGGGACACGGCTTCAGCTGCGGTCCAGCCGTGGCTCTGGCTCGCAGGTTGTCCCCACGAAAGAAGAAGCCGTGCAGGCCCGGCTGGGAAAGTCCGCAGAAGACATTCCGAGGACTGCTGGCCTTGGCGACGGCAGCCCCGCCTTCCTCTGAAAGACACCGCGGGAAATGCTTCCCCGGGAGGTCTCCACGAGGGGTGAAGTCCGTGGACGTTGACATCGTTGCCGGAAAGGGATGGCCAGAGCGCGTCTGCCTGGGGCCGGGGGTGTGTGGGCACTGGGGAGGTTCCACAACACCGTCCCGGTGACTTCAGGGGGACGTTAATGAAGCTGGGGACACTGAGACAAGGGAGGACTTAGGATTGAAAAAAAAAAAAGCAGCCAGAGAGAGGCTCAGTGGGGCTGCTTTGGCTATTTAGAAAAGTTATGGGACAGGAGTGAGCCCAGGCGACGCTGCTGTGAGCTCACTGGGGAGTCAGAGAGAAAGGGGGCCCTGGGGACAGGGTGCGGGGGGCGGGGCCTGGGATGAGCTGCTGCCACTGCCAACAGCTCCCTGGTTGCGAGTCTCATGGGGACCCTTCGAGTTTAGGAGATGCACCTGTGTGGTGGAAGAGGAGGGTTTGGGGGGGAGGGGACGGTGCGGCATGCTCCTGGGAGGGAGAGAGGCCATGCTGGGCCCTCTCTCTCGAGGGTTTTACAGGCTGGGGGTTTAGAGGAGGTCTCAGGGGAGGGTCTCAACAGAACATGCACCATCAGCTCTGTGCCGGTGCGCCTACAGCAGACTTACTCCCTCAACTTCCTCCGCGCTCGGGTGTGGTTAGCAAATGGCACTGACCGTGTTTCCACGGTTGTTCTCCCGGAGGAGGGCGAGGGAGGCTGTTTACCCGCTGGCTGGGGAGGGGAAGGGTGAACTGTTTGCTTGGAAGTGTCCTTGGTGAGGCAGGAGGTGTCCTTGGTTAGGGAAGATAGGATTCTTGGAGGCGCGGAGGCTGCTCCTTATCTGGACAGCCCTGGAGAAAGTGCCACCCCCTCTGAGCTCCTGCAAGGATCTCCAGGGTTCTTGGCCCTTTTCTCGGTGGGACTAACGACCTTCTAACGCCAGCTGGGGCCACGCCTCTAAACGTCGCCTCCAATCATTTTTGGGTGAGTCTCCAGAGTCACCCAGGGAATGGCCCCAGATCTACTGAACTAGGGGCGCAGGGTGGGGCCCAGGAAGCGTGAGTTTGGGGACCACTGGGTCTTGGAGGAAAAGGTCAGGCCGCAGGCGGGCAGATCCGGCATTGAATCCGGCCTACGCGGTCTGGAGCAGCGTTCCGGACGCTGGTGAGCCGCACCACCTCCAGGAGGAGCGACTCCGGGGTGCAGGGGGGACCCGTGAGATGCTGAGAGCCTCAAAGGGCTGGCCCAGAGGCTGGACGGTCCCGGGCATGTGGCTATTGTCTGAGTCCGTCCGGTGCTGTGGCAGACACACCGTGGACCGGGACTTCAAGGACAGACATTTATCCCTCACCGTTCTCGACCCTGGGGAGTCCTGCCTCAAGCCGCCGGCAGGTCTGGTGCCTGTTGGGAGCCCACTTCCCGGTACCCAGATGGCCTTGCCCTGGCCGTGTCCTCCTCACAGGGCCGAAGGGGCCGGGGCTCCCTGGGGTGTCTTTTCTGCAGGCCCCGCCCCCATGACCTCACCACCTGCCAAAGGCCTCACCTCCTCACACCCTCACCCTCGACATTGGGATCTCGACACAGGGATCTCAGGGGGACACGGGCCTTCAGGCCACGGCAGCAGCTGCGGGCTGCCCTGTCCCCCCTCGGTCCGGCGCAGGGTGCTCGTCGGAATTCCTGGGGGCCCGACTGTACACAGCTCAGCCACAGTCCGATGGCCACGCGGCGGGTCGGGTTGCAGAGGGGAGTGTGTGCCGCCTTGGGCGGTTGTGCTGACCTCAGGCGGAACCTGGTCAAGCGTGCGGCCGGCCTGTCAAAGGCTGGGGACAGCAGTCGGACGGACGGAACCGGTCGGACAGGCTGGCCGAGCCTCAGGGCTTCTGACTCAGGACGCCTCCCGCCTGCCTCGGTCCCCCGGCGTGGGGGCGGGGGGAAGGAAGCATCTGCATTTGGTCTGAATGTGCTGAGCGTGACCCGTCCCAGCCAGGCGGTGGGAGTGGGGGTTCTGAGGCTCAGAGGGACTGCCTGGCCCCGGGGTGGGTGGGGACACAGCGGAGGGCTCTGGGGCTCCTGGTAGCCACGGTCACCGAGTGGCTGGGGCCGCTCGGCTAACCCACGCGGAAAGGGGCTCCCTCCCCCTGCTGCTCAGGCCCTGGCCCCGGACCAGGGGGTCAGGCGACACCTGGCTAAAGGCCCTGCAGGGTCCTGTCATCTCCCTGGGGGGGAGCAGGAGCAGAGATCAAGAGGGTGTAAAACCATCGATATCGGGGTGACCTCTTGTCTCCCCCTGCGCCCCAGCCCCAACAGGCGGAGAGGGGGGAGAGGGACGTTCTTATGTCACCTGTATAAACGTGGAAACTGTTTTCCATCCCTCTCTAGTTCCTGTTTCATGGTTTGTTTGTTTGTTTTTCTGTGCAAATAAAACCCTACTTTTACCAGTGGACGTGAAACAACGAATCGCCCTGGGAAGGGAGACAGGGAGTGGCTGGGGTTCCGGGCTCTCAGTGCCGAGCATTAAAGGGGAGCAGTGGGTGCCACGGACACAGGTGCTCCTGCGTGTGTTTCAAGGTCTGTTTAGAGAAAGGTGTCTGGACCCCAGGGGGACACCGGATTTCTCCCCGTTCAAGTCAGCCCGAGTTGGAGGGTAAAGGAACCGGACAGTCCAGGCCTGCAGCCCTGGCGCTGCTCCTCAGCCCGGTGATTGCCTCCTACTGCCCTTTCTCATTAACATGGGGGCGGGGGGGGGGCAGAGGAATCACAGGGCGCCCCCACTGTCCGGGCTTCTCCAGGGAGAAGTTTCCCCAGGGTGCCCTGGGGCCAGTGGAGGCGTCCATGAGCCCTTGGCCGGGGGAGCCCGGGCCCGGGCTCCAGCTGTGGGTCCGTGTGGCCCGTTCAGGGCCCGACCTCAGGGTCTTTCGAGCGCTCCCGTGTGCGCACGGAAGGTGCGTGTGCTTGGAACCCCCTCCGGGCGCCCGGCGTGGGCGGGCGGGAGGGGAGGGCACACCCACAGCCCAACAGGTGGACGGGGAGTGGAAAAACGCAGCCGCCTGTGTTCTGGGCGTCATCATGGCAAATTGCACGCCTGGCCCATTAATTCACCGGCCACGCCTTCGCCCCAGCTGTTTCGGCGCGAGTCACAGATGGAGAGACTCTTATGCACGATACCCTCCCGGCTGTTCTACTCGGGGGTGGTCGTCGAACGCCGAGCCTCAGGGTCCGTGCACCAGCTCGAGCCCCGGACAGCCAGGAGGCAGTAGTGCCAGGGGGGTACAGGCAGGGGGGTGGGGTGGCGGGGGAGGGGGTGTCCTGTTAGCTGTGCAGGGGGGGAGGAGGGAACGCCAGCAGGGTTTGGGATGGCACTTCCATTAGTCCTAGCGTCTTGCTGTAAACAGGAGGAGACGAGATGCGGCTGGAATAGCTGAGTCTTAGGGAACCAGCGCCCCCCGGGGAGTTCATTCCCTCCAGCCGCCCGCTGCCCGGGCCGGCCTGCTGCCTCTGGCTGTCCCCCGGGCACCGGAGCGGGAGATCGCAGCCACCCAGGACTCGGAGCGCGAGGATGGATCATCGGCGAGATCGAAAATGACACCCTAAATTGCTTCCAAATGTGAGGTTTTGCAACGGCGCTGGCGCTGATCGCCTCACGCGGCTTCACGCTTCGGGTGTTTCCCGGCCAAACAAAGAGGCGCGGGAGCCATCCGACGCTGGTTCGGGGTGATGACCATGAATCATTGCAAACAGGTCGTCCTGTTGCTGGAAACGCGGGCGCCCGGCCCCAGTCACGGGGCAGCGGGCCGGAGAGATCGTCTCTCGGAGGGTGTGGTGCCCCGTGGCGTTCACGGGGCCCACCTGAGCCCTGGCCCAGGGAGAGAAGGAAATCCCCCCAGGTGTTTGGGGGCCGTTGCAGGGGCCACGGGGTGTGGGGAAGGGCAGGGGTGCAAACCCACCGCAGGAAGCAACCCGGTGGCACTGATTAGCAGGCAGCGTGGCAGGACGGGCCCAGGTGAGGACACACGCGTCTCCAGCCCCGTGTCGCCGCCTGGCCTGGTTCTGGGGCGTTCACGCCCGTGACCTGCCTTCCCAGGTGGGCTGGGCTCGCGTTCCCATTCCACCAGCCGGGAGGTCGCCGGTGAGGCAGGCGCTGCCGGTGACCAAGTTTCCTCTTTAAGTGCATTCTGTGGCCCTGCCCTGGCGGGTGTGGCCCAGGGGGTCGAGCACCCACCTGCAAACCAAAAGGTTACCTGGTTCAAGTCCCGGTCAGGGCACGTGCCTGGGTTGCGGGTCAGGTCTCCAGCTGAGGGTGTGTGAGAGGCAACCGACTGGTCACGAGATGTTTTTCTTCCTCTCTTTCTCCCCCCTCCCCTTTCTAAAAATAAATAAAGAAAATCTTTAAAGAAATACATTCTTTTTTAAATTCCTATGCAGGGAAGGAGGGGGGGGGAGGGGACATCAGAGCAGTCTTGAGAACCGGTCTCCTCTCTCCTTGTTTTTGGCCTCTCAGGCCCCGTGATGCAGTTGGGCATTCCAGGCACCGGGTGACACTTGCAGCGCCATCCTCCTGCCCGGCCCCAAGCGTGGGCCCCGCCCCAGCCCCTCCGGGACCTGTGCCCACCCTGCCCCCGCCCTGGCCGGATGGACTCCTTCTGGGATTTAGCAGACAAAAGCACAGGACGTCAGTGAAGGTCAAATGCCTGATGAACAACAAAAGACTTTTTGTTGAAGTATGGACCCTTCAGTGTTTGGGACATATTTATACTGAGGTGTTTTTTTTTTTTAATTGCTGTTTATCTGAAGTGAAACTGGACCTGGGCTGTGCAGTGTCGCACCTGACCCCGGGGGCCGCCCTTGGCACCTCCGGGCCCTCCCACAGACGCCTCCTCTGCCTTGTCCAACCTCACCCACCTAGTCCTCAGAGAGGAGCCCAGCACCCGCCCTGCAGAGAGCCCTGTGCCCTTTGGAGGCCAGGTGACC
Organism: Phyllostomus discolor; assembly: GCF_004126475.2. NCBI lineage: Eukaryota > Metazoa > Chordata > Mammalia > Chiroptera > Phyllostomidae > Phyllostomus > Phyllostomus discolor. The sequence continues at coordinate 47,782,130 of NC_040914.2, forward strand.
TGGCAGGGTTCCCTCCCCCAGGCCCCCTCTACTGGCAACAGCACCACAGGGCGGGAAGTGCCAGGACCACCCAGGACACTGTGTTGCCCTGTGGTCTGGGGCCACAGGTTCTGGGAAGAGGTGGTCCTGGAGGGGCCGCACCTGGCGGCCAGCGAGGCTGGGGGCAGATCTGCGCGTGGGGCTGGGCTCCGGCTCCTTACATCCTCTGGGTCACGTTCCTGGACTGGGCTGGGCAGAAGGTCCGGTCAGAGGAAAGCAACACAGCTGGTCCGGACTCTGGCCACCAGAGGGCAGGCTGGCCTGTGGAATGACTTTTCCTCGCATGGAGGAGTGAGCCCAGCTGAGTATCAGGAGAGAGAAACCGAGTGGAAGGGAAGAGAAAGCCACCCTCCCCCTTGGACAGTGGGGTCTTCCTGAAAGGCATGTGGCAGTGACAAGGGCTTCTGTCTGTGCCCTGTGAAACCTCCTAGAGACCTCGGGGCTTTCACTTTCTTGTTTTCATGTGTGGCCTTGCTTTTCGTCACCCAGCAGGTAACTGGAGCCCGCTGGTCCTGCCCGCCCTGCAGGCGGGAGGATTCCAGCGGGGCCCCAGCCCCTCACCGCAAGGTCCCCTCCCGGGGCAGCACTGCCTCTCCTCCTCCCTGTCCCTTCGACAGCAGCCTGGGAGGCCAAGGCCAGGCCCGGGGACTGCCAGGGAGACAGCCCTGCCCCCAGCCCCGCCCCTAGCCCCATCTGCAGTGGGGACTCATCCCCTGAGAGTGTCACAGGTGTGCAGGGGGCTGGGCGGAGCTGCGGGTTGGGGTCTGCACTTTGCAGAGACACGGACCTGGCCAGGGGTCCCCTCGTTCCTGCCCGGGACCCCAGCAGGGGCAGGAGGTGGCCAGTGGGCAGCCATCCCCAGGGAGTCCTGGGGGTCCTGGGGGGAAAGACTGATTTCCCCTGGACACGGAGTCTGAGGTGCCAGCCGATTTGATTTAAATTTCAGACAACGATGCGGCGGCAGCAGCACCTGCGTTGTGTGCACAGCTGTGAGCGTGGGGGGGGCTCTGCGGCACCCCTGGCCCCCCAGGGCAAGGTCACCCCAGAGGGATGAAGACACTCCCCGCCCAAGGCTGCACAGTGAGCGTGGTGCCTGGGTTGGAACCACCTGCTCTGAAATCACCCCGAGAAGATACGTGTCCCCCAGATACTGTCCCTGGCACCAGGTCCCCAGGAAGCCCCGGTTCCTGCTCTTTCCAAGGCCGGGGGGCTCGTTCAGCTCCATCCCTTCAGAGGAGGGCGGGGAGTGGCCTGGCGGAACGTCCTGTGCAGCCCACATAGGCCGGGGGGTGTCTGAGCCTGCGCTGAAGCACCCACCCCACCGAGTCTGCCCGGTGCCCCGGGCACGCAGACCCCAGCGTCGGGCGGGGAGGAGGCGGCTGCACTCAGAAAGGGGCTGTCGGGGGCGGTGGGCACGGGCTGCCCGAAGCCTCGGCCGAGCTTGCGCTTGACCGTCATCCTCAGGGAGCTGGGGCCGGAGCAGTGGGGGGTGGAGGGAGGGACAGGCGCCTGGTTTTGATGGGACTTGGATTTATAAATAGGCACGAGCAATGGAGGAGAGAGAGGGAGAGGGAGAGACCCAGAGAGAGTCCTTGGCGGTGAACTTACATCCATTTGGCAGTGACCTTTTTCTTCCTTCCAAGACAAGCTGTTTGATTTTATTGAAACGGAAGACACGAAATCCACCTTGGGTTACCAGGGGCTCTATTCAGCCCCCTTGATGCCACTCAGGATGGCTGCCGGTGTCAGGGGACAGTGAATGCCAGGCCCCGCCCCTTCTCCCTCGGCAAGGCCCCTGGAAAGCGGAGGAATCGAGGCCTGCAGCCAGAGGGGAGAGAGCCATCAGCAGACCTGGGCTGGCTAATTTAGGAGCTGGCAATTAGCAAATGCGGTCTGCCCGCGTCCCTCGCTGTGATGCATTAGAGAGAAACAGAGGCGAAGGCAGGCTCGCGGCCCAGCAGTGCGCCGGAGATGCTGATCCATAACAACCCCGATGAACTGCCGAGGCGACCTCATGCGTCCCCCCCACCCGCGGGTTCCTGCCTCTGCCTCACACGGCTGCAGGGGAAGGCAGGTCCGGCTCAGTGTCGCGTTGGATGGGACACAAGATGGTGCGACCTGGGCAGGTGTGGGCAGCTGGAGAGGGGGCTGTCCCAGGAGCTGCCCCTCTCTCTGCTCACAGGCGGTGTCCACCTGGTGAACTCCGGGGGCCAGTGTAGCACCAGGGGGAGCTGGGCTCGGGCAGGACCCACAGCTGAGCCCTGATCGACGACTGGAAGCCTTTTCAGTGCAACAAGATTTTGGATCCGGACTTGAATGAAAGAGAAGTCAGCTCTGGGAGACAGGTGGGGTGCGCCCCCCAGCTCTCTGTGGGCGATGCTCGTTGCCTCACTGTAGAGGGTGACCAGCTCGTGACTCATTCTGCAACAGCCAGGGAGCCGCCTGGCCCAGGCCACGCCCCTCCCAGGACAACACCAGGAGGTTCTGATCCTGGAGGGACCTGAAGCCCATTCTAGCCCCATGCAGGGCCCTCTGGAGGGCAGTTTTCCGTCCTCTCCTGAGCTTCCGCGCTGGTTACACTGGACCTTGGTCAGGGAGTTAGGCTTTCCCTGTGCCCAGTCCTTCTTCCTTGTGCCTGGTTCACGGGCACACCCCAGCCTCCATCCACACGTGAGCCCCCCCCACCCCGAGAGCCCAGCCTGCGGCCCCACCTGCCCCAGGGCAGCCCAGTAGGGGCAGTTCGGAAACGGTGTTGCCGTCTCTGTCTCCGGGGATGTATCTATCTCCGGGGATCTCTCTGAACAGGTGCTTCAGGGAGTGTCCTTCCTTGGGCAGAAAGGCTGAGAGGCCTGTGACTGGTATTTATGGCTTTTGGTTTCACAAAATTCATAAAGATATTTACTTATTTTTAGAGAGAGAGGAAGGAGGGAGAGAGAGAGGGAAGGAGGGAGGGAGGGGGGAGAGAGAGAGAGAGAGGGAGAGAGAGAGACTTGTTGTTCCACTATTTAAGTACTCATTGCTTGATTCCTGCATGTGCCCTGACCAGGGATCGAACCCCCACCTTGGTGCACTGGGATGACGCTCTAACCAGCCATGAGCACATGCCCAGGGTCAAGGCTATTTTTTTTCTTATTCACCATTTCATTTATCTCTGCTTTAACCTTTATTATCTACTTCCTTCAGCTATAATCTGTTAATTCATTAATTCATTTGAGATTAAAAATTTATTTTTAAAAAAGGGGAAGGGAGGGAGAGAGGGAGAGAAGTATCAGCGTGTAGTTGCCTCTCATGCGCCCCCCTCCCACCGCCCCCACAGGGTACCTGGCCCACAGCTCAGGCCTGTGCCCGGACTGGGAACCGAACCTGCAACCGTCCTGTCTGTGGGAGCACACCTAACCCACGCAGCCACACCAGCCAGGGTGAGACATCCCGTTCTCTCGGATAAGAAACTTTATTATTTTTTCCGACAGTCAGATTTCCTCCCTCTTCCCTCTGGTTTAGAAAGGACAGGCCGTTCAGCCGTCCTGCCACCCGCGCTCCACAGAAACCACGCAGTGGGAGCGCGGGAATGCGGCCCGCCGCGGGGGCCATCGGAGGAGCAGGGGCCTCCAGGACTAGTCTGCGGCCCTCGGGTTCTCCATCTCCAAGAAACGGAGCACAGAGCGGGAAGTGGTGTCCGCCTCTGGTGCCCTCGCTGGTGGCACGTTGGTGTTCGACAGCGGCACGTGCCAGATTCTGGGGCCACCGCGGGAAGAACGTCCTTGCATGCCTCCTCCGCCCGTCCGGCACTGCGCCTGCGCGCCGCTCGGCTCGGCCCTAGGAGCGCAGAAACCGTCTAGCTCCCCGGCGGCGCTCGCGCCCTGTGCGCCCTGCGCGCCTGCAGCGGAGCGCAGCCTGCACCTTCTGCGCGGCGTACTGTGCCAGACAGACGCCAGCTGTTCCTCCGGGTTGCGAGGTGAGGGCACCCGCCGGCAGGAGCGTCATCCCCAGTACAGATGGTGTGCCGTAGCACTGAACACCCGAAGCCCACATCGTTTTAGTAACCACTGTCACCCCAATACAGTCAATCAACAGAAAAAAGAAAGGGAACAGCATCCGTAGGCACAGCCCCGGGGGCACGGCTTTGGAGCAAGGCCATCTCTGTGTGCGCCCCTCGGACTGCTACTGACCTGCACCATTCAAGGTTTTTATCCACCACCTTGGCAGTGTCTTGGTTTGGTGTTGTGGTGCCTGCTTGAAAAACCCTGGGGGCATTTGGGGGTGAAGGGGAGGCATGGTGCGGACCCTGCAGAAAGGATCCAGCCTGGGTTTGGGACCGCGGTGGGTGGGCGTTGCTGTTTCAGAGTGATGGGGGGCGTGGTCTCCACGAGCCCCCGGTGGGAAGGCCACGTCCTCGTCCGGTCACCGAACGCGGCAGGATCGGGGACGGGACGTGCACCCGGGCCCGTCCTGCAGAGACCAGGGTCCGAGGGGAGCACCCGAGGCCTGCAGGCAGGCACCATCCTGTTTCCAGAGGCTGGGGTCTGCCGGCCTGAAGTCAGGAAAGGACCGAGCACGCCGTGACGACCCATGGGTCCAGGCGTGGTCGGCGCCAGCAGCAGCTTCGAAGGAACCACGGATTCTGCCGAGACCACGGAAGGGCCCTTGTGTCTCCGGAGCAGGCAGCTGCGGCTCTCAGCCGGCCGCTGAAGACCACTGCGACGAGACCCCCTTTCCTGAGCTGGGTTTCGGTCACTTTGGACAAAGCCAAGCTAGAAAAGGGCATCATCTTCCAGGAAATGTTCTTTTTTCTTAATCACAGCAGGAAATCTCTGCAATGTCTCGGCGATCACCTCTCGCCTGGGGTGGGGGGCGGGCAGGGTGGGTTCTGGACACGAACGGCTGGTTTCCTTCCTCAGGGACAGGCCCCTCCACGTGTCTGCCTCCGAGGCCCCAGCAGTCACACAGCTATGTTTCGGTTCAAAAGGTGTGAACACTCCTGTGATACACCACTTGATACACTTGATACAGCAGCACCGAGCCCGGAACGGAAGAAGGGAACCAGACTTGAGAAGCTTGGCTGAACCCCGAGACGTGCGACACAAAGCCCTCCCGGCCGGCCGCCAGCAGCCTCGGAGACGCCTCAGCAAAGCGCATGCGCCAGCTCGGCTGCCTGCGGCGCGGGCCCGACCGAGCCTGGACGGCGAGAGCACCCTCGGGTGAAAGCTGTTTCTGGACCCTAAGTAACACAAAGGGAAATCGCCCATCACTCTTTGCGGGCACGGACCCGTGCCGACTGCCTGGAAAACCCGGCAGCTCTGGCCTCTCTCTGCGGGCTCCCCAGTGGGCACCTTCGACGGGGCCACTCATCCGCCCCGAGCCGTGGGACCGATGCCCTCGGCCGCTCACCAGGACAGCGTGCTGCGGCAGCTGCTCGCTCCGGGACCCCGCGTCAGCGGGTCGCCGTGGTAGACTGCATCCTGCGGGAAACCGAAGACGGACTCATTTTTTAAAAAGTTCATCTTCGCTTGAAGATTTGAAAACTTCAAATGGCTTTCAGTGCAGTAGCCTGAGGCTGCTCATATATATATACACACACACATCTCAGAACTACAATTACTTTACTTTGGAAACTTCTAGATAGGAAACGCCACCTTGGCCCTCCAAAGGAAGTGAAGATTCTTGGCCACTTCTCCAGACTTTGGAAACCAAGGCCAGCAACATAATCAAAGCACGAGTCCTTATTTCAGGTTCGGGGTCACGTTCTTTACCGTGCAGCGTCAAGTCCAAGATTAGCGTGTGAGAATTCCCCTGTGGCCCGGAAGTTCCTCTTTAAAAGGAAAACCCATTCTTTAAAAAAACCGACTCGAGGCAGTTCATGCTAGACATGCACCCCAGTCATTGAGCCCAGTCTTGGGCTTTTGTTGTCCTTAAACCAATCACAGGAATACATCAAAGAGTTACCCAGGAAAGGCAAATCCAGCATCTTGGATTTCCTAGGACGAGCAGAGGCCCCCAAACCACAGACCACCGATTTTGCCAGGCACTGAAAAAGACAACGTTACTCACGGCTCTGAACTCAAATCATTCTCCAAACTCAAGACATGCACCACACAGACGTTGGGTTTCCAGAGGACACACTGTTTCCTTTAAGTTTAAAAAAAGATGGCAAAAGCAAAACACTGACGCTCCAGTCGAGTCTGTGATCGTTAACAAACATTGTTTTATTAAGAATTCACAGTCATTGTCTTGCCGCGTTTGTAGGTGCCAAGAAACCCTGGCTGCACACATTGTAGAAGGACACGGTTTCCATAGGTCAAGAGAAAAGAGGAAAACACGATGATCTGATAGAAAACGTTACAAGGTAAATTTTACACTGTAAGTCAGAACGACGAGCTCACCCGGGCCATCGGGGCCGCTGTTTAAGACTGCCCGACTTGAAAGACGGGGAGCGGGGAGACGGCGGAAGGAGCGCCAGGGGGCTTGCTCCGAGACAGGGAGCCCCTTCTCTCCTCTCCGGCTCCAGCCTCCTCAGCCACGAACTTGGACCAGATCCTCTTTCTCGGATCTTAGAAAACCCCCCAAACTCAAGATTCCCCCTGACCAGTCTGATGAGTTGGACCCGAGACACATTCTTTCTGATACATGACATAATCCGACACAAACAACGTGGCACACGCCACCCTGCGAGTGCACGCGTGTGCTGCCTCGGACCGAGAATCACTCCCCGAACCACGCGGGCCCTTCCCGTCCCAGCGCACCTGGTGACGCGCCCCTGAAGGGAGGGGGCACCCTGCTCAGGAGACATCCATGGATCTGGACGACCGTTCAGAAGGAGACCTTGACCCCCAGCAAAGGAGCCTCCCACTTTGGTCCTGAACACCTTAGACATGGCAGTGGGGCCGGGGGACGTTGCCAGGTTTCCTGGGACGTGCGGGAGCCACTGTGCCACAGAAGACTGAAGGTGCTCCCATACAGCTGCGGTGCGGGTCCTCCTGCGTGGAAGGTGCCCCCCAGGCTGGCGTGTCCCCTCGCAGCCTAACACTGGTCCCCAAGGTCTCTGTGAAGGGTGCACGAACTCCCGCGAGATGGCGGGCTCCCACCTCCCACTGGTAAAATGTATGGCTTTTACTTTAGTAAACGGTTGGAAAAGTTCTCTCACTGACCTCAAAGATAAAAGGCTCTATGTACAACAGTTAACGTTACGCTCAAAATCATGCCGAATGTGTATGAGTTCTGTCCTCTTCCCGTCTCGGACTGCTGGATGCTGACCGAGCGCCACCGGAGATCCAGTGGCCACCTCTAGGTCAACGAAGGCACGTGCCACAGGGCGGTCCGAGACCAGCTCAGCGGGCGGCCACCGGCTCTTCGGCTCCGTCCCCGCGGGGTGGACCGCGCCACGCCCTGCCTGCGCCGGCCTAGGGCAGCCACGGGGCCTCTCTCTGCGTCCTGCATCTTGTGTAACTTCCGAGGAAGCCACATCCTGGCTAAAGACCCTCCCCTCCTTTACAGTAAGAGAAGGCCAGCCTCAGCAGGTGTCCGGGTTTGCTGTCGTGACACACAGAAACCATTTCTGTCGTTGGTTCCGGCCGCCGTACGATGCAGAGCCGAGTCTGTTGTCTGAACTTGACCTGCCGTGTTGTGCTGTTTGCATGGGAAATGTGTCCATAAAGACGGTATTTGGTGGGCCTCTTCCTGCCCGTTTCACACGTGATACAAACTTCAAAAGTAAAGTTACAGTGATTCTAGATAATGTAGCTCAGCATACTATATTATTTTCTACTCTAACTTAGATGTTAAAGGTGGAGAACAGCTGTTTTTGTAACGCATATTATTACATGTTACACAGAAATATGCTCGTTTCCCTTTCAGCATCAGGAGGGAGATGGGTTGTCATGAAATATTTACTATGTTGTCCCGATGGTGGCTGACAGGTGACCTATGGACAGACCTGCTGGACACAGCTGTGAGGGAACTGAGCTGCCTCACCTGGCCCTGGCCCGTTGATTTACTGCACACCACATTCATGACGTCTCCCCACTGCCCCGAGCTGCATTTTTGACATGAGAAATGATGCTGATCTAAAAAAAATCCTCAGATCATGAATATACACCGTGTGCACGTTTTCCAAGCCTCCGGATATTCTATACTTTTTAAAAAGTAAAAAAGGTGATAATAAAACTCATTTTGAAGGAGTATTATATATGTATCACTTAAGGTCACAGCTCCCACTAATGTGAGAAAACACAGATGTGCTATTTAAAGGAACCAACAAAATCCAGTGAAATTTCAATTTCTCAATTCATTGAGAATTTACTACAAAAACATAGGAAATGAGAACGTATCCTGCTTGAATGGCAAGTCTGAAGTGGCTATAATTCAACAGCCAGATTCCTTTAAAACCTCAGTGCCATAAAGAACAGGACTGAAGAACCATGGAACAATGCATAAATAGAGGGTTTGTGTAGTGATGTAGAGCAATAAATACCACACAGTGAAAATCTGTATCATAAACCGGATGCAGTAACAAAAGGACACACAGAGCTTATGTACACATTACCGAGGTCTTTACAATAAATTACAGGGTCCACTCCCCTCCCTGCCGATCGGCTATGGGGAACACCGCCAGAAATCTGTCCCGGAGGGCGCGCATCTTGATGTCACTCCTCAAGTTTGTCCAGGATCAAACGATACCAAAAGTCTGAAAAAGCACAATGAATTTTTCCATCATGTTTATAAATTATTGTTTCTATGCCATCAATAAAAACCAGCAGGTCAAATGTGCATTAAAAAAAAAGTGGGAATTGTTATTCTTGGTAAGACCTAGAGAAATGTATTGTCCCAAGCAAGCAGTGACGGAAAGGCTTCTACAAGTTCGTGGGAGTTTTCCTCAAGCTCCCAGCCAGCCTGGGGTACCGTACGCTACAAAGTAAATGAACACAAAGGGAGCTAACTAATCTTTTCATAAAAATAATGGGGAACACGCCTGCTGATGAGAACCGCTGGGAATGAACAAAACCACCAGCCTCTTCACGAATGTACCGAGTGTGACTTTGCCGACGGGGATGGATGGGCTGCCCCTGGGTGTGGCCAGATTCGGGAAATTTCAAAGGATTTCTAGAAGTTTTCATTTTTTCCCCCAAGTTTTTAGTCATAATTGGCAATGGCACATACATCCCAGAACTGTGGGATTTTGTACTATAACTAAGACCAAATATAGACTTCCAGGCCATAAATCACACCATATCATCTGCTTCTTACAGAAAATAAAGACTAAGGGTCCAGTAATTAGAAGGGAACAATCTAGAAATTAGTCAGGAAGAAACAGATGGAGGAAGCTCAGCGCCGGCTCTTAATTGGGCTCACCATGGTAACGCGCGTGTCTGACAAAGTCTAGAACAAATGCCGATGTGCAGACTCGCGCGGTGCTCACGCCACGTACACCGATGGAAGAGGGTGAAATGGTACAATCTCTGGCTTGCGCAACCCACGACATCGAAAGAAAAAAAATAAAAGGAACATAGAGAAAAATCTTATCTTTAAACGTATTGTGGGATCAGACTATTGACCGAGTGGTGTCCATCAAAAGCAGGTTCCTGCCCTGGCTGGTGTGGCTCAATGGATGGAGCACCACCAAAGGATCACTGGTTCGATTCCCAGTCACAGCACATGCCTGGGTTGCAGGACAGGTTCCCCAGTAGGGGGCGCACGAGAGGCAACCACACACTGATGTTTCTCTCTTTTCTCCTTCCCTTCCCCTCTCTAAAACTAAAATAAAATCTTATTAAAAAAAAAAAAAAAAAGAGCAGGTTCCTGTCGCCGGACCCTCGGGTGCCATCTGGCTGCTGCGCCGCTTACAGGACACCGAGCAACACAGGCTGCTGTCTTTCACCGAGCGGAGCACGCCCCTGGGTTGGTTCAATGCGCGTTGACTGCCTGAGATAATACACACGTCACCACCGCAGCGGGTGGCTGGGAAGGGAAGTCCTCGCAGCCGTGACCGGCGAGCAGGGCTCTCAGCGGAACGCAGGGGGCGCTCCAGGGGCATGCGCGCGCGCCCGCGGCCGGCGGCTAAAAGTCGATGGAGATGGACGCCTGCGCCGCGTCCTCTCGGCCGCGCACGTAGATCTCGCAGGGGATCTCCTCCATCACGCGGTCCTCCAGCGCCTGCTCGGGGCACTCGCGCGCCTGCTTGAACGAGTAGCTGCTCTTCTTGAAGGTGCTGTTGAACGTCTGCATGGGCTGCGGCTGCGCGAAGTCGTTCCGGAACGGCAGCTCCACGGCCGCCAGGTTGGTCCTGCTCGCCCTGCCGCCCCCGCCGCCGCCACTGCCGCCACCCCCGGCGCCGCCCCCGGGCGCCTGCGCGCCGCAGTGGTGGTCGTGCACGCAGCGCGAGGCGGAGGACGAGCGGCGCAGCTGGTGGTAGCCGTCCAGCTCCTCCGCCAGGTCGGCCAGGTCGGCGGCCAGCTCCTTGTCCCGCAGCGAGAACAGCTCGTAGTGCGGCGGGTCGAACACCTCCTGGAAGCCCGTTTTGTTGAAGGCGCTCTTGCACGCCAGGACCTTCTTGCGGGGCTGCTTCACCTGCACCAAGATGGACACGATGAGGAGGACCAGCACGACCCCCGACGTGACGCCGATGATCGTCCCGTGCGTGCGCGTGATCTGCTCGAAGAGGCCCGCCTGTTTCTTCTCTGCAGGGAGAGAGACACACACACACACACACACACACAGGCGTTGACGACTCGGGATCGAGTCCCCGCTCGGGCGGGGCAGACACGCGGGTCAAGTACACCAAGGAGCAATGCAATGCACGCTTAGGTTTTAAAATGAAAAGTGAAATAACCGCGTCAGGAGTTCTGCTTAAACTCCCCAAGCATCCCATAGCGAGAGAGATGGCGGAAACGGAAGGGCACTCAGCTCCTTGCCCAGAAGACACGGGGGAATGCAGCGAGCAAAGCAAACAGAACACGTGCGTGGAGAAAATGCCAGAACGCACACCCTTGTTCTGTCATCACGGGCCCCCTGCTCTCGGGCAGGTGTGAGGACGTCCCCGTGTTTCCGGGGACCTCACGGGGGACCTGGATGCCCAGACCGGCCCTCCCAGGCCTGCTGCCTGGGGCCACTGCTACAAAGGGATGACTCCCGGAAATACTCCCGGTCTGGTCCTTAAGTCTGCCGCATCAGAGTCATTCCCTTTTCACAGGAGACGTTTATCAAGCCCAGGACGAGTAAAAGGCAGATAAACTCGAGCCCTGACACAGCGACTGGGCGGCCAGCGTGCGGACACCGGATGGTCACCACGGCCTGACTTGGCCCTGCAGAACTCTCCGTGGGAAGAAGGCGCAGGCAACTTTATGACCTGAACACAAGCCGTTCTCCCAAGGAGCCTGCTTCATGTTGTTAGACCGAATCCATCCATGGATTTTTGTTAAACAGTGTTTCCATGCAACTTAAAAAACAGTAATCCTCGAGGCCCCTTTCTAAATAATTCTGAGGATAGGGTGTCTCCCCAAGACCAATGACCAACAGAACAAGGGCAAGAATATTATGGTGAACTTTGGATGGAACCGCTTACGATAAAAAGCAGAGTCTGAGAATAAGTATTTTTCTTTTCTTTTTTCTTCTTTTACCACATCCAGAGGTCTATGATCCATTTCAAAGAATAGTAACACGCAGGTCTCCGTTTCTGCCAAAGTGGGGATCCCGGCGCAGGGGCAGACAAGGACCCGTGACGCCTCCCCCTGGGGCCGCTGAGCTCCGTCTGCTCCGCAAGCCGGCGGGCCTCACCTCTGCAGTGGCTCTCGTCCCACGGGTAGGCACAGTTCTGCACGCCGTTGCAGACCAGGGAGCTGTTGATGCACATGCTGCTGTGGCAGAAGAAGGAGCTGCCCGTGCAGGGCGCTGCGGGGAGAGAGAGAGAGAACCGCGCTGCTGAGGCCGGGAAGCACGCGGGCGGCCACACGCTCCCGTGGACTCATTTCGCACTGACTGTCGTGGGGTCACTGTGTTGCCGCAGGGGCCTGCCCCGGAGTCCCCTCTGCGCTGGGCACACAGGGAGACAGGGGCCAATGGTCCTGGACGATGACGCGGGGACACTTCTACTTACCCTGGCTACCAAAAGGCCACTGTCAGTGTCATGGTGATATGGACGCATTTCCCACAGTACACAGCCTGGCACAGCTTTTAAAGCTGTGCAAGGACGATGCTGGAGAGGATGGGGAGGCACGTGAGCCCTTGTGCCCCACCGGTGGGGCCGTGAGATGGTGCAGCCGCTGTGGGAAACGGCCTGGCAGTTCCTCAGAGAGGCACGGCGGTCCCCACATGGTCCAGCAACCCCCCCTCCTGGGCTCCACCCAGGAGACTGACAGCAGGAGCTCCGAGGGCTTCCAGAACCCCGTGGCCACAGCGGCGCCATTCCCAAGAGCCGCAGGTGGGAACGGCCCCGTGACTGCGGGCGGTGGACAGACAGCCACCTTGAGGGGCGTGCACATGTACGTGCATATACCCGTGCACACACACACACACACACACACACACACGAGGGAGTGTGACTCAGACCCCAGCATGGAAGGAAACCCTGACAGGATGCCTGTGTGGACGAGCCTGGACAGCATCGTGCTGCGTGGAAGACGCCACGCACAGAAGGACCCACGCTGTCGCATCCCACTCGTCTGAGGCGGCCAGAGGACACAGAGTGGAGGCTGTCCGGGAGCGGGTGAGAGGCGGCCAGGGAGGGGCGTTTGACGGGTCGGAGGCGCAGTGTGGGCAGAGGAACCTGCTGGGGGGGGGTTGCGGGGGCACAGCGGGGGGCTGTGCTCGGTGCCGGGGACTCCCGTGCTTAGAAGTGGTGCATTTTAAGTTGCACAGACTTTAGCATCAGAGCAAAATGAAAATTAAAAACTCTTTGGAATTTCAAATTAAAAAGGTATATAGGCGGGTGGAGGAGGGCAGAGGGGGAAATCTGGGGCAACTGTACCAGAACGACAATGAAAAATAAAGGTACGTGGTTTGTGTTCCACGTGCTCTCGCACTGATGTCAGCTGCTCTTTTGGTCTGAAATGACTCCTTCCTTCCCCTCATGGCCGCCTCCTACTCCTCTTCCAGGGTCACCCCAAATGTCGTCCTCCCAGAGAAGAGTCCCCTCAGCTCTCGTACGTGGTCAGGGTTCCTGCGTGCTCCTGTCCCCCTGGAGCCTCCCCCTGCAGCTCCCTCCTTGCACGCGTAAATGTGTGTCACTCTGGACTGTGACGCGTGTGCTTGCCTCTGTGAGGGAGCAAATCCTAGATTCCAGCAAGAAACCCGCAAAGTCGAGAGCTGGGCCAGCTTACTCCCGCCACCTCCGCGGGGGTGTGGCGGAACTCCCCGACTCAGCGCACCACTGACTCCCACGAACGTGATCAAACGAAAGGCAGCCCCGGCCTAACACGTCCTGCATTTCCAGAAAACCCGTTCCATCCAGGAGGAAGGGATCGGTCCGCTGTGAGGCTGCCGGTGGAGCTACCGACCCACCCACAACCGAGAGAGACGGGCCTGCATGTGAGCAGTGCACCTGGACCCGGCCTCGGCTGCCTCTCGAACGAGTGGGTGGGCTACAGGCCCCCTCCGGCTCCTGGGGCCACCACCATTGGGTGAGACTCTGAAGGACCCCAATCAGGCTGACACTGCAGTTCTCAATCCAAGTGCGAGAAAGGGGACGTAGCAAGTGACCCACTCCGAGGGGGCAACCTGTCAACGTCGCATCTCTTAGACTGTCCGGGTAAGCTACATCAGGAGGCTACGTCGAAGCCGCTGGCCGGAGGACAGGAGAGCCGATGAGGGCGGAGGGTGGTATTTCAAGTGCAAGGTCAGCCAGCGCGCCGGCGTCAGCTGTGCTGTGGGATCGTAAAACCACATCACACAGGGTGTGCGCACTTGACAATTTTTTTTTAGTTTATTGATTTTAGAGCGAGAGAAGAAAGGAGAAAGGGCCCTGGCTGGCATAGCTCAGTGGATTGAGCGCAGCTGCAAACCAAAGGATCGCAGGTTCGATTCCCAGTCAGGGCACATGCCAGGGTTGCAGGCCATGGCCCCCAGCAACCACACATTGATGTTTCTCTTTCTCTCTCTTTCTCCCTCCCTTCCCTCTCTAAAAATAAATAAATAAAATTAAAAAAACTTTAAAAAAAGGAGAAAGAAATATTGATTTGTTGTACCGCATATTTATACACTCACGGGTTGATTCGTGCATGGGCCTTGACCTGGGACTGAACCTGCAACCTTGGTGTATCGGGAGGGCGCTCTAACCAACTGAGCCACCCAGCCAGGGCAGCATTCTGACATGTGACAAATGGCCCGGAGCAGCGATTTCCAACTGGTGCACCGCAAGAATCTGTAAAATGCGCAGTACCCGACTATGTAGTCAGAGGCACCGGCCTCTTTTCCCTTAGACGGTCAAATAAAAAAAACGATGCCAGCCAACACAACCACAGCCATCTGGTGCGAATGAATCAAAACTGTACCTGTTTTTTCCTCAGATCAGCAAAAACACATTTTGTGGTGTGCCGCAGAATTCAGTGATTAGTTTACATGGTCACGAGGAACAAGTTGGAAATCACAGGCTGGAGAGCACAGCGATGTTTAAACTCCTCACTTCTAGAAGCAGCTGGAGTTTGCTGGGGGGTTTTGGTTTGTTTGCTTCTGTATCAGACCAGGATGCCACAGGGCCCAGCACAAATAACGCCCCTCTTTTATGCCCAAACCATAAGCATGTCATTCTGTACCACGACAATGTCCCACTCAAGCACACCCTATGACACTGTGGGTGACATGTTCCCATGAAAACTGTACAGGGTCACACCCACGGTGTCACGCTCCCAACCGCACTCAAGCCAGCCTCCCCCTGCCGGACCCTGTGCATCACGCTCTCTCCGAGCACACGCTGAATTCTAATTTCACTGTCTTCTCCCGTTCACAAACGGGGACGCAGGACTGAGGAGCCATGGTTAAGCCAGGTGGAGGGGCGTTATAATACCTGGAATTCCAGGTATTATACCTGGGGCTTCCAGGTATTCTGATTGTTTGAGTCCAACTGTCATCAGCTCTTCACGTTTACCCGCAATGCCATTGCGTGGCTGCATCTGGGTGGCTCTTGTAGCTTCGAAAGTGGAAAAAAAAAAAAAAAAAAAGAAAAAGAAAAAGACAGGTTTTCTGCTTGGTTTCCCCCACCGATGGAGCAGTGAGGGGAGAGTGCCCGGCTTTTACCGGGGAGCTCTTTACACCGCCCTGCACGTTCACGAACCCGGTCACCGTGGCGCCAACCCCGTCCGCTCCTGTCTCCAGGGCTGACCCCGTCCGCTCCTGTCTTGAGGGCTGACCCCGTCCGCTCCTGTCTCGAGGGCGTGCGAGTCAGCTCTGCCGTGACAAGTGGATTAAGCTTCATGGACTTCCAATGGGCGAGCGCAGCTGTCGGCCGGGTGTCCGCTATCGACGTGGCTGCCGGGGACACGCGTCAGTGGAGAAGTGCACGAAGGGACAGAGGCAGGAGGAGCGAAGCTAGCAGCCGGTGAGGAGCTGCTCCCCACCCCCGGGCCCGGGGTTCCTGCCCCCTCTCTTCCCTGCGGGTCCTGCCTGGGAGAGCGGAGGTGCTGGCGCTTCAGCTCCACGTTTGATGCAGGAGGCAGGGAGGCAGGGAGGCAGGGAGGCGGCTCTGTCCTCCGGCGGAGCCCTCGGGGCGCCTGTCAGCCGTGTGTCACTGGCAATCACATTAGGGACCGATCCCGACAAAAATACCTTCTCTGGCTTTCACGGTGCAAGTCCTAGAAACCGTCTTCCTCAAACCACGCTGTTCCTGAAGAGCCCGGCGCGCGCCCCCATCCCGAGCTCGGGAGGACGCCGAAGGCATCCTGGCCGCTGTGCTATTTCGGTCCCCGGAGCCGCGCGCTCCTATTTCAGTCCCGGTGGCAGCCTGCCACGGCCGGGCTGGAGCGAGTCTCCGGTGCAGGGCGGGTCGTTTGCATCAACCTGGGCTGAACCCGGGGCTGCTCCACGGCTGGGTTCCTAACGGCCGCCAATTGCAAACAGCTCAGAGAGGAAGGAGCAAGAGAGGTAGTTTCCCAGCCTGGGTTAATGAGACGCATGTAAAATGTCTGAGGCTCTCAGATGGGTATGTCAGAAGATCTTCACACCGGAACTTTTGTAAAAATTTATGGAACATTTTGATGCTCGTTTGATCTACTTTGGTATTAACGGAAACATCAAAGAATTTTTCATATGCGATTTGGGCTGGTGCAGCGCCGAATCAAAGTGAGGCGAGGAGGCTGCGGAAGAAAGGCTCACAGCCGGCGGAGGGGCTCGTGGGGGTTGAGGGCAGAGCCACCTCCACGCCACCAAAGCGCCAGGGGAGGCGGAGGCGACTCGGTCTCCGGAAGATCTGGCTGAGACAGTGCATGAAGGTGGCTGCAGCAAGGGGCAGGTCTTCAACACAGAGAAAAGTAGAGCCTTCTGTCGGAAGAAGACGCCAACTCGGCGTTGGGCTTCACCTAAGCAAACCACACACGATGTACCTGGCGAGGCAGCGCCCCCACTTCCGGGAGTCCTCCTTAGGACACACCTCCGAGAAGATACACACACACACGCACATTATTCTTTGGGACCCAGCCTGTAATTGCGAAGCACTGGAAATGACCTTTGTGCCCGGACGCAGGAGATGGACGGAACAAGCATGCAGACGGCGCGCTTCTGCACAGTGACGGAAAGAAGGGGGGGCCCCTCGGAACGCGCGTGGAGTGCGTTCCAGGATCCATCGTGCAGTGTGTAACACGCTTCCCCTCACGGGAGAAAAACAGGGAGACGAGCACATACGCAGGTGTCAGGTCGCTGCAGAGAGGGGGGGGGGGGTGTTGTCGGGGTGGGGAGGGCCGGGCGCTCAGGGAGAGGGGAGGCCGGGGAGGCTCTCTTCGCGTCCGCAGAGCTCTCCCCCCCACTGTCTACAGCCGGATGATGAGGGAGGGTAGCAATTTCTGCACGGATGTGGCTGCTTTACCCACGGCAGTCAGCGCCTTAGGAAGAGGGGGAGGAGGACTCTGTTACTTCTCCACCCTGGGACTTGTGGGCTTTGTCAAGCGGAAACGCTCCGTAACTGTATCCGAGCGGATGGAACTGACATGAAACTGACGTCAGAGCAGCAGGGCGGGGGGGGGGGGGGGGGCGGGGAGGGGGTCTGCCGGTACTTACGCTCCACGAAGGAGGTGAAGAGCATCCGGAACCTGCTGAGCCGGCTGCCCTCGTCCGCCCACATCCGGATCACGCCGACTCCGGTTTTGAGCGTGACGTCATTGGCCACCGTGCTGCAGAACTTGGCCTTGAGGTTTTCGATGGAGCTGCTTCCGTCGTAGACGGCCACGAAGTTCCTCTTGCACTCGTTGGAGTGCTCCATCTGGTAATCCAGGAACCTCAGATAAATCTGCGGCGGAGACAAAAGAAACACGGCTGCTCAAGAGACGCGTGGACCTGAATTTTCCCGTCCACCGTGGGGTCCGCGCGGGAGGTCGAACTACGTTAGGACAGTCGGCAGAGAAGCGGCAGACCAGAACCACGTGCTCAGGAACCCCAACTCCGTCTGCAAGAAGAGACTTTCTGCTCCATGAGGCCCCACCGTGGCACGTGTTTTCCCTCGTGAGAGCAATCGCACGGTTATTGACTGATCGGGAAAAAATAATCTGCCTTCTACACCCTCCCCTTGGACCGCCCTCACCCCCAACGTGCATTCTGGGTAATGCTCTCCGCCTCCCTGTCGGTAACTGCACTGTTCACCTGCGCGCACGCGAGTTCTAGCTGGTTTTTATTTATTTTTTATAGTTGGTTATTTTTCGAGTGCCCCTGGCCATTGTCCTCGCTTGCCCCTTGGGACCCTTCCGGGAGGGAGTTTAGGGCCCGGCACACCGCCCCAGTGTCACGTCCGCCCTGCATGCGCCACGGTGGGCTGCCCCCTGGCGTGCGCTCCCGCCCAGCGGGGCTCCATCCGCAACGACCCCGTGGCCTCCACAGAGAGTTACTTTGTTTTTATTTCTGCCACGTGCCTCAAAGGTTGTGTGGGCCCGGCTCCGTTTTGTTCGTTTCGGGGCTCAGGGACTCCTGGGTTGAACACGGACTGTGAATTCCTATCTCAAACCGTGAACGCAGACCGGGCTGGAGGTACAAAGGTGTAGGGGAGACCCCAGACGCCCCCACCCGGAGACCGAGCCCGGGAAGATGAGATCCCTGGCTATGCACTGGTGTTAGCGGAAGGATTTTTCCAGTCGGACATTCACGGCAGCCACGTCCCTCTGTGGGCTCCTGGTTTACCATGAGGGGTGTCGGCCACCTGAACCCCGGGCCTCGCTGTACCTGCCTCCGTGTGGCTGTTAACAGCACGCCCCTGCCCCTGTGGGGTCCTCAGCTACTCCTCACACAGCAGTGGGCATTTGTACCCGCCACTGCAGCTGTCAGTTTTACCGCTCAAGGTTCCAGTTCTCGCCCTTCATCTCTGTTCAGTAACAATTGTGTCTTTTGCCGGAAGCTCATGGATGCTTTGAAACAAATCTGTTACATTTGACCTGACACTGCCCAGCGCTCGTCACAGGTGTGTTTCTCGTTTTCTACTCGGTCCCATTAGCCTGACTGTAAACAGGGTTTTCGTAATTTCTGAAAGGTGTGCTCCCCCTCTCTACCCTCTCTTTTCTGTTTTTATACATGTACATATTAAATATAATTTTAACTCTGTCAACTTCCTAGAAGTATAAATTCAAAGCAAAAAAACAGGAGCAGTGAGCAGCCCGTCTCCATCTGTCCGTTTCTTAGAAACCCCGTCCCTGCACGCCCTGCGGGGAAGCTCTGCGGAGACCAGGGGGGGTGCGCAGCCGAGCGGGGGGCCCAGACTAGCGGGGGATGCAGACTGAGGGGGAGCAGCCTAGCAGGGGGTGCAGACAAGCAGAGCGGGGACTCGGCACCCAGACCACCCGCCGGTATGTGGGTTCTGATGCACTCTGAGGCCTTTGACGAGACGCTCTGACTTCTTGTGACCCAATATTCCTTCTCCTCACAAAACATCTTAGATGCATCCATGACCAGGGATGACCCCCCTGATCCACACTTGCACGCTTTAATTAGGAACCCACATGTTTTTAAGACCTTAAAATTCTGAAAATAAGAACCTTCATGCACGTGTGATACTTCTGAAATGTATACTGAGGCTTATCTCATGGTAACAATGCTGAGATCTCAAGAGGTACCTAATCACGTGACAAAAACAAATTTTAAGAAGTTGTGAGACAGTTCACAGAATCAGCAAGTATCGGCATAAAGCGAAACAAGTGCATAGTGCGAATCATGTCTCCCGTTCCCCTCGGCAGGGACCCGGCACCTGGCCGCACCTTGGCCTTCGGCGTGGCCCGGACGGTCCAGATGCAGTCCACCGCCTGGCCGGGCTTCGTCTTGTCCTCCTGCTCCACCTGGCTGGAGCGCACGATCCCGTCGGCCCCCGAGAGCTCGAACTGGCAGTCTGCAAGCGACAGAGGGACACGGTCAAGGGGAAGGGAGACCGGTGGGAAGCGGCGTGAGGAAAAAGAGGTAATATACTAAACCTGGGATGGGGTTTAAAATACCTCCTAGGTACGTAAAGTCTGGATCTGAAACAGAAAAAAAGCAGAAGGTCATTAGCATTCGGAGACACAGTGCTGGTCACTTTAAGCTTCAATGTCTTACGTTACGGCTAACGGTGCGTGTGGTGACAACGCAAGGAAGAGCTTTCTGCTTACAGACCGGGGAGCACTGGTTACTATGAGCAACTCCGGATACTGACGGATAGGATGAATGTTTTTTTCTAAAGATGTTATTTATTTACTTTTAGAGACAGGGGAAGGGAGAGACAAAGAGAGAAGGAGAAACACTGATTGGTTGCCTCTTAAACTCGACCCAGCTGGGGACTGAACCTGCAACCCAGGCACGTGCCCTGACCGGGAATTGAACTGGTGACCTTTTGCTTCGTGGAATTGTGCTCCAACCAACTAGGCCACACCGGCCAGGGCGGAATCAGTGTTTTTAAGTGATGACGTGTATACTTTTGATCCCATCCTGAATTAATAACTTATTTTTGCTTCCTGAAAACCCCCTACTCCGTCAGCGGCGGTAGGCAGCCCACGGCGGGCGGATGAACACAGTGTGGTCCATACGATACGATGAGTATGATTGGTATTCAGCCTTAAAGAGGAATGGCATTGTAGCATACGCGACAGTGTGCAGGAACCCTGGAGCCCTGCTCGGTGGCACAGACCAGACGCTACAGGCAGACCCTGTGGGACCGCACTCACGTGACATGCCTGGACTGGCCCGGTGCAGAGACCCCGAGTCCCAGGGCTGGGGAGGGGAGGGGCGGGGACTGGGGACGGGTGTTTCAAGGGAACAGAGTTCCAGCTTGGGATGACCAAACCGTTCTGCACGGGAGTCCAGTGGTCGTGGTGGCCACCCAACACTGTGGACATACTTAATGCCAATGACTCGTATGCTCTCGAAGGGTTAGAATGATACATTTTACGTTCTGCTATTGCCTAGCGGCAGGGGAAGGAAGATGACCGGGTGGTATGCAGGGTCTTCTGCCCTGTGAAGCAGTTCGCAGGAGACTGGGAATACCAGTTTATGTTAAAACAACTGATTTAATTAAATTGTCAGAGTTTGGTTTTAGTTTTAATCCTCACCTGATGACACGTTTATTGATTTTAGGGAGAGAGGGAGAGAGAAACATCCATTGGTTGCCTCCTGTATGTACCCCAAGTGGGGACTGAACCCGCAACCTAGCTATATAGTGCCCTGACCGGGAATTGAACCCACAGTCTTTCCGTGCATGGGACGATGCTCAACCAACTGAGCCAGGTCGGCCAGGGGGTCGCTTTGATTTTTATGAACTAAATCCAATGAACTGCAGTAGGTGATACTTGAGTGTCAAAAACGCCTGTCAGGAAATCCTGCCCATGAATCAGATCTTTGCAAATATAGATAGAAAACAATGGCCTTACTTATTTGGACAGTGATTTAAAATATTAAACAGAATCAGGCAACTTTATACGTAAAAATTTTTGCTTTGAAGAAAAGTAGCTCTTGCTCTCTGTGAGCTGTCTGTCTGTATCAGGAGAGCAGCCTTCCGCGGCTCGCAGTTAAAATGTAACCAAATTAGAACAAAGTGCTCAGGACCTCCACACTGCATCACCTTGCATTTGCACTTCACAGTGTTTCCCGGTCTGACATACATCATGTTCAATGTCATGCTAATGAGAGCGGTGTCAGGAGGACAAGGTGCTATTCAGGTTTACAAATGAGCACGAAAGGGGATCGGAGAGACGAGGGTTTTCTCAGGTCGAATTGGCGGCCGAGCCGGGGCCCGATCCGATTCTCTGCACGCACGCACGGTTCTTCTCCCTCTGCCCCGTGGGGGAGGATGCCATCACCCTACCACCGAGAGAAAAGAACACCACGTCGCAATAAATAGGCAACACATAACTAGCTGAATCATGGCTGTCTAGTTAAAATCATATTTATAAGATATATTTTGTCTAGGAACTGGTAAATCTGGAAGAAGCCTACTAACAATGATGGGAAATTAGTTTAAAAAAAAAGAAAGACATTCCTAAGCTGCCGGCGATGTCTGTTGAGACGGGCTCCTCACGGATTGCCGCCTCCTGGCGAGGCCTGTCCGGAAAGTGACCAGCCATGGACGGTGAAAAACAGGCATTTAGTGAAGACGATGATGCCAGGTACAAGCAGCAGTGTGCACAGTGACGCCTCGGTCCCCTCCAAAGCAGGCACCTGGGGACCTCACAGGTCTCCCAATGGCCATCAGCAGCTCTGTCGTATTTTCCTGAAACTCACCTCCAGTCTGGAATCTCTTCCCTTTCAAAGGCGATTTTAGTTCTGGGAAAAGCCAGAACTCACAGGGCACCACATGTGGGCTGTAGGGGGGCTGAGTCACCTGGGCGATTTGATGCTTCACCAAAACGCTGCACATGAGACGTGACGCATGAGCAGATGCGCTGTCGTGATGAGGCTGCCGATCACCGGTTGCCCATAGCTGCGGCCTTCTGAGTCAGCCGAATCCTTCCCGTGGAGGACTGCGCAATGGAGTCCTCCATGCATCCATGGAGGATGCAGGTCTGTTGCTCTGCACCCTGGGTGGCAGACACAAGGCCTGCGGGTCCTCCACCTTGTTTTATCTGGCCGAACACACCTTGTTTCTCCCCGGCGGCAGCGCCGAGCTCTTGCTTAACTGCTAAGGTGCAGTTACATGCATACGGTCCTGAAATGACATTCGGCCCTCTGAAGGCGACCATGAGGCTGATGTGGCCCCCGGTGACAATGAGTCTGACACCCCTGTTCCATACACTCGGTCATCTTGAATGCGACGGCCACACAGTACACTTGCTCACTCAACAGGTGTCTCCCGCCCCCGCTGACCAGTGCAGCGCAGCCGACACTGTCCACACACACGCATTCCAGCCCCCTCTCCTCGGCTGCCGGTGACACCGAGGCTGTGCAGACCGTTCTCGTTGTGCTGGCCACGGCGGACTCTCTCAGGACAGCCCCCGTACGTGTGTGACCAGGCTCATTCTGGGGGTGTCAGCGCAGTGGGGACCATGCCCGAGAACGCCTGCCTACCCGGGAGGAATTGTGGTGTGTGCCCGAGGGCCTCTACCATTCTCATCCCAATGCTGTTGGAAACTTCACTGTCTCTTTGACATCTGTCTGCAAAAGAGCTGGGGTGTCTCGGTCCCCCATCGCTGGGCGGGGTGCACTGAGTCAGAGAGCAGCCTCTGAGATGGGATCTCAGCGAAGCCCCAGACTCCCCTCCTGCTGTTTTCAATATGGGATCTAATGACCGAGCTAAAGGATAAGCAGCTTTAGCAGCTTTAGCAAGAATCTAGCACCCAGTTACACACAATCAACTACGTATTAAAATCAGTTTCTCCTAGCTGGTGTGGCTCAGTTGGTTGGAGCATCATCCTGTAAACCAGAAGGTTGTGGGTTCGATTCCCAGTCAGGGTACATACCTGGGTTGCGGGTTTGGTCCCCAGTTGGGGCGCATGTGATCAATGTTTCTCTCTCGCGTGGATTTTTCTCACTCTCCCCCCCGCCCCTTGCTCTAAAATCAATAGGCACGTCCTTGTCCTCAAGTGAGGATGAAAGGAAGGAAGGGAGGGAGAAAGTCTTAAAATATCTGCCATATGCTAAGTGTGCTAATTGCTAAAATAGGTTCTGCGGTGTCATTAAAGATCCTGAGGCAGTTTAGACTAGCAATTTTTTCACTAGGGCAGGTGGGTGCATGGAGGTCCTACCTACATTTTCCAGTGAAGTTCTTTAAGGCGCCTGCTTGTGATTTTTAAACATCTGTCTTTCCTGTAGTAAAACATATACATGACGTTTACCCTTTAACCATGTTGAAGAGGGCAGGTCGGTGGAAGTAAGTGCACCTGCCACGCTGTGCTGCCCACACCCATCATCCACTTATGCAAAAGTTAAAGGCATTTTTAATGTGATCCAGCAGTTGTGTTGCTTGGTTAAAACCTTCTCCACCCCAAAACACAAACATGGATGTTTACAGCAGGCTTATTCATAACTGTTAAAACTTAGGAGCAACCGAGATGTCCTACAACAGAATGGATAAACACGCTGGCCCACCCAGGCGATGGGACAGCCTTTGGTGTTATACGTAAGGAGGAACTGTAAACACACATTACTGAGTGAGAGAGGGCCACACCCTGTGTGATTCCAGCCCCACGACCTTCCGGAAAGGGCGGGGAAAACCAGCGGCTGCCTGGGGCTGGGCCGGAGGATCAAGAGGTGAGCACAGGGGTGTTCAGGGCGGTGAAGCCCCTCTGTGCGCTGACGGAATCCCCCAGGACACCCACCAGGTTGTAACAATTGCAGTGAAACTGCTATGAACAGCCACATGCAGGTTTTGTGTGGAGAATCTATCAGACAAAGTCTATCAGGTACATGTTAATTTGTGAAAATATTAGACTTTTGGCATTGAAAATCTAAGCAACACAGTGACACTTACAATTCCTATAATACGTTTAAGTCAAGGAAGAAAATGTTGAGTATGCTGCCCTGGCTGGTGTGGCTCAGTGGACTGAGTGCAGGCCTGTGAACCAAAGGGTCGCTGGTTCAATTCCCAGCCAGGGCACATGCCTAGGATGCGGGCCAGGTCCCCAGTAGGGGGCGCATGAGAGGCAACCACACATTGATGTTTCTCTCCCTCTCTTTCTCCCTCCCTTCCTCTCTCTCTAAAATTACTAAATAAAATCTTTTAAAAAAAAGTTGAGTATGCTGTTCAGGCCAAAACAAACAAAACAAAACAAAAAACCCCACAGGTAATACACCTGTATGTACACAAAACAAACAAGACAAGGAGGTACGGAAAACACCCGAAGGGACGCTCCCGGAACTGCTAGCCCCGGTGTTTTTATGTAGAGAGAGTGGTTACACTGTGGTCATTTTCTTTTCTTCGTTCGGATGTTTTCATTTCTTTCAAATAACAAATCTCTTGCACGGAAGCCTCAATAAAAGCAGAAGGATTGCAGGCTGGTTACACTGCATTACTTTGTCTCCTTGCCACGGCAACAGTGTATCTGTGTGTTTCCATTAGGGACCCGTGTGCTTGCACAGCGCCAGCCCGAGGCCTCCCGGTTCTCCCCATTCAAGGGCCAACGCGACCCAGTTCTCCCTTCCGCAGCCTTCGGGCGCAACGCGCAGAGGGGCCTACTCAGCGGGCGGGCGGGCGGGACGGCTCCTCACCTGGAATGAAGGAGTACTTGGCGCGAAACCCCATGCCCTCGAGCTCTTCGTCGGAACTGAACTTGACCCACATGAACCTCCCGGTGGATCGGATCAGCGGGGGGCTCCTCACGCCGCAGAACCGGTCGATGAGCGGGGAGAAGCCGAAGGGCCCGTCCCGGACCTCCAGGTGGTCGAACCGACACTCGAAGGACGGCTCTATGTAGAAGTGCTCGTCGAAGGTCAGCTCTATCCTCTGGCGCGGGGCAGCTGGAAGACAGGGGTGAGCGGGTCAGGGCAGCGCGCACAGGGAGGAGGAGCGGGGTCAAAGCCACGGGCTGCCGCTCGGACCGCTTCCCGGCCGGGCACTGTAGCGAGATGTTACGCATTCAATTCATAATCGATGTTTATTTTATGCGAATAATAATGGTACCTTGTGGACCTATAGCAGTCTTTCCCTTTGGCCTATGCTATTCATGAAACTAGTGCAATGTCTTCAACTGATTAAAATGATAGTCCAGCCCTGGCTGGTGTGGCTCAGTGGATTGAGTGCCCTGCCTGTGAACCAGGGGGTTGCTGGTTCGATTCCCAGGCGGGGCACAGGCCTGGGTTGTGGGTCAGGTTCCCAGTAGGGGGTGTGAGAGAGGCAGCCACACACTGATGTTTCTCTCCCTCTCTTTCTCCCTCCCTTTCCTAAGATTAAATAAATACAATCTTAAAAAAAAATTACACTCCAAAAGCTAATGCTTGGTTGATGAGGTACAATGCACCACAATGCACAGAAAAACAGAAGAAATGAAAGGAACTAATGTAATTATGGGCATGGATTTGCATAAAAGCCCAATAAGAGATGCCAATTAAGTTTCTTATCAGAGAAACTTCTCATAGACACTGATGCATGTAGATAAATTATATCTCAAGAGATTCAAAATTCCTACATTATTCTAACTCTAATCTTGTTAATGTGTTCAGCATTCAGGAATATTTACAATTACTAGAGTTCAATTCAAATACACGTTCAATTTTGTTCAAATTGGCTTAAATGGGTCGTTTCGCCAGCGCATTGCGTCTCCCCATGAAGCGCAAGTCTCCAAGTGAAAGGCAGAACTTGGCCACGCACCTTCCAGAACGTAGATGCACTCCTTGTTGGGCGGGTAGGAGTCGGGGTAGCTGGGGGACGCGAAGTGCCCTCCGTTGCTGGTTCGGACCCAGACGCCACACTGGGTGGCGGGGAGGTGCCTCATCCCGATGTTCTGTCCATCTTAGGGAGACACAGCAGACCTGAGAGTCGCAGCACGAGAGGACGGGGCCCCTCCCTGAACCCCAGAGCTTCCCGAAGGACCGCCCCCTGTTAGACACACACGTGTACACGTGCACACACACACGCACACACACACACACACACACACACATCCACAGAAGAGACGGGCGTGAGCCTGGGCAGCCTCTGCTCGGAGACCCCCGGGAGGCAAGTCCTCAGACCCCGCAGGGGCCCAACCACGTGGGAGAAGCCGCAAAGTCGGCAAAACGATAAAACTCAGGTCCCACATGACATGAAAAGGGTCCCAGGAGCTCAGTCTAACACAACGTCCAATCGGATCCGAGGCTTCCGAGGGGGTTTAAAGACCGTAGACTGGACCCACACATTTCACTCCGACTTTGCTTCCTCCAAGTCGGCTCGAACAACGACACGGGGTTCTCTCCCAAGGGCATAAACCCCCAAGGGGCAGGCGGCGGCGGCGAGCAGCGGCAGCAGCCCCCAGTCCAGGGTCTGGACAGGGGGAAGGGGGGGTGGGGCGTGGGGACGGCAGAGAGGTGGGGCTTTCTGAGACACGCGGCTCCGTTCCAGTCTAGTTAGAGTCCGCCTGGGTTCTAACGCCTCCCCACACCGCCGGGACTTGTGGCTCTTCCGCCACATCAGAAATGAGAGGCTTTCCTGGGAGGGTGACTGACACAGGGTGACCGGGCGAGACGGCACCGGGCGTGGCTGCGGGTGGCCACGCTGGACAGGGCAGTGAGGTCAGTGCCGACCCACTGACCGACACCCCCCTCCCCCACGGCTCCGCAGAGGCTCCACGCAGGAGACGGGAAGCCCTTCCCTCCCTGGGGGCTCAGTGAGCCCAAAGGAGAAGACCCAGTGGCACAGATGCAGGGGCGGGGCCCCGCTGTCACTCGCCAGGTTGCAGGGGGCAGCCCCCGACCACTCCTGCAGACAGGGGGGGGGGGGGGGGGAGATGGAATTCTTGCTCCATGTATTCACGCATCACTGGGTGATGCCTGTCTGTGCCCCGGCTGGGGATCGAACCCCCCACCTTGGCGTATCGGGGTGATGCTCTAACCAACTGAGCCACCCGGCCAGGGCCGGCAGTGGTAGATTTTAGTGCTTCTCTCGTACATACGGGCAGACAGCCAAAGGTCACGAGACATTCAAGGAAAGCCTCTAATAGGAAAAACAGATAATACACGAACAAACAAAGAAGCAACACCAAGGAAACGAAGATTACGTACAGAAATGTTACAACAACAAAGACACACAGTGACGGCCACACCACACAGAACCACCCTCTCCTGCCCTCAGACAACGGGAGAGCACGCCCACAAAACCAGGGCGAGGACACGGGGAGCCTATAAAAGAGAGGGGGTGCAAGCACCAGCAGGAGGGGGTGCAGAGGTCTGCCCGCCGGGGCCCAGCCTGGTCGGGCCGGCCGCCTGTGATTCCAGGTGACATTTTCCTGGACCAGGTCCACGTCCACTCAGGGGCCCACTGTCGGCGGCTCTCACAGGATGGCAGCAGAGGAGAGGGAAGGAGAAGGGAGGGACGCATTTCCCGCATGGAAAGACGACCTTTTCAGGCTGGACATGCCCGCTGAGCGTCCTAGAGTAAGTCCCCGGCTCAGACGTAGCCGGAACGAGGGCGTGATGGCGGGGAGACGGGGTGCAGACTGGGAAGGACTGCATGCCCAGAGAGGGGAGTAGCAGGGAGGGGCCGGCGAGCCCTGTCCCCACCTCCCACCTTGGGGGGAGTCGTCCCCTGCAGCTGCCCCCGGAGTGACGAAGAAGTGGCAGGAAGCACCTTGCTTAGAAACAGGCAGGGAAACGCCCAGAGTCACCCCCAACCGTGGGCGTGGACGGCCAGCCTCTGGAGGGGACCTGGGTGAAGGCGGGGCGGGGCGGGGCACCGCGTCTTCCTGGCTGACCGTGGGGAACGCTCGGATTTTTGTCCTGTGCGCCCACAACTTGGATGGACAGGAGCAGCTAAATGAGGTTATACCAGAAGTCACTCGGCCCTCCCGTGAACGTCCGGTTCAGAAACCACACTCTCGGGTCCTCTTTCATAAACAAGGGGACAGCGTGACCGGGTCCGCGGGGCTTTGAACAAGACGCCGGTGGAAACGCGCCGCTTGCCAAAAGCGTGGGGAACGGGGTCTGCCTTTTTGCTCAGCGATGAAGCACCCACCCCACGCAGCTTTCGGACAAAAGCTGAGGTGTGCTCGGGGCTCCCGGTGACGCTGGTTTGGGAGGTTTCTCCGGGCGGACTTCACCTTGACCATGCACTCGAGGGAGCTGCAGCGGGACCGAGCTGCAGTGGGACCCAGCTACGCGGGGGCGGACAGCTGGACAGAGTGAGCCTGAGGCCATTGAACCCCCCCCCCCCGCCAGGAGGACAGAACCAGCCCCCCAAAGCCGCAGCCCTTCCAGATAAGCCTCCCCCGCCACCCCGGACGTGCCCGGGGTCCCCGCCAGCGCCGTACCTTGCGTCTTCTGGGCCACGGCGATCCCTTCCACCACCAGCACGGTAACCAGCAACACTGCGGGGACAGCATAGAAGCAGAGAAGCACAGTTAGGGAGCCGAGCCCACGTCACGTCTGACTCAGTGTGCAGGGAGGCTGGGACGGCAGAGCACGAGGAGTCAGAACCACTGTTTCCTGCCAACGCCCACTGTGAGGGTTTCAAGGGCTCAGCGTCACGTGCTGGTTGACTCTTCGGTGCTTAAGACAACCCGAGAAAAACAGGCTGGAAACAGTTGTGCAAGCCCCGAGCCCACACGGCGTGCAAAGTGTTTGTCAGCTTACGACGGGTTAAAGGAATGCACGCTTTTTTCACGACTAGTGTGCAGACCCCGATTATTCTCGTATGGACTCCCCTCCACCCCGAAGAGCCCGCAGGCGTCACGGCCAGGCTGTGCCGCGCAGCACGCCAGGACACCTTCCGGGAGACGGCCCGGCTGTTGGGGACATGTGTACCTCACACGGAAGGAAGGGGGCAGCAGTCTCCTGGAGACGGGGCCGGCGTGCTCCAGCGGTGCCTGCCAGGCTGAGCCCCGTGCCACAAGGGCTAGAGAGGGCAGGGAACAAAGCTCTCCCCCCCCAACTCAGATCGAAGATTTCTGAGACCCAATCAACGCCGTGATGAATTTTATGCGTTTTGAAGATTCTTTTAAATGTCTTATTTTTATGAACAGTGTGCACTGGTCTCTTTTATGATGGGTCTGAACGGTAATCCCGCTACCTGCCAGCCTGCCCCGAAGTCCGGGCTGGACTGGAGATGCCCTGATTCGTCGGGTCGAGGAGCACTTGCAGACAGCGGGCCCCGGGGACACACGATGTGGACCGCAGGGGTCGGGTGGGACCAGGCCGGGGTTCCAGGTTTGCCGCACCCCAGCGGCGGGGCCTGTGAGCCTGGTTTTCTTGCTATGCAAACGTGTGTGGGGGGGTGTTACCCTAATATCTCGAACCCTGTAAGGTGCTCATGAAGATGAATAGAATGATACGCCCTGGCTGGCGTAGCTCAGTGGATTGAGCGTGGGCTGCGAACCAAAGTGTCGCAGGTTCGATTCCCAGTCAGGGCACATGCCTGGGTTGCAGGCCATGACCCCCAGCAACCGCACATTGGTGTTTCTCTCTCTCTCTTTCTCCCTCCCTTCCCTCTCTGAAAACAAGTAAATAAAATCTAAAAAAAAAAAGACGAACAGGACGATGCTGCACGCGGCACTTTTTGAGGGCGAGGCACTGCGGGAAGACGGGAGGCGTTGGGACAGCCGCCCCCTGACGGAGCCAGGCCGCCGCCCTCGGAGCCGCCGTCCAGTGTGAGGGACAGAGGGGTCAGCGTTCCCGCAGAACGAGAGACGGAGGCAGAGGAGGGCCCGTGCGGTCCGCTGCGGCTGGAGACGAACAGGGTGGGGACAATGCAGGAAGAGGCGCACAACCTGGCTGGGCCTCCAGGGACACGGGTCCGGGAGGGGGAGAAAGCACCGGCTTAGACCCAGGCAGCGGCGCGGGCACTCGGGGGAGTGAGCGGGCCGAGGGAGGCGGCTGGAAGGGGCCCGGGAGACCCGGCGTAGGGGCGCTGGGTGCCGCGCCGCAGAGCTCGGACTCCTGCCCCTCAGGAGCAGCCACTGAGGGTCTGTGAACGAGAGCGACATCGGCGGTGGTCCGGACGGCGGGGCGGAGTCTGTGAGGGTGAGGAGAGGAGAGGAAGTCCCGTGGGGAGGGGACGCCCAGGTGACAAGGTCTCGGGCAGGGCGGTGGTGGCAGACACGGCGAGTGTGTAACACGATTCAGATGCAGAGTCCGATGAAGTCGGCGCGGGACAGGAGGGAGGGGCGAGGCGGCTGGCCGGGTCACAGGAGGTGGCGCTCCACCATGCACTCCACCGTGCACCCCAAGTGTCCACCCCCAAAGTCACCAGCGGGCCCAGGCAGTCCTCGCCATTCAGCTGTTAATATCTTATAACCCAACCCCTTGTTCTCCTCATCTCTGGTCTCCTGCATCCCGGCGGACCTTTGTCCCTGACTTTTGTCTCCTCTCAGTGACTTTAAGGTCCCCTGTCTCCTTCTTCTGGTTGCCAGCGGTGTCAAAGATCCGTGTCCCGGAGCAACAACCCTGCCTTCACACTCCTCACAGCTTTGCGCTGCTCGGAGTTAGAGGAGTGGGATCTCGAAACATGCGTACGCTTAGGAACAGGAGATTTACGATCGAGAGGGACGCCCAGGGTCCCATCAGATCGCTGACGACCCAGTGGTATCAGTGTGTCTGGTTGGAGGACGCCAGCTCCCGGGGCTCACCGTTCAGACGACAGGAAACGGGCCGGAACCGTGTCCTCAGTGTCCTCTGCTCCTGAGTCCCAGGCTCAGCCCCTGGCCGGTCTCCGTATTTATAATTCACACGGTGTCAGCAAGCAACGCAAAGCCAGGCAGAGAGAGCGAGGAAGAAACCAACACGCTGAAGACCAGGAGAGACACAGCAAAACTACGGCAGGGAGATGAGCCTCGACAGGAAAACCCTACTCTGTAGTGACCGGTGAAGTGTGGGCCGAGCAAAATACCCGCTTTATGAAATCCACACAGAATGCACCAGGCAGGCAGGACAGTCGTCATGAAGCTAATGCTACAAGACCAAATGCACCTGCGTTTCTCTCCCACTTTCTGCAGAGGGCCGCTCATGGTTGTCTTTTTCCCCCCTGAGTTGGAAAAACCACTCACAACCCAGCCACACGCGCCGGGCCGGTCAACGCGAAACCTATGCACGAAGAACCGGGCCCAGTGGGCAGGGCGATGGAGGACAGAGCTGTGACGACCCGCCACTCTGACTCCTCATCGTGACAGTGTCCTCCCAGTCCTGTGACAGGGCCTCTGCAAACCCCTCGTTCTCCTCGGCTGGCTTGCCCCACGGCCACGCCTCACCCCGCCAGGACCGCGGGAAGGGCAGCCTTTATTCCGGACGACTGTGCGCTGGGCGGAAACCCAGAGAACTACCAGAGGGTCCAATGGAGGCGGGGAGGTGGCTGCTCCTGCCCCAGACACTTAGCCTGTCCTGCTCCCTGTTCCAGCAGCCAGGGATCCTTTCAAACAGACGTCAGACCCCACCACGGCCTTTCACTAATCGCTGGGTGGAGCCCCAATACACTGAGAGTAAATCCAGGCCCCGCCCCCCGGCTACAGAGGTCCTGGGAGGTCTGGGACCCGACCACCTGGACCTTCTGACAGCTACCCAAGCCACCCGGGCGTCTCTCCCCGGTCTCTCCAACAGACCAAGCCCTCTCCTGCCTCAGGGGTGAGCTCGCCTTCCGCCAAAACCTCTCTGCACAGCGGGCTCCTTCCTGCCGTTCGGGCCTTGGGGGGCCTTCCCGACTTCCGAAGAAGCTACCTGTTTCCGCTCCATCCTGTTTTATTATACAAGTAATTACCTATTCTTGTCACTTATGCTGGCTGCGTTTCCTCGTTGTTTCTCCGACTCTTCCTGCCAGAAAGGGGGCCTGGAGAGTCTGATTCACCACTGATGCCCTCCCAGGGGCCAGAAGGCTGCCTGAACCCCCACAGCCCTCAGGAAACTCCGGAGGAAGACAGGAGGGGCCTGAGTGTGACCCCAGGCGCGCCTCCTTGGCTGCGCCCAGGCCACACGGAGCAGAGAGGCCACCGCACCAGGCACAGGGGCACACCTCTCGGGTGACAGCCGCAGCCCCCATGAACCAGCTGCTTTCTGCCGGAGCACAAGCCGGGGGGCGGGGGAAGAAATGGTTCGTTTTTCTTCTCCGCTGCTCAGCCACTCACGCCTCTCGCTCGTCCCCAGCTGGCTCAGTCTGCCTTTGTCCCTGACTGGCCGCGCTTGTGTTAAGCACCTAAGTGGTGAACGTGAGGTCTGTAAAGTCTAGCGGGGGGACGCCAGAAAGCAGCCGCTGCCCACCAGGTCCCCTGGCTCCTTGCCCTTCTCCATAAGGAGAGCCGAGCAGAGGTAGTTCCGGCCGAGTCCACAGCGCGTCTCAGGCCGCGGAGACTTGCTTTGACTGGGGTACTGTTAGCCCTTTGTCCAGGAGCACGTGAACCATTAGAAAGGGGATCTAAGAAAACAATCTCATCGACAATGGCAACAGTGAAAAAAAATCCCTAGGAATAAATTTAAACAAGGATGTGAAAGACCTGTGCTCAGAAAATAATAAGGCGCTGAAGAAAGAAATTCAAGATACACGTAAGTGGAAGCCTGTATCGTTTTCATGGACGGGAAGAATTAACGTCACTAAAATGTCCATGTTACCCAAAGCCATCTATAGGTTCAAGGCAATTCCCTTCAAGATACCAATGGCGCAATTCACAGAACTAGAACGAATATTTAAAAAATTTATATGGAACCGCAAAAGACTCGGAATAGCCACAGAAATCTTGAGAAAGAAGAACACACTTGGAGGAATCATGCAACTTGATCATCTAACTATACTGCACGGCTGCAGTCATCAAAACAGCATGGTACTGGCACACACACACACACACACACACACAGGCCAATGGACCAGAACAGAGAATCCAGAAGTAAACCCACACCTTTATTTCAACTAATACTTGACAAAGGAGGCAAACGTATAGAATGGGGTAAAGATAAGTCTATTCAATAAATGGTGCTGGGGAAACTGGACAGATACGTGCAAAAAAATGAAACCAGACCAACTTCTTACACCATACACAAGAATAAACTCAAAATGGGTTAAAGGATTGAGTGTAAAAACGCCAGGTGGTACAAATCCTAGAAAAAAACATAGGCAACACAATCTTGGACGCTTCTCATAGCAGTATTTTTTTTCTGAGAGATCTCCTTGGGCGAGGGAGAGAAAAGGGAAAAGGAATAAATGGGACAACATCAAACTAAAAAGTTTTTGCACAGAAAAGGAGCCCACTGAGGAAATAAAAAGGCAGCCCCCTGAATGGAAGGGCATGTTCACCAACGATGCGTCTGACAAGGGGTTAATATCCACCATTTACAAAGAACTTAAAACAAACAACTTCAAAAACTCCCCAAATAAGCCAATTAAAAAAGAAATGGGCAAAGGACGTGAATAGACACTTCTTCAAAGATGGCCAACAGACACATAAAAAGATGCTCAGTGTCGCTAATCATCTGAGAAATGAAATGTCAAGCCACGATGAGATACCACCTCACACCTGTCAGAACGGCTGTCACCAGTAAGTCGGCAAACAGAACGTGCTGGCGAGGACGTGGAGGAAAGGGAAACTTCCTGCACCGTTGGCGGGAACGCAGGCTGGTGCGGCCGCCGTGGAAAGCAGGACGGAGCTTCCTCAAACAATTAAATGTGGATCTGCCGTATGACCCCGTGATCCCACTTCTGGGAATACACCCAAAGAAACCCGAAACACTAACTCAAAAGAACATAAGCACCCCTATGTTCACTGCAGCGTTATTTACAACAGCCAGGAGTTGGACGCAGCCCAAGTGCCCATGGGTAGACGCGTGGATAGGAAAGCTGTGGTCCGGTTCCACAGCGGAATACTGCTCAGCTGAGAGACAAGAAGGGAGTCTTGCCCTTTGCGACAGCACGGATGGACCTGCAGAGTAGCAGGCCCAGTGAAATAAGCCAGTTGGTAAAAAGACAAATACGACAGGATTTCACTTATAACTGGAATCTAATGAACAAAACAAACAAACCAAACAGAAACAGACTCACAGATCCAGAGGACAGACTGACAGCTGTCAGAGGGGGCAGGGGTGGGAGGGCTGGGTGGACAGGCGAAGGGTTAACAAAGGAAGAAAAAAACCCTCATGGACATGGAAAACAGTATCGTGAGGACCAGGGGGAAGGGGGTGGTGAGGGGGAGGAGGGTAAAGGGGGGGTAGATGGTGCCGGAAGGAGCCTTGACTTGCGGGGGTGGACACACTATATACAGATGAT
The DNA here is from genome assembly GCF_004126475.2 of Phyllostomus discolor. Taxonomy (NCBI): domain Eukaryota; kingdom Metazoa; phylum Chordata; class Mammalia; order Chiroptera; family Phyllostomidae; genus Phyllostomus; species Phyllostomus discolor. The sequence continues at coordinate 47,816,601 of NC_040914.2, forward strand.
GCATTAACGATGTATATGCCTGAAACCTATAGCACTTTATTAACCAGGAAAGCTGTCACCCCAGTAGCTTTCCAGGACTGTACTTATTCCTGTGTAGTTTACTTTCCCAGGTAAGAGGCTGAAGCATAAAGGACAGGAGGTGATATTTGTCATGGTCTCACGTACATTTTTTCAAACATACTGCCAAGGGATATTTATGCCTTTTCACACCACAGATTTAACCCCAGTCCACACAGATTTCAATCTAACGGAGTCTAGCAGGGTTCTCCTGTGGCCAGTGTGCAGGATGAGCAAAGACGGAAAAACAATGAGTGATAGGCCTGATGTGAGCCTTCTCATGTGAGGACGCTGCTGGCCTGGAGTGATCCCAAACAATTCAGAGCCAGTTACTTAGTTGCAACAATCCGGGAAGGTTTAAAAAGCCTCGAGTTGCTCCTTTGTTCTCACTGCCGAAAGCAGCTGGGGAAGAGCCAGGCATTTAAAGAACTTACCTCCTTCCCTCCGGCTCTCACACTCGCAACAGCGGCCCACTGGTTTCAGAGCCTGCCGGCCGCAGCGACACACGCCAGGCTTCTAGTGGGTAATGCCTGTAATCATGCAAATGGCAAAAGCTGTTTCGGATAAGAACCTCTTCGGGTGGAAGCAATTCACCTGACGGGATACTTACAAGATACTTTTCCACATCCTGGTGCACACAGCGAATGGAAAAAGCCAGTGCTTTTAAAAGGCAATTTGTTAAAACTTGAAATATCAATTTCTGTATAGGTCACACATGCCTCTGGTTAAAAAATTCGAGCGATACAGGGGGGGGGTGTGGTGGTGTATTCACTGCGATCAGCAGGAGGCTGGGAAGCCTTCCCCCGGCTGTGCTCCGGAGGCTGGAAATGGGCTTTATTCCGCCTGAGTTGCAGAAGCAACTTTGTATCAGTCTTTGGGATCTGTACCTACATTTTAATCCAATGTATACACACAATTAATCTAACATACAGGGTCCGGCATAAATAATTCCTTTTTTCCTACTTAAAACCTTTTATTACAAAACCATAAGCATGTAATTCTGTAACATAGCAGTATCAAACGCAAGCAACCACATGCCATTTTAGGTCAAATGTTCCAACTGCTGTCCATCTCGTGCGAGACATCCATGCACCCCGCCAGCCACACTCAGCGGCGTGACTTCTGCCGCGCCCTGGAGATGCATTCGATCTATACGTGTCACTCTGGTTTCCGGGTGTCAGCAGATTTCCTGCTCAGGAGGCACGCGTGTGAATTTCCTGGTGGATACTTATATCCCCACCTTTGCAAGCACAGACACACGCATTTTAGAAGACTTAACGATCGACGGCTTGCTTTCTGACTAGCGAGCCTGGAACGACAGCAACCATGTAGCTTGAGCACGCAAAAAGCAGGGCGGGCTGGGCAACAGTAAAAAGAGAAAAGCCAGACGCTACATTGTTGCCACCGGAGCCGCGAGCCCAGCATCCCTTCCTGCAAGTGTAGCGACGGCGCGCGCTTCCGCACGTTGGCCAGAGAGGGCAGTGCTCGCTCGGGAGCCAGGCGCCGGCTGCCCCTTCGACATCCAGGAGTAAGGCCATCTGTCCTAGCCAGCTCAGCTTCCGCAAGTTCCGCAGGCAAAGCCGTGCAGCAAATCGAGGGACCTCTCCCCAGGGGGCCCCTTCCGGGGACTGTCACGAGGATGTTGATACACCCACCGCGGGAGGAGCGACGGAGAAAATTCCCAGAAGGAGCACTAGCAGACATGCTACTACTCTGAGTGTTTTATTGTGAACGAGTCCAGCGAAATCTTCGTTTCCAAGCCACGGCTATGTAATTGAGGAGTGACGACCGGAACAGCCACGGAATTCATTCCAGCGCTTTCAACTGTAGTAGAACGGGGGGAGGGGGGGGGGGTCACTAGGGACGCATGGGGTGATGGAGAAACAGCCCCGAGCCAGCGCGTTCCGGGTTACCTTCGCTCGAAACTGTGGTAGGAGTGCACAGCTGGGCCGCTAAACGCCTCCCATCCCACCACTGAAATCTGCATTCTGAGCTGAGGAATGTCTGAATGGAGCACCGCTCCGACCGAGACGGGAACGCAAAATCACACCGAGTTTTCTAATAAAACAAATTCAGAAAAAGGCGTTGGCATGGAGTGGGGGTGGGGGGGAACCACCATTCGTCACTGCACAAACATCCAGATTCCGCGACAAGCGCCACACGGAACGACTGCGATGCCACCCCGCACGCCTTCCCGGGTGGGAAAAAGGCGAGTGTCCACAGTGGGACGAACACACAGCTAACGTTCAGTCCCGGTCAGCGGGGGACAGGGGAGCCTCCCCCGTGGTCTGTGCTCCTCTGAGGACTGGAAATAGGATTTATCCGGTCCGAGTTGCAGTTGCAACTTCGCCTCCCAGTCTTCGCGATCTGCATCTACATTCTACCCTAAAACGCCCCCGGCCCCGGGGTGCGAAGCAGCCGCGGGCGACGTGCTTCAGCGCCCGCGCACTTGCCCAGCCCACGACCGAGCCGAGCGCGGACGCGGCGGCAGGCGGGGCCGAGGTCCGGGCAGCGCGGGGCCGAGCGGGGGCCGCGGCCGGCCGCAATGGTGCCGCAGCCTCCCGGCCGCGGCAGGTGGGACCCGGCCCGGCGCGCAGGCCGTCCCGCCGCCGGCCCAACGTGGGCTCGTGGAGACGGGCTCCGCGACGCAGTGGCGGGCTGCCCCCGCCCGCGTGCGCCGACTTGGTCGGGAAAGACCGGCGTTCGCCGCACTGACGCGAACCCGACAACTTTACGGAGCGTGGCCCGCCGCCCGGTCCTGTGGGTCCCACGTCCCCGGCCGGGAGCCCAGCGCTGCGCCCGCAGACAAAGGCGCGCGGCAGCCGGAGGGACGGAGCGCCGGCCTCGGCCCGCAGGGGGCGCCGTGCTCCGAGCCCCGGGCGCTTACCTTTGAGGACCGAGCCGAGCTGCTCCAGGGCCATGTTCCCGGCGGCCCGGCGCTCGCGAGGGGTCCGGGCGGCGGCCAGGCGGCGGCGGAGCGCGGCGCTCACTGCCCGGCGCAGCGGCGGCCCCGCTCCGCGCCCATCGCGGCCACCAGGCGGCCTCTCCGCGGGCTGCGCTCAGGTCCCGCAGCGCGCCATCCCCGAGCCCCCCGCCGGCCCCCGCGCTGCCCGAGCCCCCCGACGGGCGCCGCCTCCGGCCCCCCGGCGCTCCGTCCCATCGACCGGCCCTGAGCCGAGCGGCGCGGGTGCGAGGGACGGCACCAGCGCGGGCCCGGCTCAAGTGGCGGCGGGCGCGGGGAGCCCCGGCTCATTTAAGCGGGGAGCGCGAGCGCCGCGTGTCGGCCGCGCCGCCTGCGCGCACGTCCCGCCCCGCCCCGCCCCGCCCGCGCGCCCCTCGCGCCCTCCCCGCCTGTCGCCCCTGGGGGCGGTGCCTCGGACCCGCCGCCGCTGAGCTCCGCGCTGGGGTCCGGGGGTCGATGTCTCGGGTCCGGATCCTGCGTGTCCGCCGCTGCGGGAGACCGGCTCCCCAGGAGAGCGGGCACGGACTCCTGGGCCTCCCGGGACCTCAGTTCAAGGTCAAAACTGCCCAGCTCAGCCCTGCTCCGCTACCTGCCTCGGGCAGGACTCGGGGGCACTGGGGGCCTGCCATTTCACCCACCCTTTGGCGCCAGGTGGATTAACCCGAACCACGGTGGCGGCTCCCAGCACTTGCTGAACGCTTCCTGCGCCGCCAGCCTCCGGGCCAAACACTTTCCTACCCGCTCTCCCGTCCTCCGGCTCCCCTCCTGCGGCAGGCGCTGCTGGAGCGCGCGGGGCGTGAGGCCGGGAGGTGAAGCGCCGTGTCCAGAGCCACGCAGCGGGCGGCGGAGGCCGGGCTGGGAGCCCGGAACCGCCCCCCCCCCTCCAGACCCTGCTCTCCTAACCCCTGAACCGCGCTCTTGGGGTCGCTTGACTCCGCCGATAAAAATTTCCAAATTTGCAAACGGCTGCGATAGTGTTTGGCGTGAAGGATCCTACTTTATTTTCTCCGTGGGAATTGGATCACGCTCTGAAGTCGTCTCGCTCATCTATTTATTTCTTCGTCACCTGTACCCCATTTACTCTGTGAAAATATGAGCCCTGTTTATTCTGTGAAAAAGGCCGCGCGAGGCTCACACATTCCCTCACTCGATACCTGCGGGCTGGGTGTTAGGCATGCGCAGAAAGCGCGCCCTGATCAGGGCTGGGCAACGTCCCCGGCTAAGGCCCTGCCGAAACGCCCACTGTGGGTGCCCGAGTCCGACACAAATCGTCGGAGCCCCGCGATTATTGGTCCAACAAGTTACGGCCAGGGACAGTGTCAGGCGAGTGGAGGGAGTCTTCCAGGAACGGCCGGGCCTTCTCTCCTTCCTTCTGTCCTTCCAAGAAAGGCACAGCAGTAAGCAGCCGCCGGGCTGACTGGCAGGATGCGCGTTTAACACCTAATAAAGAGCAAGGTATTGAGCGCGTCAGCACGCACTGTGGGAGGTGGCAACGCCGCGTGCGCCGCGTGTTCATACAAACCGGCTACAGCTAAACTGAGACCGCGTAGAAGGACCAGCCGAACCGATACATAAAACACACACGCGCCTTTCTCACACGTACAATAAAGTGACATTTTGGGACCCCAGGGCCATAATAGGAGTGTTCGATCTAAGTCGTGGACACCGGTGGGCAAAACGGAAGTGGGGGGAGGAGCTGTCCCCGCGTGGGGAAGGCGACGGGCTCCTCAGGCACAGTCTCGGGGGGCGGGGGGAGCTGGTGTCACGGAGAAGGCCGTCCCAGGGAAGGAGGCGGCACAGGGCGTGGACAGGCTGCGGGTGGGGAGCAGCCCGTGTGGGCCGAGTGTTGTGTGGGGTGGCAGTGGTTACCGCGGACCGGGGTCGGCTTGGATTGCGGAGGTCCTCGCTTGGATCGGGGCGGAGGGCTCTGCACTGGATTCAGGAGGCCAGAGGCATTGTGGTTGTTTTTTTTTTTTTTAATAGTGGAAGATGAATCTGGCAGCCGAGTTGAGGCTATAATAAAAGAGGAGCGCTGGCTGGTGCGGCTCAGTGGATTGAATGCCAGGCTGCAGACCAAAGGGTCACCGGTTCCGTTCCCAGTCAGAGCGCAGGCCTGGGTTGCCGGCCGGGTCCCCAGTAGGGGGCGCGCAAGAGGCGAGCACACATGGATGTTTCTCTCCCTCTCTCCCCCCCTCCCTTCCTAAAAATAAATAAATAAAAGCTTAAAACTAGAAGGAGGGAGTAGAGCAACCAGGGCAGTACAGAAGCACACACACCCAGCCCTTCTGTGCTCAGCCCACTGTCACACCTCAGAAGCCTCCTCCCCTCCACGGCGCTGGCTGGGGAGCGGCAGGCTCCCAGGGAGCGGATCGGAACTGCTCCTTTTGCGGCTCCCTCCGAAGACACCTGTTTGGGAGGTGCTCGGCCAAACGTCTGCAGCAGCGTCTCCAAGGAGTGTGGCAAAGCACAGGCCCGCGGCTGAGACTGCTGCGTGGCCATATGCGAACGGAGCCCAGAGGAAAGCAGTTGGCACGGCTCTCCGCCGGGGGGTGCTGCGGCGGCGAGCCCTGCCTCCGCGGAAGGCCCCCCGGCAGCGCCCGGTCTGTTCCCAGGTTACCTGCCGGGCCCCAGCTGCCCTGGTTTCGCTGCAGCCTGCCCGGGCTTCCTGGCACCTGCCCCGGCTTCCTGGCCTAGGTCAGCCTCCCCAGCTCCTCTCAGAGTCGGTCCTGCAGTTCACCTTCCGTTTTGTTTTCTCTGGCCAAGTCTCCTGGTGGGCGGTGGTAGGAGCCACCGGCTCACGGCGGGGATAAAACCCTGTGGAAAGGCAGCATTCTATCTCAATGCGTATGTGCTGAGCAGAGTTTTTGTCCCCCCCCCCACCCCCCCGCCTTTGTCTTTTGCTAGAGTTTGGGAGCTCTAACAATTTATTAAATAATAGTCCCAGGCCCTGGCTGGTGTGGCTCAGTGGATTGAGCGCCAGGCTTCGGATCAAAGGGTCGAGGGTTCGATTCCCAGTCAGGGCACGTGTCTGGGCTGTGGGCCAGGTCCCCAGTAGGGGGCGTGCAAGAGGCAACCACACACTGATGTTTCTCTCCCTCTCTTTCTTCCTCGCTTCCCCTCTCTCTAAAAATAAATAAATAAAATATTTGAAAAAAATAGCCTTAGAAGGCAGGTTGTTACGTGTACGGATCGCCACGGAATGAAAGTTTACGTCCCTCGATTCTCCTGTGTTGGAGCCCTGACGCCCCCGTGCGGCTGTACTTGGAGACGGGCCTCGAAGGTGAAAGGAGGTCCCAAGAGTTGGGCCCTGGCCCGACGGGACTCGTGTCCTTCCACGGAGAGCCGGCAGAGGGGACAGCGTGAGAAGGCGGCAGTCTGCCGCGCGGCAGGGAGCCCTCCCCAGAGGCAGGGTGGCTGGGAGCCTCCATCTGGGACTTCCAGCCCCCGGCCCCGTGAGAAAAAAAAACGCGTGGCCGGAGCGCCCGGCGCAGAGGGACGCCCGGGGCAGGGCCGGGGGGGATGGATAACGTGAACTCGTGCGCGGCAGGTCTCTTCGCAGTGGAGCCCAGCGGGGACGACCGTCCGCGCTAACAGAAGGGACGGCTCTTCTGCCCGCAGGGGGCAGTGAGCTTTGACGCCCCCTCTCGGCCGCCTGCCCTCCTTACCGGGCGCAGGCAGGGCCGCGGCGACTGCAGACCTACCGAAAGCCGAAACCACACGGGATCTCAGTGCGCACAGTTTCCGTTCTTACTGCACGCCTGGAGGGTTTTGAGGGGGAAGGAAAAGAGGGAAAGTATTAATTTTCAAACTCACTGTATGCATGCGTTTGGGCTGCCGTAACAAAATTCCGCAGGCGGGGCGACGTAAGCAGCAGAAGTTGGTTCTCTCGCCGTGCTGGGGACTGGGAGTCCAAGGTCGAGGTGAGGCCGGCTGCCCCCCCCGCACACCGCCCGCCCGCGGGGTCTTCCCACGGCCCTCCCCGCGCGCCCCAGACACTTCTTGCGCGCCCCTCTTCTTTCAGGGACGCTCCCCCTGCTGGCTCTGGGCCCCGCCTTAATGCCTCATCTAGCCTTGATTACCCCGTTGAGGCCCTGTCTCCAGATACAGTCACACTGGGGTCACAGCACCGACACAGGCATTGGGGGGCACGATTCAGTCCCGCGCCCCTGAACCCCAGTCTCTCCTGGGTCAGTAGTGGTGGAGGAGAGCTCCTCCAGGGAGTCAGAGCCGGTTCTTGGTCGCCTGAACTTGTTTCCACTTTTCCGCGCGGCCTGGTTCCAGAGCCGGGGGACTTTAAAGAAATACTGCCTGCCTCCAGGGCGAAAGGACTTCAACTGTATCAGGAAGACTTCTGGTTTCCCGGTGGCTCTCATCTGATTGTGAAAAACTAAGAAAGGTCCTAATTCTCTTTCTTGGAATAGCATTGATAATACCGATGGTTTCTCTTTTTTTTTTAAAAAAAGCCCAAATCCCGTTTTCAAAGGTGATCTGTTTACTTTATGGGGAGACCTCTTTAGCTCGTTAACTGGGACAGTATGAAATCACCACAGTGAAGTGTAAAATTCTCTTTTTTTAACTTCAAAGATTTTATTTATTCACTTTTGGACAGAGGGGAAGGGAGGAAGAAAGAAAGAGAGGGAAGGAAGCATCAATGTGTGGTTGCCTCTCATGTGTTCCTTACTGGGGGCCCAGGCGCGTGCCCTGACTGGGAATCAAACCTGTGACCCCTTGGTCTGGGGGCCGCTGCTCAATCCACTGAGCCACGCCAGCCAGGGTGGGACATGGGTTTCTTTAAGTGCTTTACTATCCTTCAACTCTTTCCTTACCGTGATGAATAGGTCTGCCCAACCTTCTCAGCACAGAAAGCACAAGCAGGCAGTTAAGTCCGCAATTCTTTAAATCATCATAAGATTCAATAATTAAGGTTTGAGTGATTTTTTATTGAAAACTTTATAATGCCTTGGCTACACCCAAGGCAAAACTTCAGGAGTACCGGAAAACTGTTGAAGGCAGTAGAAATCTAACAAAATTCTCTTTTACTCTCTTCAGGCAGCGCCGACATAACTGGTTGAGATTTGATCAAATTATTTTGTTAAAACAAAATAAAACTGACAAAAAGCCCCCAGTTTGTTTGATGGAATCGAAGAGTCATTTTTTTTTTCTTTCAAACTGGCTGAGCCCATACCATCAAGAGAGCCAAATGGATTTGGTTTCTTAAAATACATATTTATTTGAACCGACAGGGAGTTTTTAAAAAGAGGTAATGTGGTTCTCTTTGAAAAGATGTTTTGAATGTTCGGATTATTCCTCGGTGCTTAATAAATTATTGGGGTCATTCTGGGTGTTAAGGATAAAAATTCTAAGACGTTTCGCCTGCTTGCAGGTTGCTAACAGCGTGGTAAACAGTATATAACAGTGTGTGTGTGTGTGATCTCAGGAAAATACCAGGGAAGCTTCATTCACTCATTCCTCTAGCCATACGCTCGACTAAACTAGCATGGTCTGGGCACCTACTGTGCCAGGTTCTTTTCTTTTTCAATTCTTGTTTGATTACAGTTGTCTCCACCCCCCCCCCCCCCCGCCATTACTCTTCTCCGCCACACCCACCCGCCTCCCACACTCAACCCCCCGTCCCTGTTGTCTGTGTCCACGGGCCCTTTATGCCTGTTCCTTGGTGACCCTTCCCCTTCTCTCTCCTTTCTCCTCCCTCTCCCCTCCGGTCCCTGCCAGTGTGTTCTTTATTTCCACGTCTCTGGTTCTATTTTGCTTGCTTGTTTGTTTTGATGATTAGGTTCCTGTCAAAGGTGAGATCATGTGGTATTTGTCTCTCACTGCCTAGCTTGTTTCATTTAGCATAATGCTCTCCAGTTCCATCCACGCTGTTGCGAAGGGTCAGTTTCTTCTTTCTCTCTGCTGCATAGAATTCCATTGTGTAAATGTACCTTAGTTTTTTGATCCATTCATTTACTGATGGGCATCTAGGTTGCTTCCAGCACTTGGCTATTGTAAATTGTGCTTCTATGAACATTGGGGTTCATGGATCCTTTTGAGTTGGTGTTTCAGGGTTCTTAGGATATAACCCCAGCAGTGGAATTGCCGGGTCAAAAGGCAGATCCATTTTTAGTTCTTCTGACAAAACTCCACGCTGTTTTCCACAGTGGCCACGCCGGTCTGCATTCCCACCGACAGTGCACTAGGGTTCCCTTTCTCCGCAGCCCCGCCGGCCCTGATCATTTGTTGGTTTGTTGATGACGGCCATTCTCACCGGGGTGAGGTGGCGTCTCACTGTGGTTTTAATCAGGGAGATGGCTGGTGATGCTGAGCACCCTTTCATGTGTCTCCGGGCCCTCTGTACACCCTCCTTGGAGAAGTGTCTGTTCAGGTCCTTTGCCCGTTTTTTGTTTTTGTTTTTTGTTTTTAAGATTTTATTTATTTATTTTTAGAGAGGGAAGGGAAGGAGAGGGAGAGGGAGAGAGAGAAACATCAGTGTGCAGTTGCTGGGGGTCATGGCCTGCAACCCAGGCATGTACCCTGGCTGGGAATCAAACCTGCGACACTTTGGTTCCCAGCCCGCGCTCAATCCACTGAGCTACGCCAGCCAGGGCCTCTTTGCCCGTTTTTTAACTGGGTTGCTTGTCTTCCTGGAGTGCAGTCGTGTGAGCTCTTCATACATTTTGGAGAGCAAAGCCTTGTCTGAGGTGTCAGTGGCAAATACAGCTTCCCATGCCGTTGGTTCCCTTTTCATTTTGCTGATGTTTTCTTTAGCCGTGCAGAAGCTTTTTAATTTGACGGAGCCCCACCTGTTGATTCTTTCCTTTATGAAAAATCTGGAACATTTCACAAATTCGTGTGCCATCCTTGCACAGGGGCCACATGAGTCTTCTTTGCATCATTCCAGTTTCAGCGTGTGTGCTGCCCAAGGAGCACCAGATTCAACACCGGTTTGTAGGAGGGGCTTGAGCACCCACAGATCTTGGAATCGGTGGGGGGCGGGGAGCGCAGCCAGTTCCCCGCGGACACCGAGGGCTGACGGCGCACCTGTGCCCCGGTGTGCCAGGGCAAGAGCTTCTTTAAGAGCCCAGTGGCCGTGTGGAGCGACAGCGCAGTGTCTTCGGCTGCAGGCGAGAGGAGGAGGGGAAGCGGCCCCTCTCTGCAGAGCGGCTCTGCCCCTCTCGTGGAGCCCGCTGAGAGGGCGGGAGGGTCTCCTGCGGCAGCGCCGTCCCCGCGGTGGCCACAGCAGCTTCCACTGCTGCCTGTCGCACCGGCCGGTGTTCCGTGGTGTCTCCGTGAGGTCGTAGTTTGAGTTTTTCTTAATAATCAGGTTGAACACCTTTTTTGTGTTTATTGGCTCCTTGAATTTTTTTTTGAGGGGGGGAAGCGAATAATTGTTTAAAACTTTTGGCCAGTTTTTTTTTTTTTTAAACTGGGTTGTCTTTTTGAATCTTTTTGTAGAATTTCTGTATTTTGGGTACTCATCAGTCATATATGCTGAAGATGCTTTCTTTTACTTTATGACTTGTCTCTTCACCGTGTTAATAGTGTCTGTGGTGAACAGTAGTTATTAATTTTAAAGTGCTCCTTCCTTCAACATTTTCCTTGATGGATGGTGTTGTGATTTGAGTAAGAACCAGCCCCTACCCCCAGGGTCACAAAGGTGTTTCCGTGCGTTAAACACCAAAAGCTTACAACGCTGCCCTCCACCTTTAGGTCTTTGCTGCCCCTGTCTCCTCACGGACACCACCCTGTATTACTCATTATTATTACGTTTTGGTGTCTGACAGCGATTTCCTGTTCTTTTCCAAGACCGTCTGGGCTGCTCCTGGCCCAGCACACCCCCTCACGCATCTTTGAAACGGCGTCCCGAGTCCAGCGCCAACAGCAGAGCCCCTGGGGCACGGGGTGCCGCTGGCGGGGAGTTTCGTCTTCGCGCTTGGTCCTGCCGTCCCCAGACGCGGCCCAGCCGGGCGTGCACGGAAGCTCCGTCTAAGGTTTCTCAGACGAGTTTACGGCTGAGCCGGCAGCGATGTTTTGGGGTATACCGTCTCCGCAGTTACCTCTCCTTGTTCGTTGCTGACATGGGTTTTATTTGTGTCTGATTTCTTCTTCTTCTTTTTTTTGTGTGTGTAGTCAGAGATGTATTTACTCACAACACACTTCGCAGGCAGCATGGCACGCAGCAACCGCGTGACCGAGAACCCGCACGATCTGTGAGTCACAGCGGAACGGGACGCTTGCTTTCTTACGAAGGAAAGCGGCCGTTTGTGTGGGGACGGAGGAGCACTGTGTGTTTCGGAAAGGAGCTGTGTTCTGAGGGTGCAGGTGAGGGGTGGGGGCAAAGCCGGCCGGGCGTCACTCACAGCTCGGCGCCCCTGGAGCACACGGCCCGTCCTCGGTGAGGGGCGTTTGGGTCCCCGAAGCCCGAGGGCTCTGGAAGTGCCGTCCACAGGCCGGACGGAGAGATACTGTTGGCTTACTTATATCAAACCCATCTCAAATTGGGGAAGCTACAGGTGTGAGTGGTTTTAAATTCTGAAGTATCAGTGTTGCTCTTTGACTTTCGGTCTGAGTTCAAACATCCCAAGTGGCACACAAAACACCCCATTTTCTGCCTCTTTCAGGGGCTCTCGGGGCCCATAGCCCAGATGGAGGAGCGTGGGGGGTCAAAGCCCAGCCTTCTCGCCCTGACTCGGGACAGCCGGGCGCTGGGGCGGCTCGCCCTCTCCCACCATGCACTGCGGGCTCGTGGGAGAGCGCGCCTCCACTCCGCGTCATCAATCGGGGGCACTCGCTCATTGATTATCCGTTTTCTCAGTCTTTTAAAGTCACCGGCCGGGCAAGGGCGATGGGAAGCCAGGCTGCGAGTCACGGCAGCGCTGGGGACCTTTCAGTCCCCTCTGCCCTGGGGAGGCAGCCCTAGGGGGCCGCGCTCTATCCTCGGCTTGTGAGCTTCCCCTGGGAGTGGTTCTGTCTATCAGGATCCACGTTTCCTGGGCTGCAGCTTTCCGAGAGGCCTTCCAAAGTATTAGTCACACGGGTGACCAATACTCACCCTCTCACAGCGGCTGTAAGAACCCTCTGCACCCTCGTGGAAACCCGAGACTTACTATCCAGTCTGGTGATCCCGGTTTTCCTGCGTCTGCAAACGTGTTGCCCTAGGACCTGTCGGCTTGAAAAGGCTACAGTGAAGCCAAGGTGCCCGCCCCCCCACCGACGGCGGAGCGCCTGCCGCCTGTGAGATGCTCCCCGTAGGTCGGCAGGGTGTTGAACCACGGGAGGGCGCACGTCTAGGCACCTCTGCCCGCCGTGGGCCCCTCCCCTTCCTCGGCACGAGTGGGAAGGGTAGGGAAAGTATGCTTACAAGTCGTGACCTTTCATCCTACGGCCTGCCAGGAGTGACAGCTATTTTGGGAATCAAGTTTCTGAAGATATGTAACGTTGTCTGGCTGGTAGGTGGAGAATGGACAGGGCTAGTCCGGGCACATGGGGCGCCACCAACAACGGTTTTGTGGTGCAGGGGACCCCTGAACAAGATCAGGTTTAGGGGCTCCCCCTGCTTCCTGGTGAGAGTCCACCCAGAACTGGCGACTCCCCTGACAGGGAGCTACTGAGAGCCTGCTGTTGGCCAGAAGGAAGTCCTACGGACAACATAGTCGCTTCACACGTGTTTTGTCTGTTACACGTATCATATATACAGGCTCAAATACTGTATGCTGGCAGTAAAGCCAGATAACAGCACATGTTGTTAGAGTCGTGGGGAAAACACACGTGAAGTGTTTACTGGAAAAACCCCATGTAGGAACGGATCCACGCAGTTCCAACCCGTGTGGCCCGAGGGTCAGCTGCAGCACAACTGCTGTCATTTTTATCTTCCAGATGATGACTCAGAGCCACCCTCCCAGTTCCCCAGAGGAGGAGACGGGCAGGAGGGCACCTGGGCGGGCGGGGGGCAGGAGGCGGCCTCACTGGTTCCCCTGCAGTGTGTGTGGGGGGGGAGGGCGGGTGGGCAGGAGCCCGTGCTGCCACGTGCGGCTCAGTGCAGACCTGTAAGCTGTCACTACCCGTGTCTCGACGAAGAGACAGAGGCTCACAGAGGCCGAGTGGTGGACTGGAAGCCCCGGGGGTGGGGTGGGGTTGGAGGGGGCTCAGCCAGGCTCGGAACCCAGGTTTGTCCCGCCTCGCAGCCTCGGGCTCTCTCACTACAGTGTTCACACGGACACACAGGTGTGTGCACTGGATCCTCGATGTTCTGCACCTGCTGGCCCTCGATAAACGACCTCGATGTTGCATTTGGAGGTTGGTGTCAAGACGCGGGAAGGTTCTGCAAGGTCTCTGTGATTGCCACTGATGTCCCATTCGCCTGCAGCGGAGCTCCCCCAGACCCCGGCTCCCGCGGGATGTTCAGTCGGGCTGGCTTGCCGGACAGGCGCCCAGCCCGTCTTGGGGGACGGGCTGCAGGTCGGGAGCTGCCGAGGGCATTTAACGGAGGACTTAACGGAGAACGGCGGCAGGAGGTGCCTGTCCTGCCCAGACTCACGGGGATGGGGGTGGGGGTGGGGGTGTCGGGGGAGCCCCTGTCCCTCTGTCTGCCGGTCCAGGTACGGGGTGTGGACCTTGTAACACCTACTGGTGCTCCGAAACATTGGTGATTACTTACAGACTCCCCTAAATACTTTGTCTTAACACAGAATATTTATTAAGAGGACATGAACATGCTCAGACACAGACTCAATCAATCACTGACAACCAGCCGTGCCCAGCAGGCGGCTGGGACCGCACAGCACGAGTCACAGGCGTGTTCGGCCGGGTCCGAGTCACGGAGCCGCCACACGGCCATCTGCATGCAGGACAGGACTGGCGCCGACTGGTTACAAACTCCACCCCCCCGGTACCCCCCCCCCCCCCAGAGTCACGTCTCAGAGGAACTTCCCGGTGAGGTGTGGCTCCCGAAACCGCTCTGCAGCCTGGCTGCGAACCACAGACCCCGCGGGCTTTGACGAGACACTGGTGATGGGGCCGTGCCTCCCGGGAGACGTCGGTGCTCCTCGCCACCGAGTGACGGGGTCAGGGGTCACGTGCCAGTGCGGGGCACGTTCAGTCCTGGGGGCTGCTGTGATGTTTTAGGTTCTGTGGACACGTGACACACACCCTTGTATCGGCTGCCACCCACCAAGAACTCAGGTTTTCCAAATATGAGCTCCTAATGCCTGAAAATAAAATTCTTTGGAGTTTGTATCTATTGATCATTAGCTGTAAAGTGTAAAGAAAGCATCTAAAAGTAGCGATGACAGTGGTCTCTCCGTGAGCCCCTCTCCGTGCCGGCCCGGAGCCGGGCACTTCACTTGCGCCGTGCCCACCAATGCTCACGTCCCCGCTCACGCTCAGGGTCGCTCAGCTGAGCCACGGGGTCGCTCAGCTGAGCCACAGGACCGTCCACTATGGACCAGGACGGGGGGTCCCCGGGTCAAGCGCCAGCCAAGCTCCGACGGTTAGGGAAGGTGGGGCCTGTGGGCCCCAGGCCAGGACCCGCTCACCGCTCTGTCCGCCTCCGCGACACCCCGGCACGGAGGGCCAGTCGGTAACTCCAGGAAGCGCCCCGGAAGGGCCGTCCACAGCGTCGGAAGAGCGGATGTGGACCGCCCCGCTCTCTGAAATGCCTTTATTCACAGTCTTTCCCGCCACCATCGCCGTGACAAGCGTGCAGAGACACAAACACCCGAGAGCATGCGACCCGCCCCACGAGGAGCGGACACGTGGAGCGGCCCCGGCGGAGCCCCGCCCCTCCTCCGCAGCGCGCTCCGCTCCGAGGAGGCCCGCGGCGCGCTCCCGCCGCCTCAATGCGCGTGCTCTCCAGGAATCACCAAAAGCAGCGTCGGTTAGAAATAATGTTCGAAATCCCCTTTCTTCTCTAAGCCGCCAGCAGCGCTCCGGCGGATCGCGCGGAGGCCGGCCCCCGGCGGCGCGAAGGGCGGCTCACATGGCGTCGAAGTGGAAGCGGTGGGCCTCCTGCCGCTTCTCCCGGTCGTCCGCCTTCTGCAAGACAAGGTGGGGCTCGTCAGGGACCCGGGGGGCCGCGAGAGAGGGCGCGCCTCTGAGCCGAAGGGGTCGGCTAGGAACAGCCCCAGCACCGAGCAGGTGCCGGTGCGACTGTTGTCCCAGTCTAACAACCTATTTCGGAAGCTTCCAGTAGTGACTTTGTACATCAGTGACCCACTCACCCGAATTTAAAACCCAACAGGAAGTGCTCCCTAAACGCCTAGCCTGTTATTGTTTATTTGAAAACAGGAGTAAACAGGAGATTTTGTAAGGACGGAATCAAGGACGACACTTTCCCCATCCTTAACGCCGAGGCCGGCGGACACGGCCAAGTCAGCGAGATGAAGCTGCGTCTCGCATTTGGGCCCGACCTGCAGACCCCACTCAGCGGGGCTCACTGGGTCTCTCCGCCCCCGGCAGAGCGCGGCGCTGGGTGTTCCGAGGGGTAAAAAGGCCCCGAGTTTCGTGTTTTGTTCCCAAGGGGCCACCAGCCCGGGGAGAGGAGGGCCAGCAGGCTGCCCGAGAGCACGGCGTGGGAGTGTCCCCACAGTCCAGAGAGGTGACTCGGGGTGGGGACAGGGGACGGGGCACGTCTGGAGGACGGTGCTGGCGGCAGCGGTGGGGTGGGGAACACGGCCACCCCCCCTGCCCCCCCACCAGTGAGGGCCCCGGGGGAGGGCGGACCTTCTCCTGCCAGTGCAGGGCGCCGATGATGGCCAGGATGAAGACGCAGACGCCGACCAGCGCGATGGCCGTCAGGAGCACGATGTTGCTGGGCGTGAGGTACAGCTTGGCGCTCCAGCTGGGGGGGACAAGGTGGGGGGGACGGGGGGGAGTTACACGTTGCACGGAGACCCAGGAGCCTTATCAACCAGCCCATTCACCGCAGCCACTCGCCCACCCGCCCACCCATCGGAACCAGAACAAGAGCAGTTCGCTTTGTGCAGAGCGAAGGCCAGAGACGACCCTGCAGAGTCAGACGGACCCAGCGGCTGAGAGGGGGCAGCCTTCCTGACGGGACGCTGTGGTACTTCCCGGGTCCTGAGGGCATCGTCCTCACGCGAGGTTACCGAGGGTCCTCAGGACCACGTCTTTTGCTTGACTTGCCTAATTTGGAACCTCAGACCCTACGGGCAGGTGGCCGCGTGGTTTTGGTAGATTTCTGTCGCTTCTCCTTCTGGCCTCCGCCCACATGTGCTCCACGACCAGCCGGCACAGCTGCACGTCCAGGCGGGCGCGGGTGGGGGCCCCCGAGACCCTCCCGTGGCTCGTGTGGCGCGGGGGAGGGTCACGTCACTACACCGACCCCCCGGGAGAGCCCATGGGAACCGGCCCCGTTCTCGTCTCAGGAGTGTGATACAGGTGAGAGCACTCTGAGCGAGGGCGAGTCGCAGGGGACCTGTTCTGCGATAGTTAACGTTTACTGCTCCGTCAGTCAGCCTCTGGTCAGCGGGACCCAGACCACAGCTCACGCTGAGCCCGACCTGTCTCCGTGCTGGGTGCCCACGGTTAAAGGAAGAGCGTCTGCTCAGAAAGAGCGAGAGGAGCCCGGACGGGAGCCGCCCCAGGGTGCCCCGAGCCCAGAACCCGGAGGGGACGAGCGCGTGGCGCTACCTGCGGGGGGCGCTGTGAGGGAAGGGAATGACGATGAGCTGCGAGTTCGGGATGATGGCCGTCCACTCCTGTCTCCGCACGGCCTGCAAAGCAGCGAAGCACACGGTCACCAACACGCTTCCCACGCTGCGCTGGCGAGGGGCAGGCGGCCCCCCCGGGGTTTCCCGGGACCCCAGGCATGGGTCGGACCGAGTTCACGGGCGGCAAGTCCCCAGAGGCCCTGTGCCGTGCGGCGTTCACTGCTCTCGTCTTTTCGGGGAAGGACTTTCCCCGCCTCCTGGTTCACCGGGTCAGCAGATGCTCACGGACGCCCCCCACAGCTCGCGGCTCAGAGGCCGAGCACGAGGCGGGGCGAGGGGGACAGCAGGTGAACAGGTGACAGAGGGCGGCGGGGCGGGGTGGGAGTGGGGGTTGGGGTGGGAGTGGGGTCACTGGGTTTCGGGAGGGGTGGCAAACGACTCCTCTCCAGAGGGTGACGCGCCCTTAGGTGGGACCAAGAGGTCACTGCCGGTCAATTCTCTTCGTTCTTTAAGGGGAACACAGTGTTTGAATCGCTGCCCTTCCAATCCACTGAATCCGAACGATAGAATGACTGAATTCAGGCACCTGGCTGGTGAGCGCTGAAATGCAGACCAAATGCGGACAAAACCCACCCGACTCACCTTCTCCCCCGAGGGCCGGGGGATGCCCACGTACAGGTGGTCCAGGAAGTTGGCGCTGCGGCCCAGGCCGAGCACGCTGTAGGGCAGCTGCAGGGCCAGGTGCGCCGACTGGCTGAGCTGTCCCGCTGTGTGTGTGGGGGGGGGGACAGAGAGAGAGAGACACATGTCAGAAACGCCGCTCCCGCCGAGTGGCAGGGCGACGCAGCGCCAGCCACGTGGGAGCTGGAGCCCGCTCTTCAAGGACAGAGACGCGAGACGCCCTGCCTGGCTCACCGATGACACACGGCAGCGTTACCGGGATGCGTCTGCACAGTGCGACCCCCGCTCACGGAGAGTGTGCGGCCGGCCGGCCTCGAGTGTGCTCACGGGGCTGCCGGTCCAGGCCACACCAACGTCCGCAGCGCGTGCCCTGTCCCCGAGGAGCCCGTCCCGTGAGTGGTCACCCCCGTCCCTGAGCCCAGCTTCCCAGCCGTGGGGAGGCAGCCCTGGAGAGGCAGCCCTGACGTCGTCCCCTGTGCACTGGCCGTCTCTGGCGGTGCATGCGAGCACAGCCACAGCACTGTGGGCGGGGGTCTCCTGGCCCACCCCAGCACCCCAGCGCCCCGGTGCCGGGGGAGGGCCGTGCTCTGGCCCGTCCGACTGGCCGCGGCCCTCTCGGGGCTGCGGGCGGCCCCTCACTGGGGCTTTTCACAGTGCTCCTGTCTCACGTGCATTCGCCTGGGGATGCTGGCTTCCTCCCTGTGCCTGTTGGTCCCTCACGCGGCTTCCCTTCCCACGTCCGTAAGGTGGAGAGTGGTCCTCGCTTCCACTTTGGGTTTTAGTAATTTTTCTTTTTTTCTTGGTCAGCTCAGCTAGAGGTTTGTAAATGTTGTTAATCTTTAAAAAAACTATCTTGCTGGTTTTGTCTGTTTTTCTATTCCGTCCTCATTTCCTCTCATTCCTTGCCTTCTGTTTGCCGGGGTCCGTTGGCTTCTCTCTCCCTGGTTTCTCAGGCGGAAGCGCAGGCCTCGGGCTGCAGACCGCCCCTCGTCCCCACACAGGCCCCTGCGGCGCCAGCCCCTCTGCCGCCTGCCGAGGCCGGCTGCTCCCCCCGTCTGACCGCTGCGGCGGGGACGTCCAGGGCTGTGTGGGACGCAGGTGGTGACGGCGGCCCCCTCGTCCCGGTCCTGACCTCAGAGGGGAGGCTGCCAGCTTCTCGCCGCTGAGGCTGATGTTGGCCGTGGGCGTGTCACCTGCAGCCTTTGTTACGCTGAGACGAGCCCCTGCGGTTCCTGCTTTGGTGACAGTTTTTATCAGAAATGGACGCTGACTTCTGTCCGGCGTGCCTCCTGCACCACTGAGACCGCCGTTCGACTCCACCCTGGCTCTGCCGCTGCGGTCGGTCACACTGGTCCTCTGGTGGGTGCTGGGTCGCCCTCGCACCCGGGACACACCCCGCCGCTCTCGGTGTGCGACCTCCGGTGTGCCGTGGGATTCGGTCTGCTGGTATCCACCTTCTGCGGAGAATGTTGGCAGGAAATGGGCAACCAGGCCTATTTTAGATTGCTTATTGATTTCTAAAATATGAACTCTTGAAATAAATTAAGCAGGATTCATATTCTCAATTATTTTTGTGAACACACATAATTAAGTAAAATACAATGGTTAGTGAATTGCTCACTAGTTTTTAAAAATAACAACTATTTTGTGTGAAGAACAAGGACTGTGCTCCGTCCCGGGCCACTGCCCGCCCAGCCGCGCGGAAGCGCCGGCGCCGACGCACGGAGCCGACGGGACGTGTGCTGGGGACGCGCGTGCCGGGGACGCGTGTGCCGGGGACGCGTGTGCCGGCTTCCCCTCAGAACCACTCCGGTCGTGTCAGGGCTCCTGAAGTGGCCCTTCACCGCTTACGGCTGGGAGGGGGCGGCAGTTTCCTTACCGCGCACCGTTGGGCTTGAGGAGCTCTATACTTTCCCCTCCGTAGGTAAGATGGGTGGACGTTAGGATATAACTCTCCTCTCTTGTGCATATGACAACAGCAGAGTCGCAACTTTTATGTTAGTCATCTTCCTTACAGCCAAAGCCATTTTATTTCAATTAAAAAAACATCTACGGTTGATGAGAAAACTCGAGCTAATGTGACCAGAGTAAGAAAATACTCTCATGCCTGAAACACGCTTAACACCCGAAGAGTACGTGTCTTTCCTGGGGGTGTGCACGCAGGCAAATGCTACATCTGTGTCTCGGGCAGGCCCGCACTTCCCACCTTCTGAAAGAAGGAGGCGGGTCCCGGGGAGCAGCGCGGTCCGACGCCGCGGCCGCACCACGCACCTCGCACCGGTGTTCCGTGACCTCCGGCTCGCTCGTCCTCTCAGGCTAGAAGGGCCAGGTGAACCCCGGAGAAGCCTCCTGGGAGGATCAAGCTGGGGAAGCTATTTCAGGGTAGGACTCGCCTCTGAGAGCTCGTGCCTGTGAGTGAGCTGCTAAAAATATGATTTCTAATCAAGTCAGCACCTCTGCTCGCTGAGCTCACTTATCTGACTCTACCTGATCCGGCATTCTGATGACTTTAATAAGAACTGGTGAAAAATTAATGGAGGAGATGAAGAATGTATTTTTTTTTTCAGATACGATTCTATTCCAACTGGAGACTCCACTTGCAGCGAGTCTTTGTAGGGGCCGTCTGGGACATAAGCAGCGAGCAGGGGGAAGTCACGCTAGGAGTCCTCCCGCGCCCTTGCCTTCGCCCAGTGGGGGCCCGTGGGGGCCCGCGGGGGCTGAGCGCCTCCCCCGGGACGGCCCTGCGTGCGCCGTGCACTGGGCATCTCGCCCCCTCCCCCCCAGCGTGCAGGGCAGCTCCCCACGGCCGCGCGGCTGACGCCCGAGGACAAGGGGGACGGACGGAGGGGGTGAGAAGGAGCGCGCCCGTGGTGCTGCTGAGCGATGAACGGGAGTTTTAAAAGATCACATTCCTCTGCAACACACACACTTGCACAGTAGGCAGGACTGCTGAATTATTTATAACGACTTGTGGATGACAAAACATTTGCCAGCAAAGGCCGCAGAACAGACAAATTACCCCCTCCCCCTCCGCTCCCGGAGCTGCCGGGGAGCAGCTCCCCTTCAGTGTCGGGACCCACGCGACCGGATGTTGCACGAGGACCAGCGCGTGCACAGAACCTCACGGGCGAGTCTGCTGTTCCGCCGGCACTGCAGTTTCTAACTCTCCTGCTCCGAGTTCTCAGGACGTGCCTCCGACTCAGCTGTATCTGTGCGGGTGGGACTTCTAAGGGCCGAGCAGCCGAGGAACTGGCCAACTTTCCCACGGTCCCTCCCACCTTCTGGGTGTTCTGTCACTCATTCATTCACTCATTCACTCGGTCATTCGATTTCTGTAGCTGCACGCATAGACTCGACCAGTTATGCTTAGAGCTGTTCCGCACCCCCTCTCCTCCCCCTCCTCCCTTTTCTCATCTCCCTAGCTGCCCCCCGCGTCCCCGGATCTGCTGACGCGGCTGCCCTGGCTGCCCCGGCGGCTCCTCAGTTGGCGGAGACTGAGTGAGGGGCGAGTCCCCCCGCAGAAATCCGTTCTTTCGGGGAGAAGCAGCATGGCGCCTGTTCCAGGGGGGCGTTACGGCTCCTTCCATCTTCTGTCCTTATCAATTTATGGTTTTTTGACACAAAGATATGCCCAGTTAGTCTCTGCTTCAGCTAAAAAATGG
The DNA here is from genome assembly GCF_004126475.2 of Phyllostomus discolor. Taxonomy (NCBI): domain Eukaryota; kingdom Metazoa; phylum Chordata; class Mammalia; order Chiroptera; family Phyllostomidae; genus Phyllostomus; species Phyllostomus discolor. The sequence goes on from NC_040914.2 coordinate 47,837,630, forward strand.
ATAATACCAGCCAGTCCTGGAGTTTTTGGTGTGGTCTGACATGGACCCAAGTTGCAGTGTAAAGAAATAGTTGTTCAGCTTGCCCGCATCCTCACTTCCTCCTCCGACATTGCAAACGAGACCGCGGGACGGGAGCCGCCCGCCAGGCGCCCCTTGCGTCTCCACGGCGCGCCTCTGGCGGCGGCAGCGCCGTGGCCGAGAGGCTGCACGCGCGCAGTCAGCCTCGAAGGGAGCGCACGACGGAGCGCAGTATGTTTGCGCCAGGTCACTCTGTGAAGCAAAACCAGCCGCGAGGCGCGTTCTTCCTTCTCTGGGGCCCACGGAAACAGAACGGAAGCGACTCTCCCTGCGGGCGCCCTGGAGCGGGGAGTCAGCCCCCAAGGGCCCTGCCCAGACGTAGGGGCCGCGCCCGCCGGTCAGCGCGGCGCTCGCTGCGACCGGCGCTCGTGGTGGGCGGGAGCCCCCTGCCGAAAGCACAGTTCTTGGCTCAGTCTCGTTCCCTTTGTGTCTTGACTGCACTTCCCGTTACTGTTCATTCAAAATTAGAGCTAGATTGTTCCTTGGTGACTGTACACCCAAACAACCTTTATGTGACGTTCAATGTACCGTCCCCGCTCCTGCTCCACCGGGAGGAGGCCGCAGGGCTGGGTTGGGCCGTGCCTCGGGGCCCTCGCGTGCACTCTTCTGCCTCTGAGAGGAGCTCTGCCAGCTGCCCCGCCACGTCGCAGGGAGGCCGAGGCGCGAGAGTCGTCCCTCCCGGTCCCCGTCTCTGCAGCTGGGGGGCAGGACGGCAATGCGGCTGCGGCGCAGCAGGGCGCAAGAGGAGTCTGCGAGGACACGCGTGTCACGGGCCCTCCGTGCTCCGCGGGTGCCGGCCCACAGGAGGACGGGGTCTGATGCGAAAGGGGAGACTGTTAACGGGCGTGCGAACACGCCGGCCGCTGTCACGCAGCTCACCCTGTCGGTGTGTGGATGGCGGGGGCCCTGACGTCGGTGCGCCGTCCGGCCTTACCTGACCCGTTCTTCAGGTGCCCGTTGGCGTCCACGGTCGTGTACATGATGTAGGGTCCCGGCTGGTTCACGCCGAAGGGCTGTGGCGAGAAGGACAGTGAGGCCTCAGAGGGGGCAGTCACTCTGGGGGTCTGCTGAGACGGACGCGGTCCGTTGCAGAGGGCGGGCACGCCACGCAGCTCTCCCCAGAGAGCCGTGCCCGCCGGCCGCCCGGCACGCGGGCTGTGCTGTCAGCTGGGGCTAACGAGGGGCTGACCGCACTCAGGAGGGAAATGCAAACGAGCAGCTCACACGAGGGCTCTGGAAAGAGCGCCGACACGGCCTGCGGCCCTCTCAGGCCCCCCGCCTGCGGCCCGCCGTCCCCACACCGAGGCCCACCTGTCACTGACCCACACCCCTCTGCAGCCACCGCTGGCCCCGAGCGGAGCACACAGGGAGGCCCGCCGCCCCGGTCCAGCCAGGCCACCGGACGAGTGGCACGGACAGCCACCAGGGACAACGGGCCTGGGAGAGCGAGTCCCGGGCTCACGTGTTATTTAAGATGTCCGGTTTCCAACAACAAAAACCACACACACACACACACACACATGTCCCTTCCAGAGCGTGGGGTGACCAGTGAAAAGCCCACCGCGGCGGCTGAGCAGCAGGTCCGGGCTGTGAGGGGAGACCTGACAAAGCTGAAGATGCCCCGTCTGACACGTGGCGGAACGAGACCCTGAAGACACGAACGGAGCCCGAGGGGCCAGTGCCAGCGGCCTGGGGACCCCCCGCTACGAGCCAGCGGTCTCCTGGGCGGGCCCACACTTGGTGCACTGTGTGAAAGTCAGCAGCCCCCGCCCTGACCGGTGTGGCTCAGTGGGCCCGGGGTCCTTCCACGAAGCCCAAGGTCACTGCCTCGCTTCCTGCTCGGGGTCCCTGCCCGGGTTGCGAGAGGCAACCGACCAGCGTTTCTCTCTCTCTCTTCCCCCTTCCCTTCCCCCTCTCTACAAATAAATAAAATCTTTGAACGGGAGGCCACAGAACGGAGACTTCCCAACACGGAGGGGCAGGGAAGACTCGAGTTGGAGTGATTAAGAAGCTTTCTGAATTGTGGGATATAACTTGTAATGTTTAGATGTATTTTAATTTATTTAGCTCTAAAAGGTGTGATTTTAAAATGATTTACTGTTGAACTGATTTCACACGGCCCACAGCAGCCAGGGTCAACCTTCTGGACCCCACAGCACACATAAGCGAGTGACTAAGGTTCCGTGGTGCACTGAAACATGCGTTTTTTGCCCCTGTGATAAAAACGTATAATTCTGATCCTTTCAGGTTGGATGGCTGTTGTTGTTTTTTTAATTTGACACCTAAGGGAAAGGAGGGCAGTGCCCCTGAGCGCGGGGCCAGGGGCCGCGTGTTTCGGGACCCCTGCGGCGCAGCGGGGCAAACCACGGCTGTGCTGTCACGACGTCAGCGTCCCCCATCTCCCTCCTTTACTGGAACACGCAATAGCGTGACCCTTTCCTCTCAAGGGCACGCTGAAGGCTGGCGACCACGCAGGCACACAGGCGGAGTGCAGGGGACCACGGGAACACCCGTGGGAGCAGGACTGTGGGCACCCAGAACACAGCTGTTTCAGTATCCGGGGACCCACACGAGAACCCGGCCGCCAGTCCGAACTCCCGAGCGACGAAGGCGGAGAAAGGGGACCACCTCGGAGCGCGGAGCCGTGTCACACTGAGCGGTAGAGGTCGGGTGTCTCACACGGGGGGCCCCTCCCGCAGGGCTCGCGGTGTCTCGGGAGGCGGCCTCAGATGACTTGGAGGAACACCTCAGACGGACGGACTGGGGAGCAGCCAGCGTACAGACGGCAAGACAAGGCAGGGAGGGGGTGCTGAGAAGACTTGGAGAGCCACTCAGAGGGGCCGAGGGCCTAGAATGGGGCCCTGAGAAGTGCCCCCATTTCCTCATCTTTAAATGGGGGGTAACTCCTTATACAACAAGAGTTACTGTGAGCACTCAAGGATATACCAACACACACACACACGCACACACACACACACTTCCAAGTATAGTGTTAACATTCATATCATTTACACAAACAGGCAATTTCAAAACCTAAGCCAAACTATTCTCACATTTTGTTACCATATTTCGCTGAAATGTCCCATTAGGACAGCAAGCCAGTATTAAGACTACTCAAAAATTCACCGAAAAATTCGTAAGCCCGGCCCTGTGCTCTGTGCCATGTACCAGGACGGCAGGTCCCTCACCCCCAGGGTGACAGTCTGGGGGGGAGGGGCTGAAGGCCAGCGGGCGAGGCTGCCAGAGCATCAAGCACCCTGGAGATGATGGGGGGGGGGGGGCGCTTCCCCGGGTGTGAGCAGAGGCTGCCAGAGGTGACCCTTGAGGAGCAGGCGCCTTAGCGAAGGCCCTTTACCCCAGGGAACTCCTCTCGAGCACCGAGGGGCACACCCAGGGCCCCCATGAGGGGTGACCCAACCGCGGCCAGCGTGGCCGCCGCGCTCACTCACCGTTATCTTCCGCGGGCAGTCGTTGGAGCAGAGGCCGCTGAGAACTGTGGGGAGGGAAGGGAGGGAAGGCAGCTTGTTAGCACGGGTGCAGCCTCGGCCTGCGTTTAAAGTGACCTCGGGCTGTAACCCCCACCCCCCACCGACACGCTCCTTGGGCCTGGGCCCTGTGGTCGCGAACAGAAACCAGCAGCATTTCCTTGGCCCCGAGGCCCCTGGATGTCAGTTGTTTGCTTTCCTCCGACACCTCGAAAGCCTTCCCCAAGCAGTCGGGACGCTGGTGGACAGTGGGGGTCACACCGGTCTGCGCCTGCTGCTGGCCCCCACCCCAGCCGCTGGGCCAGCTGCAGCCCCAGGACGGCCCAGGGCCGGCAGAAGCGCAGACGGAGGGCGGTGTGCACGGGGAGGGGCAACGGGGCACCGGCACCTCGTGTCTCAGGGTGGACGCCCCGTGTGTCCCCGTACACAGACAGTCCGAGCCCCTAGCCTCAGAGCCCGGGCGCGCCGGGCAACGGTTAGGAGGCTGCGACCGTAAAGCCGCTGATGGTCTGTCTACAAGGAGCGTGCACAAGTGACCTAACGGCGCATTTACACTCGCGGAGAGGAAAGGTCCGAGCGTCCGACCAGCCTTCACAGGAGTCACGCGAGTTCTGAGACGTGGCCGTGCTGGTGCCGCTCACGCAAGGCGGCGCCTCTGGAAGAACGGACACGGGGCGCTGGCGGGCACTCGGCGTGTCGTTGGTGAGCGAGCGCCGGTGACCCCACTGGATGCACGGGAGCCGCTTCGGTGGCAGTTGGGAGTGTCTGTCGGCGCACGAACCCCCCCCCCCCAACAGGAGGGGGGTCCTGGGCTGGCCTGAGAGACGGCGCTCGGGCAGGGTCTGAGGGTCCGAGGGCCCGCTCCCCATGGACGGGGACGCCGCCCGCCCACACCGCACACGTCAGCGCGGTCACCCAGTGTTTGCGTCCGACGCCGCGCGAGCAGCCGGCGGAGGGAGTGCTCTGCCCCGCACAGCAGCCTCTGGCGTGCAGGTCGCTTATCCTGGGACGGCGCCTGGTTCGCACGTCTACGCTCCAGGTTTTTGTTTTTGTTTTTCTTTTGGGGGGGGGGGCGTTTAACTCCAGGCTCACATTAGTATTTCTTCCCCGCCTGCACCACAATGTCCTCCATAAACCTCACTCAAACCACCGCTTTGCCGAACAGTGACCGTCTGCTCACAAGTCTGTGCTCATGACTGGTGCGTCTGCTCTGCAGCGTTTCTGTCCTCTTCTCGGCGCCTGGGCCGGCGTCTTTGCTCCACACACACTTGCTAAGGCCGGAAAAGATGGATTATTCAATAAACGGTCCAGGATAATTGGCCGCTTGGAGGAAAACGAGGTTAGACTTTAACTCGTAACATAAAAATTACATTTGGCCATGACCCAGATAATATAAAGAACCCTTATACTTCACTAATAAAAAGACAATCAATTAAAAAATGGGCAAAAGATCTGAATAGGCATTTCTCCAAAGAAAATAAAGAGACAGAGCCTGTGAAAAGATGAGCAACATCATTAGTGCTCAGGACGCTTTCACGCCAGGACCACGGGGCACGCCTGCTACTCACGGCACCCGGGCGGGAACGGACCGGGACCTGCCCCAGGCTCCAACCAGGGGAGCAGTCCCGAGGGTGCCAGTCTGTGTGTTGGGGGGGGGTTGGCCTCGAGGACGTTGTGCGGAGGGCAGTAGGCCACCCGCCACAGCGCCAGCCCTGGGCGATCCGGCTCTGGGGGGCACCCGGAGGAGGAGTGGGTTTGCAGAGACTGGAATGGCGGCTGCTGGGGGCGAATTCCTAGGAACAGAGTGATTTCTGGGTGTTGTCCTGAAGCTTCAGTGAGTCCAGGGCCTGTACCGCCCCTTGTTCCAGAAGAGGGAGCGAGAGCTCGGCCAGCGCGTCCCTGGAGGTCGCCAGGCAAACGGGGTTCTTTAGAAAGACCGTGTGGCCACCAGGCACCAGCTCATTTAAAAAACACATTATCCTACTTATGTGGGAGATGGGAAATCAATGAACCATTGGATTATTTTATTTTCTGTACAAGGGAGAATGTGTGGGTCTTGTTTAGCAGAGTTGAGAATATGTACTCAAAACTGCATAATAGTCTTTTCCAGTTTGTACGTAGCAAGCTAAAAATTGGCTTGTATCTTATATCTGTTTTTGATTTTTACAAGACTTCCGCTGTCAAATTTGAAGTTTCATTTGTAGCAACAGGGTCCAAATAGTAAGATTTAAATGTGTCATTCTTATGTACATATCATGCTTATGTCATGGGTGTTTATTACACACACGTCTTTTAAAAAGAGAGAGCTACCTAATGCAAACAGAATATGCATTTCCCTGGTTTTACAAGATTCAAGAAGGGACGATGTTAATGCCTGAGCTTAATGAGTATTCTTCTCGATAATACTGTTTCACTGGGAGTTCAGAACTGCAACTACTATTATAAAGGCTGACCTGTTCTCGGTGCGAAACGGTTACTTCGTCTACAGAGAAACCTGACCTTCCCCAGGGGCAGGCCTGGAGGACGGGGCAGGTGAGGCCTGTCCTGCGTGGGGCAGAAAAGTGTCTGCCCCGCCCTCAGCAGGAGGGCAGGGGGAGAGCGGGGGTCAGGCTCAGCTCTGTCTTTGTTGGTAAATCCCTGGGTTAGTCTCTGGTCCCAAGGAAGACGGACCCACCCGTGGACACGCCTTCTTCCCTCGAGCTGATAATCAGAAAAAGTTCTACATCCGGCTGCTTCATCTTGGGGATCAGAAAACAAAACAAATACCCAACCAAAGCTTTAACAGTGAACAAAATAATGCTCTAAAATTCACTTGCATAACCCAAGGCATAAAGGGGTAGATCCCTATGACATTTGTTCAAGTGTCCCTTGAGACGGCAGCTTTAGCACTCCATAAATGGCAGCTCTCGAACAGGCGAGAGGTACCAGCGGTCTATCGAATCGGGGCAGGAGCGTCATTTCTGCCTCCCCCGGCCCCCGCCCCCCCCCCCGCCCCAGCCCGCCTGGGTCAGAAACACCCCCGGCTGCCGCGCACTCCAGGGCAGGCTGTATCGCTACCCTAGTGACCACAGCAAAGCTGCCTCCTGGGAGGGGGACAGTCGCACTTTTCACAGGAAGCACAGGTCACAGTGACGCAGACGGTCACCCCCGCCCCGGCACTGAGCACCGCAGGCCAGCATGCAAATGCCCAGAGATACCCACAAGCCACGGGGAGCCCCCCACCACAGCGCCAGCCCACGACCCCAGCCCCTCTCTGCCCTCTCCCCAGCCCCCCGCAAGCTTCTGGGGCAGAGGTGGTTTCTGTCTGGCTCATCAGTGTCTGTCTCTCTCTCTCGTGACAAGTGTCCACCAGTGTCTTCCCACCAACGCGCTGGTGCCAGCTGGACCACAGTCTGATTTCTAGACATTTAAGGGTTTAACCATCTCACAAACTTTTCTAAATGACTCGCATTAAGAATTCCATATAGATCTATATTACAACATTTTATGATACGCTTGCAAATAAAGTGGTCTAAGCGGTAATTTCTAATACCCCAGGATTTTAAAACCCAAGCTGTTTTAGGAGGATTAGTGAAATATGAAAACTTAGGCTATTCAGAGTTAAATGAAAAACTGTAATTAAAATAATTAATGAGCTATGCGAATTACTGGTTATTAGCAGATTAAATCAGTTTAAAACTTGACTAATGGGACGTGTAATTCACCAGTTTCCGTCACAATGACAGTGCTCAGGGCGTGACCACCCGGCGGGAGGACGGCACATTGCGGCCCAGGGGCTTCCAGAGGCATTTCGAGAGTAAAACCTTGCCTTCGCGCCGTGTGGCTCGGGTGGCTGCTTAGTAACAATCATCGTGAGCATAAGCCTGGCCGCGCTGGGAGGAGGGGGGAGCGGGGGGGGGGGTGGGAGGAGGAGGCTGCAGCCGGCAGGAGCGGCAGGAGCGGCAGGAGCGGCAGTCGCAGCGGGGGTGTGAGGGATGCAGTGGCCTCACTGGGGTTCAGGGTGACTGACTGAATTCCTTCTCTGAAAACGCCTTCCGTTCCTGTTTTTGTAAGACACGTGGCTACAAAGCCAACATCACACTTAACCGCCCGGTGTGAAACAGGGCCTCCCTCCCAGCCAACCTGGTCACTCAGGCCCTTCATCAGTTTTAGAGCGCGGTCCGTGCCGGTGGCGGCCCGGCCAGGGAGGCGGCACGGCAGCCGCTGCGGGAGTCCCGGCGAGCACCAGGGACGGAGGGAGGGGTGGGAGGGCATCTCAAAGCGGCCAGAAGGTTACTTTCCCCAAATGGTCGCTTTCAACTGGTGTCTCACCTCCCGTGGCCCTTCTGTAGAGAGCGTCATTAACACTCATGTTAGCAGTGCTCACGTGGAGCCGCCTTGTTTTCCAGGACGAAGCCCTCCCGCACCACGGGGCCGGCGTCTGCGCCTGAGCTTCCCGGCGGACCCGGCCCGACCTGGGCTACGAGCCGCGGGCCACGGGGGCTCCGGAGATGCTCTGGTCTTTGAAACTTTGTGTGTGGGCTTTTCCAACAACAGCCGAGAACAGCAGAAGGAACCCCGGGACACGTCACAGAGCTCCCGCCGTCCCCACCCCACGGCCGACCCCGCTCGCCTGCCGTGTCCTGCCCGGGACCCTTCGGAGCAGAGCCTCAGACGCGGGGTTTCCTGTCTCACGACTTAGCTCTGCAGAGAACCTGACCTTGTCCCGCGCAGAACCATGATGGGGCCGCAGGAACCCCGCACCCGAGTCCTGTTCCGCGTGTCGGCTGGGGGGGGGCCGGCCGGCACGGGTGGGAATGAGTGATGGTGAACACGTGAGTGGGTGAGTGACTGGGTGGGTGAACGCACTGTGGAAAGCGGAGTCGGTCGGCTGCCAGAGGAGACGTCTACGCCCAGGGAGACCAGGAAGCACCTCTGAAGCGTGCCTGGCCAAGGCCAAGGTTAAACTGGCGGTGCACGTCAACTCCACGCGCTTCCCGGTACGCGGCGCTGAGGGGTCTCTGCAGGGAACTCGGGACCCCAGCTGGGTGGGTGACGGGGCCGGAAGAGTAAACCTAAGGGGCGCTGCTGGCCACAGCCCCGGGCTGGAAGAGGAGGTCCCTGCTGGAACACAGGCTGGGCCCGGGACGCCAGCGCCGGGCTGAGGCTGATTCCCGACCCGCGGAGCTGCCCGTGGGTGGCGGAGGAGGGCGTCTCTACTTTGGAACGTTTGCACCGACAGAGGGGAGGCCCGACGGAATGCTAATGCCCAACAATAAAACACACGAAGCGAACACTCACCAATGACTTTAACAAAGTAAGCATCGGCCTCGAAGTTGTTTTTCAGCGCGTGGATGGTGAGATCGTTCCTTGTGTAGCCCCTGCTGAGCACCAGGATGTCCAGGATCCCCTGGGAGAGACGGGGACAGAGCCGTGAGAGCAGCGCGCGCACTGGGGTGGCGGGGCGGGAGAGCGAGGGCCCGCCTCACTCAACGTGAGGTTCAGAGGAAAACCGCCATTTGAGAGATAGAAGGCCTTGCATAGCAAAACAGAAATAAAATGAAAAACATGGGTAATTTTAGTCTCTGGAGAGATTTTGGTATGTTTCCTCCCAGTCACATTTGCATGAATTTTTAAAAGCCTGTGATACGGACTTCCAAATCATTTCCAGACCGGAGAACAGGAGACGGCTGCCTATTACCATCCCCCCCACGAATGGGGAGGCTTCGCCAGTGTTTTTGGAGGGGAGGGGGTGCAGCTTGAGTTCCTGTGCCACCGGCTCTTAACGAGGTAGACCATTCGCTGCGTGTTTCGTGTGAGCCACCTGGGTTTTTCTTCTGTCAACTGGCTACGTTCCGCTTCTCGGGAGGGGGTTTTTGGTGACTAACACCAGTTTATATGAATCCTTCTCATATTAAGAATATTCATTATTTGGTTCTTTCATAGCAAATTTATTCCCGACTTAAAAACAATTTTAAATTTCATTCATTTAAATTTCATTTAGGATGTGTTTCATGTATGGAAATTAAAAACTGATTTGTAGTCAATACCCTTGGGATGCTTGAAAAGGGCTAATAAGAGGGAAACGGAGTGAGACTGGAGAGCAGAGAGGCAGGAAGACGAGGACCTCGGTAACTGTGTCGTTGAGAACCAGCAGCTTATAGGAAAATAAAGCACAAGTGGAACTGGGAGAGACAGAAAGGTCCTCGTGGGCATTTAACTTTTTAAAACAACCGTGCTGTTTTACAGGGCGCACGGGGCTCCATTAACTCTGGGATTTAACACATTCACACCAGAACTTACTATTTTTCTGAGCGGCAAACTGGTTGTTTACACCCGCAGGGAGGAAACGGGGGCCCCAAGAGGTGGACCGGCCACAGGAGACGGCGTCACAAGAGTCTGTGGCGCCGGGCGCCGCCTCTGGCGCACGAGACAGGAGTGAACTCCCTCCTCGTGCCCGCGTGCAGCAGGTTCAAGGACCGGCTCCCCGCCGGCCGTGCCTCCGCCTCCCGGGGCTCGGAGCCCCTCCAGCCTCAGAGCATGGCTCTCTGGCAGCTCAAATGAGCACAGCAGGAGGCGGAGGCCTCGTCCTGTCCCACCGCGAGGACCAGCCAGGGGTGGTAACGGATTTGTCCCCGCTGCCATCTGACAGCGGGAGGGAATTCCTTCCAGGCCCATGTTTGCCTCCCTGACCTCATCTGGTATGACGGGGTGGGGGGAGGGGAGAGAGAGAGGGAGGGAGGGAGGGAGGGAGGGAGATGGGGGTGGGCAGCCACCAGACCCCACCCCCGGGAAACCTGGGAACTCACGTCTTCGTAAATGTCAAAGAAGGTGGCGACCACGGCGTCTCGGACTTGACTCAGGTCCGCCAGCTCCCAGTAGACCTTGAACATGCGGCGCGCGCCCTCGCAGCTCGCGTTGGTGCAAGGCACGTTCTCCAGCAGGAAGGCCTGCTGGTTGCTGCGGGGCGGAGGACAGGCAGGCGGTCAGTGCGACGCACCCCCGCGCACCGTGCCGTCTGCGGTCAGGACGCTGTGCTGTGTCCTTGGGCTCACCCCGAGAGTGGAGGGAGGGGGGCTTTGATGTTCTCGCCGTGACGACAAAAACAAGGAAACGGCAGTTACGTGAGCGGGAGAATGCGACCTTACCAGAGCGAACATGTCCCTGCACATGGTGCAGGACTCGTGACACCATGCAGCTCCCACAATGCTGTCAATGACATCTCGTGAGACTGGAACAAAGGCAGTGACAGAGCTACATGGGAACCCCCCGCAGACCTGGACATCCAGGGAAACACCACGGGCTGGTACGGGGGTGAAAGAGGGAATCCGGGGAAACGCAAGGACTCCGAGCTGAGTGAGGATGAAGGGGGGTGCATCACCACAGCGGCATTTGCGGGGACATCTCCAGCACTCAGTGCTTCGTTAGAGAGGGGGGCCTCACGCCGGTGACCCCCACTTCTGCCTCAAAAAACTGGAAACAGAGGAGCCAGTAAAATATGAAATAAGCAGAAGGAAGGAAAGTATAACACGGAGGAAAAGCAACTGTGTAGAGAACAGAAAAAACAGTACAGAAAATCAACAAAACAAAAGCTGATTCTCTGCAAAAAACAAATTTAAAATTGATAAACCTTCACCCAGAATGGCCTTTAGAAGCACTACAAAGAGAGAAAACACATGGTGAAAACAGCAGGAACGAGAGAGGTACCGTCATTATGGACTTTGCCAACATTAAGACAATAACAGGGGGAGGAGCCCCGGCCGGTGTGGCTCAGAGGACTGCGCACAGGCCTGCAAACGGAGAGGGAGTGTGGCCAGGAACTCTGCGCCGACACAGTGCACGAGGTACACGACGCAGACTCCTTGGAAGTTGTAAACCTCCAGAGCTCACTCAAGAGGAAATAGATAAACTGAAATGGTACTTCCAAACCTTCTTAAAACCCCCCGACTCCAGGCCCAGCTGGCTTCGTTGATGAATGATCGCAAGTATTTAGAGAGGAAATTACACTCTCCACAACCTCTTCAGAAACCAGATGTGGAAGAAACATTCCCACCCACGCTATGCCGTCCCGCCGCACACCAAAACCAGATGCCGCAGGAAACCACAGACACGCTCCTCACGGACACAGGAACAAAACACTGAACAAAATTCTAACACATCAGACCCAGCGATAAATCAGAATTTGCTTTGCACAACAGTGTTCACTAAAACCTGTGTGCAATGTGGAACCACGCCCCTGCTTCACAATCAGCAGGGACTCGCGCGGAGAGAGGAAACGGCTCTGAAACGGGCGTGTTTCGGCGAGCTCGGCGCACGGCAATGCGAAGACCTCGGGCATAAGGATACACATCGTGGCCAACCTGGGTTTACTGCAGGGAGGCAAAGCTGCTTTAATGTTTTCAAATGAGTACCACTCACTAGGTTAGTCAACTAAAGAGGAAAACCACATGAACCTCTCAATAAAGGAGAAAAAGTATCTGATGAAATCGGACATCCATCTCTGATGCAACTCGGAGCAAACCAGGGACAGAAGGAAGGAGCTTCCTCCCGTGGCTCGGGGCGTCCGCAGAAAACCGACAGCGGGCCCCGCGCTCACAGGGGGGGCCGGTGCCTGCTCTCGCCGCTTCCACTCCACAGGGTACGACGGGCTCCCGCCGTCGTAGAGGCAAGGGACACCAAAGGTGTCTAGACCGGGAAGGAAGAAGGAAACTGCGTTTACTCCTAAGTTATCTGACCACCTTTTCGGAAACCCTGTAGTAGCTCCCAAAACACTACTGGGGTTAATCAGTTGAGCTGGGTGGCAGAGCACGAGGTTAATGTACAAAAGCCAATTGTATTTCCACATGCTAGCAAACAACGATCAGAAATTGCAACAAGGAAGTACCAGTGATAGGTAAGACCATCAAAAAAGGAAACGCTGAGGTATCTGATAAAAGATGCACAAGATTATGCGCTGGAAACTGCAGCTGGGAAAAATGAGAGACCTACAGCGAAAGGACGCACGCACACACACACGCATGCACACACGCACACACACACGCATGCACACACGCACACCATGGGTCAGAAGACTCAGCACTGTTCAGATGCCAGTAAGCCCCGTATTGATCTGCAGACTCGATGTAATATCCATCAAAATCTTGGTACCTTTTTTTTTTTTTTTTTTTTTGCAGAAATTGAAAAACTGATCTTAAAATTCATGGAAACGCCCACATCTGAAGCTGACAATGTGACGCTGGGGAAGGGTAAGCGGGGGACGCAGGCTGCCTGAGCTCACCTCGCACTGCCAGCCAGCGGCCATCCCACCGTGGGGGGGGGCGGGCAGCGGCAGCCACGGGGCGGCAGCCGTCAGAGCAGCAGGGCAGTGCGGAAGTGGGCCCGCCGGGACGCAGAGCTGTGAGCTGTGTTCACCGAGCACCACAGGCAACTGCGTGGCAAAAGGAAACCTTTCCAGCAAACGGCGCTGGAACAACTCACCGAAAAGTGAACTCGGGCCCACACCCCGCACCATACAGAAATACTAACTCAAAACGGACAGTAGACCCCCATGTAAAATGTGGAGCTGTAACCATCCCGGGAGAAAGCACGGAAGGAAATCCCTGTGATTTCATCAGGCAGAGGTTTCTGGGCTGCGACACGGGAAGGAAACCGAGAAAGGGGACATTGTCAACACGGAGGAGCACTTCTGCTCTTTAGAGATACGTTCAGAGAAGGAGAGACAAGCCAGAGGCCAGCGAGAGCGTGAGCGAACCACCAGCTAATAAAGGGTGTGTATATAAGTCACTTTCAAAACTCAATAATGAAACTACCCCAAATAAAATGTAGGAAAGGCTTGAACAGACTCTCCACCTACAAAGACATGAAAGACAGGTGATCACATTAACAGACAGTCAAAAGTCACCAGTTGTTAGAGAAACTGAAATGAAAACTACAAGGAGATAAACCACAAACGGAACAACTACGGTTAAGGAAGACCGATGACAGCAATGCCTAAGAAAACCTGAAGCAACTGGGACTGTTCGGCATTTTCTTAAAACGTTAGACACGCACCTTCCAACAGACCCAGCGCTCCCACCCCCGGTGCCCGCCCACCGGCAGCGCACGGCCGGGGCACCCAATGCCGGTCACGGGAAAGGTCGGCGCAGATTCCGTGCAAGGACAAAACCCGATAAAACCCCAGATGCCCGTCAGCGCGAGAAAGGACGTATCCGCACGATGAAACGCGCCTCAGCTGGGAGACGCGGGGACCGCAGGCGCATGTGTGAGAGCACAGAGGAGTCTTGGTGTTGCAACCCCGAGCGAAGGAGCGCAGAGGAGACGAGGGGGCGTCTGCTGCGCAGCCGTTCACAGGAAACAGTAGGAGACGCGGCCCACCCACGGGTGGGGAGCGGCCGGTGGCGCCTGTGAGATGAAGGCTGGGGGGGCGATGGCCAAGGGCCAAGAAGTTTCTGTAGGCGATGGGCATGTGCCACCCCTCGGTGGTGACAGTGTTTTCACCGTCCACGTGAGGACTTCCCGACACACGCACGTCAGAGACGCGAGGTTGACTCTGTCAGACCTCATCAAAGCTGTCACACACACACGGTCTCCTTCGTGAGAAGAGCCGAAACCACGGGCCACAGGAGAAAACAACGTTGGCATCAACAAGATGGAAAACAGCTGCGCTGCCAAGGGCCCCACCACAACGGCCCAGGGAACGGGAGAGGAGTTTCGCAAGTCACGTGTACGACGGGGGATTTACATGTAGAATGCGTAAAAACTCTTACAACACAGTAATGAAAAGACAAGTAGGTTTTAAAAACGGAAGACACACAAGTGGCCCCTGGGCACGCAGAGGGGGTGGCAGCCGGGGCCCTCCGCGCACACAGCGCACACGGCGGGGGGACACGTGGGGGCAGGGTCCTGGGACGTGGTCTGGCAGCGCCTCGGACGGTGAAACGCAGAGGCCCGTCCCCGGGAACATCCTGCTCCCGGGCACCGGTCACGAAAAACAAACGCGCGTCCACACGAAAGCCTGTCCACGAACACCCACAGCAGCATTACTCCCACCGGTCAGACACCCGCCTGCTGACCGTCAGGCACCACGGGGCGCGGCCGTGCGGTGGGAAACTCAACGACAGAGGAAGCGCCGGCAGACACTGGCCGCCCGTCTCGCGGCGGGCCCTCGGAGACAGCAGGCCGGGCTGGGCCCGGTGCAGAGCACCACGCCCCGCGGGGCTGGTTGGTGGAGCACGCGCAGGACCGGCAGCTCGGCGGAGACGGAGAACGCGAGTGGTTTCCTGGGGCTGCCAAGACTGGGGAGCGACGGCTGGGGAGAGTGGGCTGCTTTGCGGGGCGACGAGGTGCCCTAAAATGAACCGCGGTGACAGGCGCACGGCCCTGCGAATCCACAAAAAGCCACTGAGTCGTAACTGAAGGAGTACCCACGGGTCACTTTAACCCATAACACACCCCGAGGAACGTTTAAGTGACATGGGGTTTGAACACGCATGTCTGGCGTGTCTTCTCTGAGCAGGCGACACGGACACGCCCGGTGCCTCCTGCTGAGGCTGGTTCAGCCGCCCCTCAACACCCACCGCCGACCAAGTCCGGGTGGGCCTGGGCTGGCCAGGAACCACATGGTCCGTCTGCTTTTCCTCAAGGGCGGGGGCTGACGGGGCAGTGAACTTGAGGTGTGGCTTTCTCCCCGGCTGCCCTCAGAGCCGTGTGTCCCCCTCAGCCACTCCTCGCCACTCCTCGCCCCGACTGTCCCCAGGGCCCTCCCCCCAGCTCCCGGGTGCGGGGGCTGCCAGCCGAGCAGCGCACGCGGGAGGGGGAGGGCTGCGATTTCGGCGTGCGTCCGTCTTTCTGTGCAAACCTCAGGGAGGAAGGCGGTCCTTCTCCACACAAGAAAAACGCATCGAGGAGAAAAACAAGTCCATTAGGAATTCTCCAAAAATAAAACAAATTATTTTGAATTGCTGCTCTGAAACCTATGCCGCCGGCTACTGGTAAACGCAGAATCCTCAGCTAAGTTAACATAAAATAAAACTCGAGCTCTGAAATACTGGCGTTTATTGAAGCGTCTCCGCGGCACAGACCACCGACGACGAGGGGTGTCCATGGGGGACGCTGGGCTGAGCCTCAGAGCAAGGCTCCCGGGGCTCCGGGAGACAGCGGTGCACACTTCCCCCAGACACGGCTGCAGCCCGAGGACATCCGGGGGACAGGCGGGGCGTGCTCCTTGAATGGGGGGAGGAAGCCCCTTCACAGAGCACGGCCGGCTGCAGGCCACGCTCGCCTGGCTGAACACCCACGTTCCCGCCCCAGAAGGGCTTGGATCCGCCCCGTCTCAACGTGCCTGCGCTCACAGGTGTTCCTGCGCTGGCTAATGTGGCGGCCACTCCGTTTTCTTCCTAGGGAGCACAGTGCCTGTGCTTCTCACTATGGGAGAGGAAGCACAAGGGCCGCTTCATCTGTCAGTAAACGTGGACGGGGCAGGTGAGGCAGGTGAGGCAGCGACGGAGGAAGAGGCAGCAGCTGAGCAGTCTGCAGTCTGCCTGCGGAATGTCCCCGGGAGACAGGCGACACCAGAAGCAGCCCAGACCACCGCCGGGACGGTGGAAGAGACGCGTCTTACAGCGACGGAGAGGAACCATCTCTGAAAGCATGTGGACGCCAGCCAGCGAAATGCCACCCCTCAAGGTTTTTGTTTTTTTGTTTTTTTTTTTGCATTGTGCACCGCCCCTCCCCCACAGGCAGTTTGGTAGGGGGACTTCTCAGGGCTTTAAGCACCACTGCGGAAATGTCCCTCCACCCCAGCGACGCCTCTGGACCACGGGCTCCCCTGTGCACGTTATCTGCAGGTGGGTGTCAGTCAGTCATCTGCAGGGGGGGACACCGGTGGAAGGACACCCGTGAAGTCCAGTCCAGGAGCAGGGGTTCGTGCTGGCGCCCGCCATGTCTGTGTGCACACCGTGTGCCAAACCAGCTTCTGCACAATGTTCACCACCTCCTGGGAGGTCAGATGCTCCAGGTACGTGGACGCCTGTGAGCCTGGGAACTCATTACCACATTCAGGCTTTAATTTGATGTTCTTGGGGAAAGTTTGACAACGTGCTGAGTTAAGATAATTACGTACCTTTGAAAAAGGGCATTATCCCATCAATGAAAATGCATTAAAATGAGATTAAACCAGGAATGCACACATAATCACCTATTAAACCCTTTATTAAGCGGGGGACCAAACACTGAATTAACTAAACCTCGGAAAGCAGCAGCGGCGGCACCGTGGTCAGGCAGCGCGCCCGGGACACTGGAATCGTCTTCCTCGTCGGGTCTTCTTGGGCCTCGTGGGACCCCAGGTGACCCGATTTCCGGGTGGCGCTCATCGCCCGACGCTCCTTTCCACCCTCCCTGGAGGGCGGGACGAGACTCTGATTGTTGACGTAACGACGGCTTGAAAACCGCCGCGTCACGGCACAGCTGTGGGCATGGGATTCACAGCCAGCATCACTAGTAAGCTGTGTCCCCCCACCGTGCTAGGGACTCGCGGTCCCAACGGTGTCATTGAGGACTCACAGAGGAGGCAGCAGAGGGCCAGCCGGCCCTGCCGGGACCCCCGGGGATCTGCGTGAACACCCAGCTGCGGACGGAAGGCAGAAGGGCAGGGTGCAGGCGACCGGGCCCCTCCCCTGGGACCTCTGCCGCTGGGGGGGGGTCATGCAGAGTGGTGGCCGCTTCGGGCGCCATGTGGTTTCTGGACCCCCCCCCCCCCCGCCTTACCCGGAAGGGAGGGGGCTGGTTCCTACGGCCTGGGAGCAGCAGCAGCATTCCAGAATCGCGGTGAACGTGGATTTCCTGCCTCAGGATTCTGTTACTTGAACACAGTTCCCCTTCACGTCCACGAGTCATTGCTGAATGTCCCACGGGCGCCTGAGCGCAAGTCGGGCTGCTGTTCTGCTGTGTCGTGGGTGCGGGTGGTCCGCCCCCTGGATGAACGACGTCTGATTTCCCTGGAGTGTGGGGGCCCCAGGCCTCTCCCCCCTTTCTCCCCCCCCCCCCCCCCCGCTTTTGTGTTACGAAGACACCGTCTCTGAAATGCCGACTGTGGGCCCACACAAGAGCACTAGCAAGTGAACACACAAAAGCGAGGGTTCATGATCCACGGTCCGCCGTACACAGGTGCAGGCGCTCCCGTCTGCAGGAAGGGGGCGTCTTGCAGCTGCCGCAGGAGGCCCCCGCACGCAGGACGCCCCGAGTCCAACTCTGCGCTGACGCCCGGCCCGCAGCGAGGCCAGGAAACCACACTCTCACGCGGCTGCTGCTTTTTCGCAGTGTGGACAGGGACGATCACACACATGTGCGTATATTTATATAGTATGTAGGACGGGATGGATTTTTAAGAGCAACTGTGCCATTTTCAGACTGATTTTAAAGCCTGAACTGAGATTCTGCCCAACACCAAAACACAGACACTGGTCATCTCTGGGTGATGTGCTTATGGATGACTTTAATTTACTGTTTTATTTGTACTTTCTGAATCTCTATGACTTGTGTGTGTTAGGCAAATACATGTTCTATTAACTCACAGAATGCCACCTCTGCATCTACGGAGTCACTCGGCTTCTGTCGCACATTAGAAAACGAACCACTCTCCTGCAGAGAACCAGAACGTGCGTCATGGACGCGTCAGTGACACGGGCAGCAGCGTCACCACGACGACGCACGCCTGGCCCTCGCAGTGGGACCGGAGACAGGGAGCGGAGGACAGCCGTGCGACAAGCGGTCTCACTGTCCTTGTTTCCGGGTGAAGGGACTGTGCGCCTGAGACTGGCGAGAGAAGGGAGCGGCTCTCGGAGCAGGAGACCGGGACGAGAGGAGGGTGGAGGCAAGGTCCGTGCACCGAGGCCGTGGTCCCGCCCACGAGTGACAACCCTCCGAGTTAACAGAGAATCTCACTCGCAGCGACCGCGCAGCTCCCGTTACCAGGGAGCGATCTAATGAGACGCACAGGAGTTTTAGGAAGATACTGACAAAACGTTACTAGAGAATATTTCAAAAACAGGAATAAATGTCACGAACTGGAAGATCCAACATCACAAAGAAGTCAGCTCCTCATGAATTAATCTTTAAATACAATGATGTCATCAAATCAGTCGGTTCAAGGCCCAGCAGAGCTTTCTTGTCAAATAAGAAAAGTTAACTTTAAAGTTTATGTGGGTGAACACAGGGACAAAACAGTCCAGGCAATTCTGAAGAAACCAGTGACACGGGAAGACTCCTCTGGCACCTGCCAAGGCTTCCGTCAGAGCCACTGGAGTCGCCACCACGTGGAGCCGGGCCGGAGGCCGGAGGCTGAGGGCGCGGCACCCGGCCAGAGGTGGCGCCGGAGGGGAGCAGTGGGGCACCCCAGCCCACCCCCCCGACACGGCTCAGGGAGGAAGGTAATGGTTGGACTCTAGAGCCGTGTGGTGCCACACAGAATCCGGGCCAGGTGGAGTATAAGACGATGTGAAAGGAGGAAATTTGAAACTTTTATGAGAAAACACAGAAAAATGTCCTTATGTCCATAGGATGCATCAGTGTTATTGAAATAGGGTCGACAGAGCTCGGACTGTGTACACAGTGACCCGTACTTGCTGTACACACACACTCTCACGTTAGAGCAGATACAGTCAGGCTGGTTCTCTGTAATTTGTCTCACATGTGAAGAGTCTGCCGTGTGCCACGGGTTGTCATTAAGACTGTGGTGGCTGACACAAAGTGACAAAAAACATGCTAGATTATACATTCAGTTTAGCTGCACACCCCACAAGGGACACAATTATGTTAAGTTAGTTTGCTGACTTTACTAGAAATATAGTTCACTTATTTTTATTTCCCAACCAGACATATTAAATATAGAAACAGCAAGCATAGTGCCTGAAAGCGTAAAGAGAAAACAGATGTGCTAAGGCTAACACGCAACCTGAAATGGTAACGACAAGTCCAACTGGCCTTATGACCGTGAGCTTGAACTCTCAGGCTGCAGAGGACAACGACAGCTCAGTGTGACCCGGCCACCCGACACGGCAGCCCGCAGCCCACACGCGGCCGCTGGGCGACTGGAGCGTGGCCGCCCGGCGCAGACGGGCCGCAGCGCGAAACCCGGGGGCTCTGAAGAAGCAGCACGGACACCTGAGACGCCCGAGACAGGGACACCCCGGCTTGGGGACCGCGTCGTCCACCTTCCGGTGCGGCGAGGGGGTGGCCGTGCGATGGGCGGGCAGGCACGCCCGTTTCGGCTCTCTGGTTCGGGTGGGAACCTGGGCTCCTGGCCAAGCTCAGTGCTGCCAGCGATGGGGGAGGGTCAGAGGACAGCACCTGGCCTTCCAGCGTGCCATGAGCTTGTGAATAACGAAGAGGGAGAAGTCCGCCTTAGCTTTACACCGAACACTCGTTCAAGCGCCTTCCCCCGCTTGTTCCCCCCGTCTCTTTTGGTCCCGTGTACATTCCAGGCTCCTTGGTCCCACTCTGTGAATGGGACATTCTAGGATCACGTGTACATTCCAGGCTCCCGTGTCCCACTCCGTGAAGAATGCCTCCGGTGTCTGGATGCGGACTGCGCTGAACCTGCAGAGTGCCTGCACGTTCTGCCGGCGTCCACGCTCCCTCCCCGTGACCACGGCGCGCCGTCCGTGTTCATCCGTGTCCTCAACGTCTCCCCGACACCCTCCCGTTTCCAAGGCCCAGGGCTCCTGCCTCCTCGGTTAAATTTACTCCCAGGTATTTACATTACATGGGACTGTTTCCTTAATGTTTCTTCCTGGCAGTTCGTTATCAGTGCACAGAAACACAACAGGCTTTTATATATTGATTTTGTACCCTGAAACTTGACTGAACTAACTTATTACCTCCAATAGTTTTTTGGTGGAATTTACAGGGTTTTCTGTACACAGTGTCACATCATCTGCACACAGTGACAATTCTACTTGTCCCTGTCCTACTCGATGGCCTTCCTGTGGTCGCTGTGGCTTGGACCCACAACCCTGCGTTGGCGGGTGATGGGTGGTGACAGTGGCCTCCCCGTCTCGTTCCTGTCCTAGAGGAGAAGCTTCCAGCTGTTTGCCACCGAGTGCAACGTCAGCTGTGGGTGTGTCGTGCGTGGACCTCACCGCGTCGAGGTGTGCTCCTTCTGTACCCCTCTGTCGGGAGGTCTTATCGTGAGCGGATGCTGAGTTTCTCCAAATGGTTTTTCGGCACCGACTGAGACGATCACATGATTTTTACCTGTCATCCCACGTATGCGACGTCATGCTGTCTGGCCTGAGGATGTTAACCCATCCTTGCATCCCTGGAATAAGTTCCACTCGATCACGGTGTGGGGCTTTTTAACGCGCCACTGAACCTGTTTTGCTGACGTTTTACTGAGGATCGTGAAGTCTATGTTCACGGGAGATGCCGGCCTGTAACCCCTGCTTCTGGCTGTGGCCTCAGGGTGATGTGGGCCTCGTGGGGGGCGGTTAGAGAGCTCCCCCTCCCTCCAACCTCCAGCCGGGGTTGACAAGGACAGGCGCGGCTTCTCTGAATGTTTGGTAGAACTCACCGGAACGCACCTGGGAAGTCGTCGGGCTCTGGCCTTTGGTTTGGGGGAAGTTCTTTGATGACTGATTCAACTTTGTTTCTAGTAACAGGTCCGTTCAGGTCCCTTTAGCAACGTAACTGCTTTGTGTGTCATCACCTCCCTTCTCACCCCACCCCACGACAGAGGTCCGCTTGCTCCTCCCACCGCACAGACGGGGAGCCCAGGCCGCCCACACGGCCACACGGGCAGCAAGCGGCGGGGCGGAGAGTCAGGCCCAGCTCAGCTTCCAACCACCACGGCCCTCGGCCTCCAAGTGCAACGGGTCCAACAAACAAGCAAGCAAACAAACAAACCAACCCCCACCGAAACAGTGAGGGGTCATTTAGTGAGCACAAAGTCTGACCCTTTAAAGATCCACTTTGATGAATAACAGACAGGTGTTTCACTCTAGAGTAGACGTCCCCTTTTGCTCTGCAGAGAATAAACCGGAGAAGAGCAGGTTTCTGAGCAGCCGGGAGGAGGCCCGGGACACGTGTGGACACGGGCTCTGAGCTTGTCATGTTTCTCACGTAAGAAGGCCCCCCCCCACCCCCCCGGTGTAGGTGCCGCGTCCCCACCGCTCCCCGCCCGCCCGCCGCGACCCCCTACCTCCCGGACGTGTTCTTCAGCACGGCCAGGGCGTCTGGGTAGCCGTCCATGTTGTAGTCGCCGACGTGCAGGGTGATGGGGACGGGGATCTCCGTCGGGAGCGGCTCCTGCCCCGGCGGCACGAAGCCCCAGAGCGCGCCCTTGTGGCCGAAGTCCTGCAGCACCGGGACCCACTGCGAACGGGGCGGACGAGGAGATTGTAAAGTCATTTTGGAAGAAAACCCAGCATTTGCAAGACAAGCAATCCATTCAAGCCCCCAACATAAACATCGTCTTTCCAACGTTCGCTGCCC
This sequence comes from Phyllostomus discolor, assembly GCF_004126475.2. Lineage (NCBI taxonomy): Eukaryota > Metazoa > Chordata > Mammalia > Chiroptera > Phyllostomidae > Phyllostomus > Phyllostomus discolor. The sequence goes on from NC_040914.2 coordinate 47,859,658, forward strand.
TCCAGTGTGGCGGGAGACCCCATGCACTTTGAGGCACGGGCAGCCGACCCTCGGGAAGACAGCGGTTCCCGGTCCCGTCTGTCGCTGGGCGTCTTTCTCTGGGCTGGCCCGGGGGCCTTAGAGGGCGTCTCACAGAACCACGGAACCGTAGGGTCAAAACGACGTTAACAACGACACAGTTGGGCTGCCCGCTTGAGAATCCGTGTTTACGGGAAATACAGCCTCAGATCCCCATCTGTAGGGTTAGAGCCCGCTGTGGTGTCCGCCGCTGCTGCCCTTTCAGGGGGCCGGCCGAGGAGCAGTCGGAACGCGGCCAAGTTCTGTGCGCAGCACCGGCCCCCGCTGCCGTGCCTGCCGCACCTGGGGCGGCCCTGGCCTCACCCCGGAGCCAGGCGGCGCCGGCCCCGCAGAGCCCGCCTGCCCAGGAGCGTGGGCCTCATCGCCAAAAGGGCCGGAAGCTACGATCCCAGTAAATCCTCTATTTCTGTATTTGTTACCATGAAGAGCACAGAGAGAAGAGGCTGATCTAAACAAGCTTTTGGAAATCCCTTTCTCTTCGGAATGCCCAAATATTCCCTTCTAATGACCTAACGGGCACTACAAATCTAAAGCGTGCACACGATGCCACTAAAGTCACAGTGGTGCCCACGGCTGGCCGGGGGGGGGGGGGGGAGGGGCACCGGGAGACGCCCACACGGAGCAGGCACAGCTGGCTGGAAGCAGCAGCCGGCCGCGCGCACCCAGACGGCTCTCCCTCGTCTGCAGGTGACCTACACGGCACATGGCTTCTTGCGAGGGCCACAGCAGCACTAGGGGTGCCCCGAACACTTTCTGGGCGTGGTTTGCCATGGGAATCGAGAAAGCTCAGTGACAAAGACAAATGTACAAAAAACAAGCTGTTGTGAAAAACCCATCTGCATCTTTCACCAGCTTTTCCATCTTTTGCAAAGCAAAAAAAAATACTAAATGTCATTAAAATGTTTTAATGCTTCATTTCACTGAAAAAAAAAAAAAGTTTTGTTCTGGAAGACAGGAAGCGCCGGAAACGCCAGGCTAGCGCCGGTTCCTGAAGAGCCGCCAGCTCCCTGATGAGGGTGCGGGTTCCTGTGCGGGGAAGGGTCTGGGGCCGGGGTCTGCACAGGAAGAGGCTTCCTCACTAACGGACGCCCTTACCAGTCACCGGAGGACTGTGACGCCTGCCTGCCCGAGAGAGGCCAGTGTGTCCTCTGCAGCTCCGCCCCAGGGGCCTGTCCCCTGAAGACAGGCTGTCACTGAGCTTTGCTTCACCTGCGAGCCAACGGTGAGGGGTCATTACACCCAACGGTTTCAGGGATTCTGAGTTTTGAAAAGTTCAAGATAACAACACTTAGGAGTGTAATAGTTACACGTTTCTTAGAATGCTGGATATATGAAGACTTGTTTTGTTTTTTAAAATTTTTTTGCTGAACTTACTGGGCAACACTGGTTCCTGAGATTATGTAGGCTGCAGGAGGGCGGTTTGTAAATACACAAACTGTGTACGATGTTCGTGCTCCCCCCTCAAAGTCAAGTCTCCCTCCGTCACCGTCTACCCCCCCTTCCCCTCTGGTCCCCACCACACTGTCGACCACAAAGACTTGTTCCGTTTCCTTCAGTGTCTGAGTGTAAAACGTGATGTTTCGCCCTGGCTGGCATAACTCAGTGGATTGAGCGCGGGCTGGGAACCAAAGTGTCCCAGGTTCGATTCCCAGCCAGGGCACATGCCTGGGTTGCAGGCCATAACCCCCAGCAACCGCACATTGATGTCTCTCTGTCTCTCTGTCTCTCTCTCTTCCTTCCCTCCCTAAAAATAAATAAATAAAATCTTTAAAAAAATTTAAGTAATTAAAAACAAAAACAAAAGCGTGATGTTTCTACTTGTAAAGGCTGCGGAAGTCCGTATGTCATCCTGTCCTTTACATAAGGCCCCAAGCGGAGGAGAGAACAGGGCACGTCCACTTCTGGGTGCCACCCACAGGGAGGATCCTCCGTGCCACTGCCTGTCGTTTCCGCACTGGTCCCTGGCTGTGGCCCTCCGACCCCGGGTCGTCTATCTGCCCACAGGCTGCAGGGGACGTCGGCAGGGGAGAACGAAGCAGGTCTTGCGTCACAGGTAAAACTGGGCTTGGCCGTGCAGACGCATGGACGCGACTTTCTCCCCAACCCCGAGCCCGAGTTCCAGTGCTTTACCTCCCCCCCCGCCCCCCGCAGGTAAAACGCTAACGCGCCATCTAATTACAGGACCCAGGGTGGCTTTTCTTCGCTAGAGATCATTCTAACAGCATGTTCTCTTGGTGAGTGAGTGGAAAGGTAGACTGGAATGAACCCCACTGAGCGAGGAGACTGGTGACTTGTTCTCAAGTGCCCCCTGTGCCGATCGTCAGAGACCCCGCTAAGCCCCGAGACCCCCTTGAGCCCAGAAGCCCGCCCCCCCCCCACCGGGCCCACCGCCGCACCTGCGCTGTCCCGGACCTCGCTAGGTAGATGGCGCTTCTCTGGCAGCTGCTGTCCTCGCAGCCCGGGAGCAGGTGGTCCGTGTGTCCGTCTCCATCTGCCAAAGGAAGCAAAGGAAGCGCGAGCGTGTCAGCGGCCGCGGCGCCCGGCGGTCTCGCGCCGCGGGCTCCGTCTCCGGTGTGTGCCGAGTTCACGCCGGTCTGCAGAGGCGGAACGATGCGACGCGCCCCTTGGCAGTAAACGGGACTCGATTAAAAAGATCACCCTGGCCCCGGCTTCCTGTTACCTGGGCTGCTTCTTGTTCTAAATTGCTCGCTTTTCTGTGGTTAAATATTTATCCAGCGCTGGAGAAAAGACCCCATTTCAGGCTCTGTTAAAGTCATCAATTTTTTAAAACGTGGCTTTTGGCTTATTTACATAATTATCACTGCTGCCACGGGAGAAAAACAAGCCTGTCGAGAGAGTAACCCGTGATTATGTGGCATATTTTAAATGTGTGTTTACACATAATTTATCTTCACGTGTGTTTTTAAGAGTCTTGTGTGAAGCGTGAACTTCAGCCCCCGGCCTCTGAGCAGCAGCCATCCGTTCTTATCAATGAGGAAGCCAGCGAGGGGGCCCAGGTGTCACCTGCAGCCGCGGGGCTTTGGAGAAGCTGCACCGCACCTGCAAAGGTCCCGGAGACAAGTCCCAGGGGACCCGGAGGCAGCACCCCCCCCCTTGGTGCTCCCTCCCTTCCCCTGTCCCTGTGCCCGACGGGAGGGGCACGCACGGATTTTGACGTCCCCAAGCTACACCCCCGCAGGGACCTTGGCCAGGGAGGCGTCACCCAGGCTTCGAGTGCGGGGCCTGAAGGTGCGTCGCTCCCGCCCCGGACACGTCCGCTGCGGCTGGAGCTTCCCTGGGCGCAGGCCCAGGCCGCCCTTCCTCTGGGGAAGGGGGGGGGGGGGGGGTCGAAGGGGAAGAAATGTCCTTCTTGTGGAGGTGCACACACTGGGGGGCAGGAGCGCAGGAAGTGTGTCGGGTCCCCGACACTGGACTCGAGAGGGAAAGAGGACCTGAGGCCGAGTTGGGGGAGTCCAGCCTAGGGGAGCGCACCTTGCAAGGTGCCTTCCGCTTGGACGGACATGAGGTTCCCCCCCGAACTTCACGGTGTAATGAGCAGCATCGGTGGTGGTGACACGCCCTTCCCGAGAGGAGGGGGGTGTGGGGCTCCACGCTGACCAGTCACGGGCAGTGGAGCCGGCACCGGGGCTGGACAGTGGACGCACCCAGACCCCTGAGGAGGAGGCGAGGGCGGCGGGGCATGCCCGGCGGGGCTGCCCGGGGCAGAGGGGGCTCTCCGGGGGCGGCACCACCGCGCCCCGTGGCTGCAGAGACAGAGACCGCGGCCCCCGAGGGAGACCCGCAGGCGGAACGCGATCTCCGAGACAGCGACAGCGACAGCGCAGGCCCCAGCAGACAGACACAGCACCGCTCTCCCGCCAGCGAGGGGCCGGCGAGCAGAACCCCACGAAGCCTCCGCCTCCCCTCCGGCCGCAGGGGCAGACACTCAGGGTCAGGCCACGATTTCCGAGTTTCTTCCCCCCAGTTTCTTCCCAGCCGTGCCCTATTTCCCGCGAGAATTTCGACCTCGGCTTCGCTGGTTGTCAAGGCTGACGAGCAACCGTCCAGACGAACCGGTGCGCGTTCACTAGGAGCGCAGCTGGTGGGCGAGGTCGCGGAGGCCCGGAACTCGCCACGGAGCCGGCTCCCGCGCAGCCTCATTGAGGGGTCGGCGTTTGGGGTTTGGGGGGAGGGATGGTACAGCTTTCTGAGAATCCAACTGCGTGCCCAAGGGACATGTTCTCTCACTTAAGGAAAACAGACTTTTAAACCTTACGTGTGTCACCGTCCTGTATGTTTTTTTAAACTTTATTTAGAGAGAAATTAAAGTTAAAATTGCGACCATAAACACAAGACCAGGCGCGCCGGCACACCCCTCCCCCGTCTTGGCCTGGCGCCCACACCCCACGCCGCGTGGTGGGTGTCTGCGGTGGGCGTCTGTGTGCTCCGCGAGGTCAGCCCTGTCCCGAACCACGCCCCTGCCCGCCTAGTTATGGCCCGAGCCCCTAAACACTCGAGTGCGCACTGCCCAGCAGCAGGGCGTCCTCCCACGTGACCATGGCACAGCCGCCAACCCACGCGGACACGGTGACTCCGTCCCGTGCACTGTGGATGCGGTCCGCACGTGAGGACCGGGAGGGGCGCCGGCTTTTCCTGCGCCGTTCCCTGGGCCTGCGGGAGAGGCAGACCCGCAGACCGCCTACCCTTCCTTCCCGTGCCACCTGGCACGGTGCGCACATAGGACACTTCCGTTTACTGGAAGTTTCTATCGTGTTGTCTGTCTCTGGTGGGACGGGGCAGGGCGGGCTGAGGGAGACAGGGGTCCCGCCAGTGAGAGCAAGAGCTGTCTGAATTGGTGCTTTTACTCCGACCGTGTCAGAGCGCGGTGGGCGCCGGAACCGTCCAAAGGGACGTGCGGAAGCCGTGCAGGTGCGGGGGTCTGCCTGAGTGCTGACCAAATGACATAAACGCTCCGGCTGGTGCACGCTGTCAGGACTCAGGAATTAGAACGTGTTAATGTAACGACTAGGAATTATGATTTACGCGGACCTAGGGCGTCTCCCACTAAATCAGCACCAACCTGTTTTAGACATTCACAGCGATTTCAGTTCAATCACTGACTTTAATCAAAATGAGGAAAATTAATGTTAGAGCAGTCCTCATCATGTGAATGACATCTGGAAGTTCTGTCTGAGAATTATGGTTGAAGATACTTAAGACGTGTCCTAAATTCGGGCTCAGGTCTTAAAAAAAAGATTGCTTAAATTCACTAGGAGGCTTTTCACTGAATTACTCAATCAGAACCACCCACTGAGTGTTTATGACGGGGCCGCTGCCGGTCTGGGACGCAGCAGTGAACCACACAGCCGTGGGGTGGAGTCCGAGAGGGCCCTGACCGGCATGGGCCCTGGCCCCCGCCGTGGGGGAGAACGAAGAGGGAAAGAGGTCTGAGTGCTAGGGCAGGGGTGCCCATTTTAACCAGAGCAGTCAGGGAAGGCTTCCCAGAGAAGGCGACATTTTTTAGCAAGAACAGAAGCCGGTGAGGGAGTGAGCCTTGAGGAACGCTGCAGGAGGAGCGCTAAGCAGAGGATGGACAAGGCAAGGACCTCTGGGGGGGCGGGGGCCCTTGGTGCCCGGCCCGCGGGAAGAACGCCTGAGAGGCCAGCGGGCTGGCTGGAGCGCAGTCCCGCTCACAGCGCTGGGGAGCGGGGACACTGGGGGCGGCACTCCCTCCCTCACTCGTTATCCCTCCGCTGGAGGCACTTACACAGGGCTGTGCAGAGGGCGAACCCCGAGTCTCCCGGGGCCTCTGCTCCCCACCCGTGTCTGCGTTTGGTGTCTAACGGATACCTCGGAGCTGACCGTCCACATAGAACTGCTAGCGGCCGCAAAGCTCGGCTTCCTGCCCCACCCCTGCCCCTGGGAAGGGGCCCCCTGCGGACAGCGGCTCCAGCCCCAGCCCCAGAAGCCGTCCTCGCTGCTGCTTTTCCTCTCCCTCCCTCCAACAGCCAGCCCGCCCGCAAGTCCTGCCGGCCTCGCCTCCAGTCCAGCCGGGTGTGACTGCCCCACCCCCAGGGGGGCCCCCCGCCTGTCACCCCGGCCTGGGGTGACGGCCTGGCTGCACGCCCTCTCAGCAGACCTCCCCGGAGCCTGCAGACACACCCGGGCAGGAAATCTCGCCGAGCAAGCCTCGCTCTCGACCACCCGGACACCCCCTCAAGGGGTTCAACGTTTTCCAGGGTGCTAACGACGGTCACGAAGGACAACAGTGTCTCCTGCTGCGAGCGCCTGTCCTTTCTACAGGGCGACTCGGGAGAATGATGGATGGACGGGCGTTCCCAGCCGCAGTGCCCCCCTCTGCCCAGGAGTGAAGCGGGGTCTCCTGACGGTGGTCGGACGGACACACGGGCGTCTGCAGACCGGGGCAGACGGGGGCCTGCACCACGAGGGCTGCAGCGCGATTCTGCCCACAGGACACGCTGACGCTCTGCCGGGGTTTCTGCTCTCTCCTCGGGGCTGCGGCTCTCTATCGATTTCCAGTGCGTCTGGCATTAGGCACAAGATTAATACGTGTTCACTCCAAGTCTGGTTGCGTGGAAAAAAATGTACCTCATTCTTGACTCTGGTCCTCTGTAATTGAATAAAGACATACCACCTGACTTGTAGAAATTCTAGAATTTGACGTTCTGAGCCTGCCTGGGAAAAGGCTCGATACGCGGTTTAAAAGGGGAGTCCGCACCGCGTGACCCCCGGAAGATGCCGCCGACCCATGGAGGGCGCCTGGGGGCTGCCGCGCCTCGCCGGCCAGGGCTCTGTGGGGTTCTGTTCAGCTGACTTCTGGGAAAGTGTTGCTCTGTCCCATAAAGGAAACAACATTGTCACTAGTTTGAACACAGTCACTCGTCACGTGACGACGTCTGGCCGACAGCAAACCCCACACGCGGCCACCCTGCAAGACTGAAGGCGGCTGGGACAACCCTGCCACCTGGTGACGCCGCAGCCGGGGCAACGTCACAGCGCCACGCCACACGGGTCTGTGGCGACACTGGTGTGAACAGACGGACCCGCCGCCATCATGGACGCACGGCACACGCAGCTCCCGCAGCACACGCAGCGCCTGGTTACAGGCGGCCGTGCTGCGGCCTCTGCGTGCGCTGTACTTCTGGTCGTAGGTCTGGGGTGCCCCCTCACTCAGGGACAGAGGCCGCTGGGACGCCGTGTGCTGCCAGTGGCCGCCGCGCGTGTCTCCTGCCGACCCGCCTCTGGACCGCCTCCTGTCCGCTCCCACCGGAGTTAATGATGCGACTCTGGGAATCCCGCGTCGCCGACGTGCGCGGTGTCTGTGCGCAGTGGCGGCCGGGCCTCCGCGCCCACGCGCCCTCGCCCGCCCAGAGCCACCTCCGGCCCGCCGGCTCCACGCTCGGCCAGCGCCCCCCGCGGGTCACCCTCGTTCTTCATCTTCTATGCGGCGCCCCGAGGGGCCGAGACACACACACACACACACACACACGCCCCGCCGTGCGGCAGCCCTAGAGGACTGGGCAGCACACGCTACCCGCGGGGGCAGCCATGGCGTCCGCATGATGCCAGAGTCCCCGACCGACCGCGCGGTCGTCCACGGAGCGGGTCCCCGCCGCTCAGCGGTGCGTGACTGCGGTTATTTCCTTTCCTTGTCCGCTAAAGGATCCTGAAGTAATTTCGAACCATGCTGCCCACATCATTCTGGATACGCCAGCAGGGCCTGGTTTTAAAGCAGATTTTAAGAATATCTTTTAATATTTTATGTTAGGAGCTAAAAACTTCATCATAGCTGTAAAAGACTTCTGCTCCTAGAAAACCTGCACGAGCTGGGAGCTGTTCAAGCCCGAGGTTCTGGAAGGGGCCCTTCCTGCGAGCGGCAGCGCCTGCCTGTTCGAGCACGACGGCCGTGGATTTCTGAGAGCGCGCCGCCTCCCTGCCTGTCGGTCACCTCCCTTGACTTGCTTCACCGGGAGGAGGAGGGGTGGGACGTAAAGGGCAAAGTGCAACTCGCAGACTTATTCAAACGCGTAGGAAAAGGCACTTTGTGTGTATACTAACATTCGTACACGCATTCAGTGCCACCTGCTTCTTGGGGCTCACGCAGCCTACTTTTTCAACGATGCCCGACCGAGAGCACGAGGACTTGTAAGCGGACTCCAGGGCAGGCACTCAGAGTTACTGGTGCACCAGGAAAGCCTGCTCACACCCTGCCACGGGCCATTAAAAACAGGGAGGAGACACCGTGTTTCTTGACTGACTCTGCCCTACACTCTGCACACTTAGAAATGCCAGCTTGTAAATGTCTACGTTTAGTGCGACGTAGAAAAATTTAGAGTAGAGCCACTGATAACTCTGCTGAAAGCTGGGCATGGACCCCCGCCCCTGCTCCCCCACAACCCAGACGGACAGCTCTGACCGGGGCCTCAGCCGGGCGTGGGGAGCCTGCGAGGGCACCATCACTGACCCGGATGCTCAGGTCCGTGAGCACGTTAAAGAATAATAATGTCATGGATTCCATCATGTGACGGTTCGCACCAAAGACTGCACACTGGGCACCGGAAATGTGCTCTGGATCAAGGTGACAGCAATGTGCTGAAACTGAATTCCCCTCCGGCAGGGACATCCACGTGACATTCTCGTCAGGCAGCCGCGCAGGCCCCCGCCACATCTCTGGGACTCGGGACAGGGGCCGAGGCGTCACCTGAGCGGCAGCACCCCCGGGGGGGACCGGACGACCCAGGGGCGCCTCGTGCTCTTCCCCCCAAGTCTCTGGAGGTGGGGACAGCTGTCACCGCACTTTATAAAGGGGCAACCGGGGCCCCCGGTGTGGGGCCCTGTCACCCACACTCCGGGGAACGGGCTGAGGCATCCGTGGGCTGCACCAAGGGGGCGGCCACCTGGACCGCTCTCCCACCCAAACAAACCCTCCCAGTGGAGCCCGGGAGCTCACGCAGGAGCCACGGGCACTGGCCGCTCCTGACCGCTGTGGGTGTGCCCCGCAGTGTGGGGTCTGCGGACAGCAGAGACCCCCCGGTCCTCCCGCGGCTGGTTCCCGAGGGGTGTCACTCCGCTCTGGCAGTGACCCGGAGGCAGAGAGGTTTCTGCAGCCGGGCTTCCGGGGCTGGGCTGGCCGGTGCAGCCGCACGGGACCCCAGCCCGCACGCCCACAGAGAACGTGCTGCCAACAGGCTCCTGGCTGAAGGGGCGGCTCCGACGCCCGTCACGCGCCGCTGCCCCCGCGCGGAGGAGCCGACTGCACACTCGCACGACACCTGCCGCGGCTGTGACCACGCTGCAGGGACGCTGGGGCACGGGAAGGGGCCGTGCCCGGGTCACGGGGTGGGGGCGGGGAGCCGAGGGCGGAGGGCCTTACCGAAGTCCGCGAAGGCCGACTGCCCGACCACCACCAGGGCCTGCGGCGTCCGCAGCTCAGAGCCGAAGGAGAAGTTCCCGTCCTGTTCAAGGCGGAGAGCTCTGGGTTAGGCCGCTGTAATTCACTTGCCAAGTGTGAAATACAGCGTTTTAACTAAAGCGGGGAGGTAAGTAATTTTAGGCTTTTGCCGCGCCGCATAAAGATCACTGCGCCGTGCCGCTCCCCCGTCTCCAGGAGACAAGCAAGCGCCGCCTGTGGGCGAGCGCGTGCGTCTGCGCGCTCCCTGGGCCGCCGCGGGTAGCGCAGCGCTAAGCACCCGCCCTCTGCGCTGCCCCCAGGGACCGCACTGCCCGCTGGGTTGTTGGACCTGCAAGTGTTAACCACTGAAGTGTCTCCACGCGTGACCTCACGGCGCGTCCCCACCAAGCAGCAGCGAGCACCCCCCCTACCCCCGGCACTGCGCCCAGGAGCTCCGGCTGCCTGCAGGCCCAGCTCTGCCCCGCCCCCTGCGCTGCCAGGGGCGGCTGCTAACGGATCTCCCTCCGCAAGCCTGTGCTTCGCATTTCTTGCATCTGCTTACTTTTCACCAGTCATTTAATAAAAATCTACAAATGGTAGGGACTTAACGTGGCTGGCACAAAAGACCATCAACAGTGAACACCTGGAGACGAAGAGACGTAAACCTAAACCTGCTCGGAGTCCGCGGTGGGCCGGGGCCCTTGCACACGGCTCCGTGATGAGCCCTCCGGGGAGGAGGCCCTCCGAGAGCCGGAGTCGTCCGAGGCAAGTGCCCGGGACTGGGTGCGTGGCAGCCGGCCCACCCGGCCTGCCCTCAGTCCCCATCCACTCTTGGGGAGCCTGAGTTCAGCTTTAAGATCCAGCTGGTTTATTCTTCACTGGTTACTCTTTCACATAATCCGTATCAAGCTACAAATAAAACACAATCGTGACTCCAGTTTGGGAATCTTCTACTTGCAATTTAAAAAAAGTGTATATTTGTATGTACTGGGATAGGCTCCTTAATCTTGGTCACCTAGGCGTTAAGTTTAGTATCTGTTTTCTTCTTAGTTTTTTTTTTTTTATTTAAGCCTCGAGGCAAAGGGAGGAATTAGTCTTTCGAAAAGGCTTTTCCTCACCACAGCACGGTGGGGACGGCTGAGCCCCAGTCCCCCCTCCCAGCAGCCGACAGCGCCCAGCAGGCGCCCAGTAACGGGCGCGGCCGCATCAGCGCGGACCGACCACGAGGCCGGCAGGCGCGCCCAAGCGCCGCCGCGGACCTGGGGCCGAATGATGCATTTTCTCCAGCAGCACGAGTCGGCAGCGTGAACGCAGCAACGCAACCAAAGGCTCTTAAAGTTGTTCTATTTATTGTCGGAGCCAAGCGAGCAAGCGACCGCTTTCGTTTTATTTTCTAAAATTGCGTGCTCTCTCTGAAAGCCATCATTTGAAAATGCTTCAGAGGAGCGATTTCTTACCACGTTTTTCCATATCTCAAACTGGGAGGTGCCCGAGGCAGACAACGTCGTGAGGAATAAATCTAGGAGGAAAATAAACGCATTGTTAAGTTTTGTTACTGACGTGTGTGCTTAAAAACAGGAAGAAACGCAATGCATAAAAACAGCTATTCACAGTTGTGCTCAAGCATATTTTAAATTACGTTTTAATGAGCTTGATACCATCAGAGAAAAGACAGATGACTTTGTACGGCTACAACTAAGGGAAATGCATTTAAAGGGGGTGCCCTAACACCAGGGGGGCGACCTGGGTAACAGGTGATGGGGACCCCCACCCCCCCAGAGAGAAGGTGCAGTGTCATAACACCCTCCCCCTTCCCCAAAGAAAAGGTGTCCGGACGCCCAAACAAGCCTCTCCCTCCAGGGCTGCCGGCCAGATGGCCCCGCCCCTGCCCACCCCGCCCCTCCTGCGGAGTGCAGAGCCCTCCTGCCTCGCTCCGCCAGCCGTCACAGCGCCCTTCCTCTTGCTGGGCGAGGCCGCCGCGCCACGTGCAACCTGACAAAGCCAATTAGCGCTTCCTGAGCACTCGGTTGGACATTTTTTTTTAAACATACGGCAGACCATATTTTAAGAAAAGATATTCTCACCATAATCACACTCTGCCTCCTCCCCCTAAAAGCAGCATGCATCACACTCAGGTTCGAGCATTATTTTAAATCACACCATTACAGCATCCACGGTCATTAGCACCCATATTAAATGAACGGGAGGTTATATTTCATATTTTGAGTAGCAGAAAATTATCTCCATATATCCTAACTGGAGAAAGTTGTTTTACTGAAAAGCACACTAATTTCAACGGAATTAAAACAACAGGGGACAGCAAGTCGAACGTGCGGCTCCCGCAAAGCCCGGGTGGCCCGCAAATGCTCCTGGTGGCGGCGTGCGCAGCGCCCCCCAGCGGCGGTTCCGCTCCGTGACTCCGGAGCGTTTCGGAGCGCGGAGTTGACGCACAGGAACGCTACAATGACATTACTCTAGCGTGCTGTGAAAACGGAAATTATTCAGAGTAAGGTAAGACCATGGCTACTGTAAAGAAAAGGTTCCCCCCATAAAATATGTTCAGAAAACTGTTACTCGTATTTTAATGTGCTTTCTGTAAAGATTTCATAGGAACTTAATGAAGCTAATTCATGTAGTAATTACAACAAAGAATTTGCAAAAAACCCCCGCAAAGCTAAGTGATTCGCTGGCTTCTATCGCTAGCTGGACTCGGCACTCCTGGCGCAGCAGGCGGCCCTGCCCCCGATGCCCCCGAGGCACCGTCTGTCCCTGCGAGCACCCCCCCCCCCCCCCCGCCCCGGCCCACACGGGGCGGCTCCACCTGCACACAGAAGTGCGGTCCCTGCCAGGGCGGTTCCTTTCCTCTGTCACACCCACGCCCCCCGTGAGGCGTTGGTTCCACACTCGTCCAGGACGGGGTGTCACACTCGTTGTCACCGGGGGCCACATCAGCCTCGAGGACGCCTTCAGAGGGCCGAAACAATTTTAGGACTGTGTACGTGTGACTGCCCTTCACTGCTGAGGAATCACATCCGGCCCTTTGAAGGCACCTGTGAGGCTGATGTGGCCCCGGTGACAATGAGTGTGACACCCTGATCCAGGAGGGTCTCCCAAACACTCAGCACGACGGAAACACACAGGCACAAACAAGGTCTCAGTCCCGTCCTCCGGGACGCAGGGCGAACCCCCACGCCCGGCACGGGAAGGCGCACCCGTTGCGGGAAGGCCCGCCCGCCTGTTCCCAGACCCACTTCCTGCTTCTCCCTCGCCAGAAGACACCGGGGACTGTGGGTGGCGCCCCGTCACCCGGTGAGCTGTGAACCGAGCCTTCAAAACGAGCGCACGTGTCCCCGCCCCTCCTGGGGGGCCCTTGCTCTGCCCGGCACAGCCTTCCCGTGTTGTCATTCCACGGCCCTGTCCCCACGGCCCCAGGGCTGGGGACACGCTGCACTGTGACACTCCGGCTTCGCCCCCTCTCACCCGAGCTCCTCTGGGGGGGGGGGGGGAGGAGCAGTCACGCCCAGTGGCCCTCCCTCTCTGTCCGGTCCCCCGTGCTCGGCCCCAGGGTGCGTTCCTCCAGTGACTGGGGAAGGGCCGCACGCCACACGGAAGCCAAGCTGCTTGGGCTGTCCCAAACAGTCACTGTGCTGCATCTCACGTGGGAAGTCTTGGGGAAAGGGGGCCTTATGTTAAAGCATTTCACGAAAATGAGTTTTTAAATTTTTTTACTTATGACAGTGACTGCTGTACTAAGAATGCTGAAAAGCTGTTACATTTTTACATTATCGGAAACTGTGGGCAATCAGCATTAGGAAGTGACTGGGGATTACTGGCCACGGGGCCCTGCCGGTGCAGGTGCAGAGCTGTTTGAAAGAAGCCAAAGCCAGGACAGGGGCAATTATGCTAGCAGTTAATAGGACGCGGGCGACTCGTTTTAGACTGGAGACGCCACACTGTTAAGTTCTTAGCGCCTCTGAGGGTAAACGAGGAGGGTTTCTGCAGTGAGGGGGTCAGAGGCTCCCTGCCGAGCGGGCCGCGGCTGCGCTGCACTGCTGGGGGGGCCGCCTCAGCCAGCACCACGGCAGGGGGAGGGTGGGGGGCTGGCTGGCTACCAGCGATCCATCACCCCATCACCGTGCTGGGGAAAACAATGGAATGGTTTTTCTCCTGTTGACGTTGTGTTAGTCTCAACACAGCTGCATAAAAGGCGACATATTATGGGGTTCCTGTGCTTTCATTCCTGTTTAGAAATTTAAGAATTCTAACACACGGTCTTTGCCGATTGTATTTTCACAGCTTCGCTAGCTGTTTACTAAGACTTTGAAAACCAGTGACATGAGATAAGGGATTGGAAGCACCTTGTAAAACTGATTTTAAAAATTCATTTCCCTACTCTATCGTGTGCGGAGGCTACAGAAAACGAATGACTCACTTCGTGGAGAGATAAAAGCAGTGACGACTAGTCCCTAACAGTTCAGCGTGAAGGAGGCCGCCTGGGCCGTGAGTGGGACGAGGGGGAAACCGGAGCTGGAACGCACCGGGGTCCACAACACAGTCCCGTCCTCCCTCCCACACGGCCCGGTGCGCAGCAGTTCTTCGCGCATCGAAGGGGGAGGACAGGCTCCCCATGGCACTGGGGTGGCCGCCTGGCCCCCCGCCCCCGCAGACTGCAGTGCGCAGCCCTGGGCGGGGGAGGCACCTTGGACAGCCCGTGGTCAGGCCGTTGGAGCCGCTCCAGCTGGAAGGCCCACCTGGCCGGAGGCCGCCGCAGGCCCGAGCGACAGAAAGGGCCGCAGCACACGGACTGGGCACCGGGCCGCTGAGACCCCCAGGCTCCCCGGCAGCGCCCCTCGGAGCAACCCTCCCTGGACGATGTCCGACACCACGAGTTCATGGATGATGCCGGCCCCAGGGGCTCCGTTCGGGCAGCAAGTCGGGCAGCAAGTCGGTCCGCGTCCATCTGGCTCACACAGTGTGGCCCTCCGCTTCCGTCCGCCCCCTACTCAGCCGCCAGGCCCGCTGCGGCCACGCCCGCGCAGGCCTGGTGTCCGGCGTCATAAAGACGTCACGTCTGCTCATCTTCAACAGCCGCCGGCACGGGCGCGTCTACCCACCACGGGCCTGCAGGCGATGTTGGAAACACCCAACCGGGGGATGTTTCCCTCCCTTCCTCCCTCCCCCCCTCCTCTCCCCTCTCTCTAGAAATAAATAATAAAACAGTAAAATAAAACCGCTCACAAAGCCGTACAAAATCTGAGTGAAGGATGACGGTGAGAAGTAAACAGTTCCTCAAGATCACGAGTTTTAAACTCCACGTGTGAAATTATATACTTTTTGAAGCGAAACCAAGCACAACAGCGATTACACATGGAAATTAGGTGCATGTGAAGCGTGCCGAAGCCTCCTTTCACGCCGTGACACGGAGCGATCCGGGAAGCTCGGCGTCAGCTCCCAAAGTGCACCTCCCGTGCCGCGGAGAGCGGCAGCTGCAATATAAATAGCAAACCTCGCTGCGCGAGTAAGCCGCTAATTAGCGTTCTCGAACTGTCTTCTCCGCCCAGGGGAGCGGGTGCGACTGTAACAGTAGGACGCCGCTAAAGGTCATGTGGAGCGCCCGCGGCAACGGGGAGAGGTTTAACCTTTCTCCTTTAATGTCAGAGGGCCGGCGCGCGGAACTGAACACCGCCTCCTGAAACCGAAAACCCGGTGAAGCCGGACCGGGAGCGAGGGAGAGATGGCTCGTTGAGCTGGACGGAGAGTCCGAGGGAGGCGCTGCCAGTTTCTCGCACGTTCCTCGGCCACGGCAGAGCCGGCCCTGCGGGAGTTGGGGGCAGTGCCCGGGGACCCGTGTGCAGGCAGCCGCAGCGGAACGGTCCTGGGGAAGGGCGAGGCTGGAGGGCCCCCACCTTCCCAGTGCAGAGCTCACCACAGAGCCGCAGTGACCGACACGGCGCGACATCGGCGTGCAGACACACACAGAGTCCGTCCGTGCACCGGAACGGGGAGCCCAGAGACGCGCCCTTGAAATGGTGGGGAGGTGGCTTCTGGCCCCAGCGCCAGGGCTGCTCAGTGGGGGAGGGGACGGGTCGCGCTGAGACCACCGACTCTCCTCCACACTCAACAGCACGCGGCCGGACCCTGGTCTCACCCCCCGCACCCACACTGCCTCCGCCCCGAAGTGCAGACCCCCGGAGGCACCACGGGGCAGACGCTCCCCAACGCCGGGCCCGGCAAGGGTCTCCTGGTGAGGACACCACAGGCGCAGGCCACACAGGAGGCAGCACACGAGCCGGACTACACGGGCCACTCCGAAAACGGTGTTGGGGGCAGTGACGATGGAGCGCGAAGGCCTTCCACAGACTGGGAGAAATCACGAGCAAATCGTGTATCTGATAAAGGTCCGAAGGCAGAGAAACTCCCACAGCTCAGAGCAACAAAAACCACCTGATTAGTGAAGGGACAAAGGATCTGAACAGACGTTTCTCCAGAGATAGCCAACAAGCACAGACAGCCCGCCCATGGGCACCGCAGGGGGCGACCCGGAACCCAGGCTGGAGCGACACCGCTTTGGACAGCACGGCTGGCCACATGCACCCCACGACCTGCAAGCCGCGAGATGCACGGGGGACTGGAATCTCCTCTCTCCTCCTCCCGAGGGTCCGGGCAGAGGCACCGCGGGGGAAGCAGAAAGGCAGGGAACACGCGGCGGCGGGGAGGAGAGAGGCATGAGTTCAGGCGGCATCTGACCCTCCTGGAGGCACTGCTCTGAGAGGTGGGCACGGCCTGAACCCCTGCGGCTGCTCCGCCTCCTGCTCCCGACAGGAGCTCGAGGAGCTCAGATAACTCCCCAGGTCATAGGGTCGCCCGCGCCCTCGGGTCAGCAGTGACCTCCCGCAGTGACGGCCATTTGTAAACTGGAACAGGACCGAGGCGCTCTGTCCCCAGGAGGAAAACATGAACTGGGTCCAGGTTGCTTTCTGTGTTCCTCTCCCTGAAAATAATCAGACACCCGGCAAGGTCACCGGGACGGGAACACCCCCGGATAAATCAGATCCTGTCTGACAGGCGACAAATGTGATTCGCTGGCGGGCACCCCGTTCGGAATGATAATCGGGGACATTCCACTGACTCCTCCAGTGACCAAACGGGGCCCGAGACACGGGGGTGGCGACGGCTTCGGCGGTGCGCCCTCCACACCCAGGCCTGCAGCTGCGCCGGGCCGCACCGGGCCGTCTCAGCCAATGCGACTCTGACACGAGCCCCAGTTCTCCGAGCCACGCACACGGAGCGGCCGACAGACCCGCGGCGGGAAGAACCTTCCCCGTCGGGAAGGAGCGAGGACTTCTCCCTGTGCTTCTGATCGGCGTGGGCGCGTGGGCCCCCCACGGGTCAGACGCCGAGGGCCCGGCCCCTCGGGCGGGCTGTGCAGCGCACGGCAAACGCTACCAGGTGCCAGTGAAGTAATTGGCATCGTCTGATAGTGGATAGTAAATTCAGTGAAAGTGCGATGCGGGGTAAACGGAGCAATGTCATTAGGTGAGGTGTAGCAGTGACAGTTTATTTTCCTCCTGCGAGGAGGGACCACCGTAGGACACTCACCTTGGTCACCGGGAGTTTCCAGCAGAAACCGTTCCGACCCCCCCACCCCCACCCAGCCCTGGGTGGGTCCCGTGGACCCCACACGGCACGCACTTACAAAGCGCACTCGCGATGTGTGAGGCTGCGCGAGGCCGTGCTTCCCCCACCCAGTGAGGGTTTGTTTCGCCCGAGTGACCACAGCGTCTGCGGCTGACGGAGAACTCAGCTGCCCTCCCCCACGGTTCCTGGGGCCGCAGCCCACAGGTGGCAGTGTGCCGCGGGCCTGCTGCTCACATCACACCAGTGACGAGAGCTCCGCTGCGGGAGTGTGCTTGCTGCGGGAGTGTGCTCTCCATGTCAACAAGAACAGTGACGGCCGGGCTCTGCCCGAGACAGGCTGTCTGCGGGCCGAGGGTGCGGAAGGGTGGGCTCTGGGGCAGGGGGGAAGCCCAGGTCCCCGCAGCTGGCACCCCCGGTTACGAATGAGCAAGGCGGGCATCTCACTACGGCAGATGCATGGCCCCGGGGAGTCCCGCTCCGGCGTGTCAGGGACAAGGGCGCAAGCGCCAGGGCCGGTGCGGACGCCCACACCAGGGTGCCCTGCTCCCCGCGCCCTGTCCTCCCTGGGAGCAGGGGGCGGCCTCGGAGACTCAGCCGCAGTTTTTGGAAAGCAGGGCTCTTCGTCTTCCTGATAAAGATCAACAATTATTCACAACAGGACTTGACTCGGCTCCAGCAGAATGCATTTAGGAGGGGTTTGTAAGATAACCTGCTGCTATCTCAAGGATCGAAATGGGGTTTAATTTGTATTTTTTTAGAAAAATGGACAGGACTCTTAAAAAAAAAGTCCCCTTTATTTTCTACGTCTGCTCAGATAAAATCCCCACAGCTCATGTTCCGAAGCGTTGTCTGTGATCCTGAGATGCTCCTTGTGCAATTTTAAACGAAAACCCACTCAAAACCGCACACTGGACTTGGGCAAGCGAGGGCCGTCTTCAACAGGAGCCTCCTCTCCAGCCAGGGCTGACGGGGCCGACACAGGCCGGCTGAACAGCGGCAGCTGCAGCACCGACCAACCTGCCGGGGCTCCTCGGGGCCTGTCTGCGCCCCCACACTCGCCCCCATGCTCACCGCAGCAGCGCCCACCAGAGCTGGCACGGGGACACGACCCGCGTGGGGGGCGCACACCATGGGTGTTTCCAGAGGAAACCCTGCGGACTCGGGCGGCCCCCGAGGGGTGCTGCCCAGTGAAGCAGGCCGGCCACGAGACTGTAAACACTTGGGAGTTCACCCATCTGAAACGCGTGGGGCTGTCCCGACCGGACGCAGAAGGCAGGCGAGTGGCTGCGGAGTAACAGGTGCGGAGGTGCAAAGAGCTGGAAGGCAGGCCAGCGCTGACAGCACAAAGGCCCCTTTCTCAGGCCCTCCTCCCCGGAGCGGGCCGACCCCAGTTCTCTCACGAGCCTCTACCCTCAGGACCAGAAAATCACCGCGAGCGCCCTGCAGGTGCAGAGGCTGCAGGAGTGTGCCGAACGGGACACACCAGGGACACGGCGGACCCCCTCAACCGGCCCCAGGCCTGCCCCCACCGACAACATCGCCGGCACTGCAGCACCCTGCTCTACCACCGCCACACGGCCGGGTGAGAGCTCCCAGCCGAGGCCCCTCAGGGCTGGTGCCAGTGCAGGGGCTCAGCTCCACACCAGGCCCGGCCCCACCCTCGGGAACGTAACACGAACCCATCACTCCCCCACCCTCTCTCCGGGAGCCCTCTCGCAGCCCCGGCACCCACCACTGTCACTGCCACCACAACCACCCCCAGGAGCAACTGGGGGCTCCTCACACCCAGCAAGTTTCCACGCGTCCGACACCACAGGCTTCCTCCCGACCTTCCCACGTTTTGGTTTGAACACACCATTCGAAAGAACGTGTTTACTAAGAAAACAGTACATAAAATCCCATCATGCTCTGGTAGTTCAGAAGGAGTATTTTACATTCACGAGCAACTCACCTGCCGTGAAGTCTTCAGTCAGATCGATAAACGCATTGGAATGGGGGATGCGCATCTTCCTTCTAGTGGTCAGTGCGGGGTGCCACGATAAATTCCTACAGAGCGAGAGAGATGTTCTTACGGCACACGTCAGACGAGCACTGCTTTAACACACGCTCGCACACAAAATCCGTGCATGCAAAATATTTTAAAAGTTTATTTACCCTCACTGGGCTACCCTACATCTCCTCCAATTCCCTCTTCCCGAGTGCACAATTCACTGTTTTCAGTGTGTTCTCGGTGAACCGCCATCGGCAATACTGAATCCCAACCCTTCTCGTCAGTGAAAAAGAAACCCTGCTCACCAGTCACCTCCCGGTCTCCCCTGCCCCCCACCCCTGGCAACCACCGGTCCGCTCTCCGTCTGTGGACTCCCCACTCCTCAGCAGGGCGCGTCCACAGGAGCGCGTCACCTGGAGTCGCACCGCGCAGCCGAACGCCCCGGGCGCCTCCGCGCCGTCACGCGCATCAGCACGGCCGCCCTTCCCACGGCCGAGCAGCACGCCGGGGTCTGGCGTGCTTTTGCTCAGCGGTTCCTCTGTTGATGGACACGGGGCTCGTTTCCGCTCTCGGCCGTTACACGTGACGCCGCTGCCCACACCCGTGCCCCAGCTTTCAGGCAGAGAACTCCCTGGGGCGCAGTCCCGGGAGGGGACTGCCGGGTCATGGGGTGACTGTAGTTTAGGAGTTTGACGAACTGTCAAACCTTTCCCAAGTGGCCTCAGCAGCACCTTCCACCCTCGCTAGCGACGCAGGAGGGTCCCGATCTCTCCCTTTCTTTGCCAACACTCGTTATTGTCCATTTGTCTTGTGAGAACTCCTCTCCAGGGTGTGGTATGGTATCTCATGGTTTTAATTTGTATTTTCCTAAAGGCTAATGATACTGAACATGTTTCTATGTGTTTATTGGCCATTTGTATCCTCTTTAGAGGAAAGTCTACTCAAATCCTTTACCTATTTTTAAATAGGGATCTTCATTGTTTTATTGTTGAGTTGTAAAGGTTCTTTATATAGGCCAAATACTAGGTTTTTATCCAATATAGGATTTCCCAATATCTATTTTTTTATTTAGTTGCTTTTTCTCTTGTTGTCATATGTAAGAATTCATTTTCAAATCCAAGGTTATAGAGATTTACTGGTATGCTTTCTTCTAAGACTTTTATAGCTTTAGCTCTTACATTTATATATTTGATTCCCTTTTAAATAGAAAAAAATGATGAAATGTTATAAATGATTTCTTAGACTGTAGAGAATGGTTATCTCTTACGAGTTTTAATTCTCAAGTTCTGAACCACGACAAAGAATGAATCCAGAACCTACCTCACACCACATAACAAAAAATCAACTCAGAATGGATCTAAGACCTAAAGCTATAAAATTCTTAAAAGAAAACAGTGATCAATCCTCAGGACCTTAGACTTGGAAATGGATTCTTAGTTATGACGCCAAAAGATCGAGAATAAAAGAGAAGACAGACGAACTGGATTCACCGAGACGAAAAGCACGTGAACATGATAGGGCGATCTCAGGAAGAGGAGGAGCACTCCAGAGAACGGAGAAAACACTCACACAACCTCTCTCCGATAAGGCCCCAGACTGCGCAGAGAGCTCTCCAGCGCGGCAACAAAAGACACGCAACCTAATTTAAAAATGACAAAGGACTAGACAGGTCTCCTAAGAAGATATGCAAATGACCATCAAGCACAATAAAAGATGCTCAACACCATCAGCCCCGAGGAAATGGAGATCAGACCACAATGAGGGGCCACTTCACAGCTCCAGGACGACAGTCGCGGGAGCCTGGAGATCACAGGTGCTGGAGAGGGCGCGAAGGCGCAGAGACCACGGGCCATGTCCGAGGAAGACAGTGTGGCAGGTCCTCGGGAGTCAAACACAGCGTCCCCACGCCGAGGCGTGCACCCCAAACTGGGGGAGGCGCAAGCTTAGATAAGATCACTCCCCCACAACCCCTCCTGGTAGGTGGCCCTATTTACCAAGGCCCCACAGACCCCGCTGCCTCCAGGGGCCTCTGTTCTTCCCCTGCAGTTCCGGAACACTGCCCCTGGCTCCGGGCGCTTCGGTGTGCCTGATGCTCACAGGACAGGCTGCCTCCTGGGGAGGGCCGGCTCCTCCAGGCGCGACTCAGGGGGGTCTGCATCCGCCATGCGAGTCCTGTCCGGACTGAGCCGCAGTCTTACGTGGCGCCTCCTACTCGCTCCTTGGGGTTAGAGTTTGCTACGTTTTTTCCAAAGCACCGTGTTCCAGTCCCTTTGGGAGCGCAGACACGTCGTCTCTGAGAGCAGCTCCGGCTAATCATGTCCAACTTCGTTATCCACACAGTGTCCGACGGACTGTGGGGCAAACAAGGTTTATTTGGGGATTCGGCTTTGATGTGTTTAGAAAGCGGAGAGAGACGGTTCACTAATGTGCTCTTGGCAGGCGGAATCTGGGAAGGAGAGTGACGTCCACCGGGAGAAGCTTCCTCCCCAGGAGGGGCTGAGTCCCGCGGACGGGGCCCTCCTCCCAACAGCCCTCTGTTCCTCCATGCGCACCGGGCCTGCCTGTGTACCGGACACGGCGGGGAACACGGAGCCGGGCCCGTTCACGCGGCCTGACTGTATTATTCTAACCCAACCCCAGGACACGGGCCTGCAGGAAAACGCTGAAACATGCTGAGAAGCCGTATCTGGCGTTTGCTGTGGGTAACTCCTCGCCCAGCATTCAGGGCAGACCCCAGTGCAGACTACACCGTGTCAGAAACGCTTAAAACAACGCCGATTCAGTTCCACTTGAGACGGCTGGTTCCCTTCCTTTTCAGACAGGCCGCCCATCCGCCAGCTCCTTCAACGTGAGCATTGGTGTGTTTTTAATTACTAACAAAACAATCGGACGCAGGCGAGAGCTTCTGCGACAAGGTTAACCCAGAGTCGTCTCCCGGTGCTCCCAACCAGTCTGGGGTCACGGGCCAGAAGCAAGCTACAGACACAAGCCTTTCAAGGCCGAGACCCACGAGCTTCATCGCGTGGCCGTCTTCGACCCCTGCCGGAGCAGTTACCGCTCTCAGTCCCTCCAGAGTTTCTGGCAGGTTCGCTCTGAAACAAGTTGTAACAAGTGCTTTGGAAAACACCACATATCTGGCACTGTCTGTCCTAGGACCCAGGCGACGGGACACACACTTCCGGTGAAGACTCTGGGAGGGGATGGGGCGGAAGTCACGCGGAGGCAGCCAGTGGGCCACGCGAGGCAGAATGGTGTGTTCCACGTGACCCCTGCGTTGTTCTAAAATGTTCGGATTCACCTAAGTGTAAAACTTACATTAAAAAATCAGATTTCACAGGAAAACCTGGACTTCCAGCTTCTCTGGACGCCTCAGAGGGTCTGGCAACCAACCGGCCAGAGCCCATGGTCGGCGGAGGCCCCGGGTCCGGTTCCGCGGGCCCCTACAGACCGCGAGTCCGCAGCTCCCCCGAGACGCGCCGGCGCCCTGCACTCAGCGAGTTCACGCGAACCCTCTCGGGGGGCAGCCGACCTTGGACTTCATGCGGGGTGACTGTTCGCCGCTGTACGGTGTACCAAGGGTGGGCGGGGGGGGGAGGGCCCTGTTGCTTCTTTTTAGGGTGCGTTTTAAGATGGTTGAAGATTAAACATGTACAGTTGTCTAGCAGGATTAAATTGTTTGAAATTTCATAGTTCGAAATAAAATTTATTTCTCCTTCCTGGTGGCTCATTGCACACATCACAGTGTTCCAATAAGCAGCAGCAGACACCGTATTTTTCCAGCAGCTGTGCTCACGCAAACCACAGCCTTCTCATCTGCGCCCAACCCGTCCGAAGGCCAAGGCCGCGCATACAAGCTGCTCTGGCTGCAGGGGAAGAAACGGCAGGGGAGCGAGGGCGGGCCGCTCTGCGCCTCGCTCAGTCCACTGGCTGGCACTCCCTGACCGCCGTGCGGAACGCCAGCCCTCAGCCCCCCAACCCCCCGCCCCCAGGAGACATCGCCGTGTCAAGGTGTTCTAATTGGTGGGCACCGTTGCCCTTCGTCTCCAAGAACAGCGTTTATCAGAGAATAAATGGAGGTATAATTGATGTCAACCGTGGCTTCTGGTTGCCTATGGTAACTGTTCTCTGAAATGACTGCGAGTCCGCCCACTGTTGGATGATCAGCCCGCGCCCGCCGGATCGTCCTCCTGGAAGGCAATCCCGGGGAAGGCGGTGACCAGCAGGTGGGGCGGGCAGCACAGGGGCAGGGGCGGGGCCGGCAGGCGTCTCCCGGCTGCCCCGTTCTTTCGTGCGGTGGTCTCCGTCCATCCGCGCTCAGGCGGGCTCCAGAGGCCTCCTGAAAACCGATGTGCCCCTTAGCACATTTAAGTCGTTTCTAAGAATGTGGTCTATTTTCATCAGCTTACACAGCTACGAAGTAGGCAACCTTCAAATCTATCAGGATTGTTGAGATTTTAGAATAAAACGGTTTCTCTTAAAAAGATGCATCCGGTGGAGTACCAACCCCACGCTGCGGTGTCACTGCGTGCCACCACCCCCCCGCCACACACAGAAGCCACCGGACAGACCCCCTCTGATTGCACAGCTTTCCCTTCACCTTGAACTTGTCCTTCGGTTCCACTTTCTTATGGGACTTCGCCATGATGTAAAACCCTTCAACCTCTGAAGTCTTTTTAGCAGTCACACTATCACATGCCTCTGAAGAAGCGTAGGTCTATGAATGGTTTGAAAATTAAAATTGGCATTTAAGTGGTTTTGTTTATGCATCCGAGTGCATTTCAAAAATCTCTCTGGGGTTATTTATTTTAGCCTCTAGTGTACAACTGATAAGAACACACATGACAGTTTGATCACTTATCACACCAAACGTAAAATTTTACTGGAAATGCATTTTTTAAGGAGGTGAAGGGAGTTTTGAAGTGCCTTGGCTGACACATCCTTATGGCACTGCTAGACCGAGAGAGAGGGTGCGGCACAGACCCCACTCCCGCGCCTCATCTTTACAGGTGTGAGCGCTGAGAAATCTTGCTACGTATTTTATTAAACTCCCCTTGGAAGTATGAAGACAGTGTTCTTAATTTCTTAAGTATGGCGTATTGGGATTATGTATGTTCAAACCCTCCCTTTTAGAGATACCCACACTGAAATTACTTGCACATTGAGACCGCCCGGGCAGGGCTGGAGGCGAGAGCAGGGAGGGGAAGGTGTGAAGGGGCCGGGACTGGGCAGGAGCCGCCAGGCGACAGGTGCCCGCTCTGCGAGCTCCTCAGTCCCGTCCCTCTGCCTCTGCGTGTGTTCATAGTTGTTTGTGACAGGGGTCCCCAGAGAGCCCCAGGAGCCTCCAGCGCCCTGGCCAGGCCGCGCCGTTCCGACCAGCAGAGCACCTGAGGGGCGCGGCCTCACTCCCGGGTCTAGAAGCCCCACTGCCTGCACCTGGTGGAAGGCTCCTCCTTGGGAGGCGGCCCCCGGCTGGGAGGAGGCCCAGGCCTGCACCCGGACCCCCACAGTGGTCACTGCGGGGTGCCCGGCTGGCCGTGGGCGCACAGCTCCCACCCGGACCCCCTGTGCACGGATGTTCCGCGAGCGCGCCGGGCCCCTTGGCCGCTGGGAGCACCTCCTGAGCCACGCGCGCTGTCTGCCGTGAGAAAACTGATGGCAAGGGCCGGCCCAGCCCAGAGTTCCTCAGGGGGCGCCTTTGCTAAAGGCTTATTGACGCCCCTCTTCCTCTGTGCCCTTCCCCACCCCCCGACCCCCTTCTGGAGGGGCCAGGGCAGAGCCGAGGAGGCCAGGGTCCCTGGAGACAAGGCCACCCGCCCCTTCCCCCACAGCCTGGCTGCGGCCCGGGGCCTCTGCTGACCCTGACTGGGGGGCGGACCAGGGGATCCTAGGGCGCTGTCCTCAACAGCATCTGACGGGCACCAGGAAGCAGGCGCCGTCTCTGCCAGCAGATCCTGGGTCTCGTGCCCCAGCAGCTGCCCCCGGGGTGCCCCCGCCTCTGCTCTGGACCCGTGCGGACCGAGCCCAGGCCTCCGGGGGGTGAAAAGTCTCATGTCTGTGGGGCATCGCCAAAGGCACACACGTTTTTAGAAGCCGCAGCAGGAATCTAATGAAAGAGGACTTGCATTTTCAGAAACGATACTTGCCTTTTACCCAAAATCGGAATGACAATATATCCTAACCTCACTCCAAGTGTGCTGTAAAAACGGTCTCTCTAGCCATGCTTACTCCTTCCTTTTCCCCAAACTATGTTGCTGTGACACAGTAACGCGACGTTTGCCATCTTAACCCCTTCGAGGGCGCGGCCCCGCGGCCCCCGCGTGCGGCGGAGCGGCCCGTCTCCAGCAGATGCAGACAGCGACGGAGCGGAGCAAAACGGCTCCTCCGTCAAGAAGAAAAACGTAATTCTGATGCATGCTAATAGAGAAGCGCCGACTCAAGACGCTTTTAAAACATCAATATTCATGGTGAAATTCTGCCAATGACTTTGCGTAGAAACTACAAAGCTATGCTTTTCTCGAGAGGCCGACACCTTTCTGAACAGTGGCTTCAAAGGATGTCCGTCTGAACACGGCCGGTGTCACGGGGGCAGAGCCAGCGTGTCCGAGAAGCACACCTTACAGGACTGACTCGGCAGCAGACAGGGGCTCGCCCGCACCCAGCGCCGCCACCCGCACCCGCGGCAGAGCGGCGGGGCCGGTCCCCAGGGCCCAAGAGTCACGCACCTGGCCCCTTACAGCCCCGGGGGCGGGGGGGCGGGGGGCTCCAGGGGATACAAATACGGGCCCTTCAGTAACATGCCGCTTGGGATAATCACAGATGTAGCATTTTAAATCATCGGCTAAAACTTTTCATTGCTTCTGTGGCTTAATTTTGGAAAAAAATAAAACAAAACAACTAGGTGAGAAACAATGGGAGAGTAACGTATCTCCAGTAACAAAATTTCTTTAGGAAAAGATCAAAGTTAAAAACGGATGCAGTGTTTCTATGGAAACGCCAATAAAAGTCTTATTTCTCAAGTGTGGAATATAAATGGTGTGTTGGGGGGCAGGGAGGGGCTGCTAGGGGAGCCCTGAGAGAGAGTCTGAGCCGCACCAGAGCCCCCCCACTTCTGTCATGAGGGGGGGGGTGGTGGTGGTGGTGGTGGTTCCATCGCTGGGTACCGCGTGACCAGCTAGCTGCCTGGAGGGTTCTTTGGTTTTCCTTTGTGTTACAGCCTCATCCTAATTTTCATATTCTTCCTAAACAACAGAGTTAAGTGACACGGTATCATATTACTATTCCACGAAGGTAACTGTTTGCCACATTCTCAGTGACGCACCAGCAAACACAAGCCGCGGTGAAATGAAAGGTGGTGCTTGGACTGACGAGTCCCTGGTCGCGACAGGAGGCGGGAGGGAAGGCCGCACGGAGAACGGGGGCGTCTGCTCGGGGCTGAGGGCGCCGCCGGTGCCCAAATAAAAGGCGGGGTCTTTTCTGGGGGCGGAGAAAGCCCCGCCCACACCACAGACAGCTGACCATGGCTCTTCTCGGGGCCACTGATGCGACACGCACCCCGTCACGCAGTCACGGGCGGCGATCTGTCACACGCCTGGTCGACGCCCCCGAGACCTCAGCCTGGGCCGACCCCCACGTGGCTCTGAAGGCCGTGTCACGCCGGAGAAAGTCAGCACCGCCAGCAGCGCGCCGGCTTTGGTGGAAACCAGACCCACGTCCTCCCCCCCAGCGCTGCCAACACCATTCCGACAGTCCGAGCGAGCGCCGCTGCGGCGTCAGTCCCCAGGGCCCTCTCAGAGCCGTGCTCGCGACGCCGACCCCACGTCCCTGCGGAGGCGGCCGGCCCCCCGCTTCACGGCTGGGCGCGGCCTCTGCACCTGGGTGGGGGGCACACATGGAGGCCTCGCCTCTGACCACGCGGCCCACCTCGCTGGCCCCGCACCAGGCGGACTCAGTGCCGTCCGGTCCCTGTGCCGTGACCCCTCCGCGCCAGGCACCGGGGGCCGCCTGCCTGTACCCTGCTGCCACTCCGACCCGGGCACCCTCCCTGCAGCCGGACCGGTCACGCTGCTCTGACCCGTGGGAGTCTCCGGTTTCCGAGCCTGCGCTGCGTCAGGGTTAGCGACAGCCAGGGGCTTCCCGGCAGGACCCTACGGGGACACTTAGCGCTCTATTTAAAGATCATGGCAGACCTTCCCTTAGAGCTGAGCTGCTGGCCACACGGAATGAGACTGGAGGCGCTCCGGGCTGCAGCGTACCCACACCGCGTGGCGCCCATGCTGCCAAAGGCAGCCAGCCTAGCTTCCCCAACGAGTCAGATGGGGCTGCCACTCAGAGGCCACGTGAGCAGCCCAAAATGCCACTGCTGACGGCTCCTCCAGTCACACCTTGCGTGTGTGTCTGTGCCTCTACAGCTGACACGGCCTTGGTGCATCTCTCCTAATGCAGTGCCACGTCCCCGCAGGGGCGCGTCCCTTTCTGCACCCTGTACCCTGGTACTGCCAGGCTGCCGCCACGCGCCACGCTGATGGTGCTGTGGACGGAAGCCCTCTCCTGCCCAGCGATGCTTCTTCGTTCTTCAAACTGGCATTGGGACCCGTCTTGGGGACAAACTTGCTACTTGCAATGTGGTCAGCTACTAGTGTTTAATCCGGAACAGCCATTTACATGAAAAACACCATACAGCACAGAGCCCCGCTCCAGGGGTCTGACGCACACCAGAGCACACACAACGCGCAAAGACGGAGGGAGAGCCCGCCTGCCCTCGGGCGCCACCAGTGTTAAAGGCTGGGGTGTATCCAGAGTCACCAGAGGGAAGCATCTGACACGGCACTGCCGGCGCGTGAGCAAGCCGAGCCACCGCCATGTGACAGTCGAGGGGGCTTCCCGTGGGCTCCGCAGCCCGTGCCCGAGGCCAGGAGACAGGCCCCCAGGCGGTCCCGGTGCAGGCGGCCCCGCAGGCCCTGCCGTGTTGCGGCAGGAGTGGCCGTGCGGCCCCCAGTCGCCCCACACTCAGCTCCCAGCCGCAAAGGCAGAGCAGGACCTGCATCCAACTGGCCCCAAAACAAAGGTCTCTTCCTGGGGTTTTTCAAAGTTTGGGGTGCAAACAGGCTTCCCATTCAGGATTCACAGTAAGTCTTTCAGAGCTCAGGAGAACAGGATCGAAACCCCCGTATCCTTTATTGCAAACCTCCAGAAAAAATGATAGGAAATATGACAGTTTTTCTTAATTCCTTAAATTTTGACAATTTATTCATCTTTGTGCTGGTGACTCACATTTCAAAAGCAATTCATAAATAAATGTGTCCCCTGGCCAGGCGGCTCCGGTGGCTAGCGCACGGCCCGTGTGTTGGAACACACTAGCCCCCTAAGCACAGGCGGCAACGTCACTGGGTCTCCGAGCACCCGGGACCCAGGCTGGTCAGGCGCTCATCCGCACGCGCCGGGAAGCCGGACAGTAAATACACGTGTCCTGTCCTCTCGCACTAAAGTTCTGCCTTCTCAGGCAGGGAACAAATTTACCAGGCTGAAGGTGTCTAATGAAAAGTATCTCGTTGTGAATTCTTGTGGTAGGGCGATTCCATTTTAACCCTGGAGGGACTATAATGACCTTTGACCCGCAAGGTTCCAGGTGGCTTTTGCCGAGGAAGGCACACGCCGGTAGAGGGTGAAGGGAGCGGCCGCCGGGGCTGCGAGGGGGAGTGTTTACACGCGTGGGCAG
The DNA here is from genome assembly GCF_004126475.2 of Phyllostomus discolor. Classification (NCBI taxonomy): domain Eukaryota; kingdom Metazoa; phylum Chordata; class Mammalia; order Chiroptera; family Phyllostomidae; genus Phyllostomus; species Phyllostomus discolor. The sequence goes on from NC_040914.2 coordinate 47,888,491, forward strand.
TTACCCACTGCTCACGGAACAAACAAGAGGAAAAAGGAACGGAGCTGATCACTAAGAATCTGGGAGCTAACGCGACCAAGGTGGAGGATCCCACCGAGACGGCAATGCCCGTCCTGCTTAAACTCCAGCCTCCAGGTTCTGAAGCCATCTGGTGAGCCACTGTGTCCACGGGGACCTGGACAGTCTGTCTCTCTCCTGTCCCGATGGACAGAGGGACGAGGCCGGCTCGCCACAGAGTGAACCTGCAGATCAGACCCAGGCTGTCTGGGAAGCTCAGAGTGACCAATCACCCTTTAAAAATCTTCCAGACCAAGGATTTCCGGGCCCTGGCTGAGTAGCTCAGTTGGGCAGAGCATCGTCCCCATACTCCAAGGTTGCGGGTTCGACTGCCGGTCAGGGCACATACGAGACTCAACCAGGAAATGCTTCCTCTAATTACTCTGAAGTGGAACAACAAATCGATGTTTCTCTTCCCCTCACTCTCTCTCTCTAAAATCAATCAATAAATTTTAAAAAATTGAAAAGAGAAAAAGAACAAGGATTTCCAACCAGCTGGGCTTTTTTCCCCGACGGCTACAGCAACCGCTCACACAGACACATGCCCAGCCCCGCAGCGGCAGCACCAGCGGCAGCAGCGCCTGCCAGGAAGCGCGCGGTCACAGCCGCGTCGTGTACTCACCCTCCCAGCAGAACCTGGGGCTGGCCGCCGGATCCGTTCGTGACACCAAACACGTCGGGGATTAAATCACCATTGAAGCTGGAAAGGAAACACCGGGCAGCCGTGTTACTGAGCTCTTGAACTCGGGGACCTCCGGGGGCGTGGTGGACCCCCCCACGCCCACCAGCACCTGCCGCGGCCCGCGAGACATCAGCGGGAGGCACGTGTCACCTCCAGGCGTCGGGTGCGGTCTTCGTGCCCGGACCCTCCAGCCCCTCCCCCACGCGCCCCACAGCCCCTCTGCACAGAGGGCAAGGCCGCTGACGGCCTGCGTCCCTGCGTGATGGCCCAGAGCAGGGCCCACTGCTGACCCACACGCGACGGGCGTGCAGGGTGAGCCAGGAAGGAACTTTCGTTCTAACACGCTGGGGTTGTCTCTGACCTCTGCTTGACCTAGCCCACCCCTGAGTGACAAGGCGGTGTCACTTATTTCAGACCCACGGCCCACCTGGTTCAGTCAGATGGACGTCGGAGAAACAACCCAGGACTGGTGGATCCCCGGCTGGTGGAAGAGCTTGCACTAGCCGCCGCCCACGGCAACCACAGTGGGAGAACGCACGCGGGGAGGGAAACCGAGCTCAGAGCCTTCAGGAGGGATCCGTGCCCTTGCAGACCCCGACGGCCAGGGACCTGCTGCGCTTCTGACCTCGACTCCGAAAACCACGGAAGGACAAGAATGTGGCCCCAAATGGTCTCTGCCCCGTTACCCGAACCCCTGAAATCTGTGTTAATGGTTTGCTGGGACGAGTCTCTTTGGAGGCAGGGAATGATCACGCTGAGGAAGAGCTGTGGAGAAGGACAGAAGTTTCTCCTCCACGCAGGAATAAATCTGTGGGCATCGCTGGAGGAGACCCCGTGCCTTTGGTGTTTGTCCACTAGGCACTAACGGCTTTACCCCAAACAGGTTCCTTAATTCTCTGATTCATGACGCGGGTCGGTCAACCCAGACCCCTGGCAGACACATTCAAAGCGACTGAAACAGAAACCAAACACGACCTCCTCCTCCTCTTTCTGAAACACTGAACTTTGTTGTTCTCTTTCTGCCAACGTGGCACATGACTACCGTGTCATCAAGAGCACAGGCCCCTCCTCCAACGTGGCACATGACTACTGTGTCATCAAGAGCACAGGCCCCTCCTCCAACGTGGCACATGACTACCGTGTCATCAAGAGCACAGGCCCCCGCCAGCTTCAAAGGGAGGATGAATCCAGGGTCGCTTCTATACTACAAAGTAGTTTTTATGTGAAAAGCTTTATTTTGCATTTGTCGGTTTACAATTACGCAGAGGGAAGCAAGGGCATACTCACTCCATAATTAGAGGTTCATCTTGAAAAGTCCTATCGAGTACGGTCATGTTGTTGGGGTCTGTGAAGGAAGCAAACACACAAATTACAGGCACTTGGTACTATTTTTGGTGTCTACCCTTAGGGAAAGATATTCTTTCGTTCTCTTCAAGAGTCATCTCCAACTAATTCCAGCTATCACCACTAACGAGGCAGCACCTTCTCAGAGTCTGACTGCAGAACTGGGAGTCACGGGCAGACGCACGGCACAGCGTGCTGGGCACGGGGCCCCGTCCTGACAGTGAAAAGGCAGTAGCTTCCAGAAGGCCGGGGATTGTTCCAGAAAGTCAGCCTAGAGTCTGTTCTTCTGTAGGCCACCAACACCCTTTAATGAATCCCTCTCTCCCTTACCCTCTCCCCCTTAGGCTTGCCAGATGGAATTTTGTTTTCTGGAGCCGACCTCTGACCAGCTCTCGGGCGGTAATGGAAAATCAGAAAGTGGACTTCTGAAAAAGCTTTTACAGACAATCACTGACACTTAAGAACTGCACTTATCTTGTTTCAAATGGACTCCGAACAAGGTTTTTGTTACTTAACGACACCAGACGTATTTTTCCTTCACTATCCAATGACAAACACTAAGAGCTCCTCACACACACACTCACCCAAGGTTTGGTTCTGTCCCCAGAAGATAACAGCTCCTAGTTCGCTGCTGGCATGATTTTTGGGCAGGTACGTCAGGAGGACGTCCATCTGGGAGTCCCCGTCATAGTCCCCGGGCACGACGCCCGTCACCAAGGCGCTGTGGTTCCTGGAGGGGCGGGCAGGGACACCAGTGAGGTCCCCGTGGGAGGGGACCCTCCGTGCTCGTGCCGCAGGGACCGCTCCCAGCGTGTTTACTCGGCGTCTGGGTCCCGACGGGCCCCAGGCCTTTCCCAACGGCCGTCATGTCTGGGGGCCCCTCTGGTCCACAGAAGGGCTCAGGGTGGGCGCGGCGCGGCCGTGAGAGACAAGACCAGCCCACGCTCTATCTGGAAAAACCCCGGTTTTATGTGCAAGCACCGGCCGGGACAGTGCTTCTCCTCAGCTTTTCTGTCCGGGGCACCCAGATATCTGGAAGGCGTTCACAGCAAATGGAGGCGCATAATGAACTGCTAAAGCAGCAAAGGGTAGCGCTGTCGTTTCATCCGTAAAAAGATATTTTTAAAATATCTAATTTTGGATTTTAATGCAGATTTGAGATACAGAGCGAAAACTAAAAGCTCATTTTACTTCCGAAAGCTATCCACGATTCATAATGGAAACTAAGCGCCTTTTTACCCAAACTGGCAACACAGTATCAAAACACGCATACCTAATTTTATATTTTTAGTGAAAAAGTTCTACAATTCTTTACGTTGAACTTGAAACCTTAACATTCTGAAGTCTTGTCATGATGTTTCTGAGTGACCCAACCAAAAAAAAAAAAAGGCCTTAAATTCAATTTCTAGTTATTTCTACTTAGAGCAAATGGCCAGACAGCGAGTTTCCGAACAGACTGTGGGCAATCGCCTCCTACGTATCACCAGAACCCGTGCGTGTACACGTGTGCGTACAGTCGAGAGTGAAAGCGAGGAAGATGCCGGAAGAGCAGGGAGGAGGCACAGCACGACACTGGCCTCCCTGTGCTGCGTCTGCCCGGTCCCCCCAGACATCACGCCCGGGGCCCGCAGCCACGCCGCGTCATCTGAGCCCTCGGTCTCCTTTCCCTAACACAGGAACTCCCCTCGCTGACCGGAGGAGCAGGACCCTGATGCCTAGAGCAACGAGCAGCTGCCAGGGTTCCGTGGGACAGCTGGGACCCAACCTCGGTGTGTCGCCACCTGAAATTGGTCCCTGTTACAGTGAGGTATTTCTGGTTGTGCCGGTGTGTCCCCGAAGAATTCCGGCAAAACGTTACCATACGGAAATAAACACCAGAAGAGACAGCTCAACATTTTAAAAGTGTTTGCGTCTGACAGGGGAAAAGTGTTTGCATCTGGGGGAGGAAAAGGGTGAAGAATAGTTATTTTTTATTTTTAAAAATACTCTAAATAAGTTAAAATAAAAACAAGAGCTTCAACATTTTAGACGTACAGGAAGTCCTCACTTGACACCACTGGTGGGTTCTCTGACCTGACGTGAAACAACGTATCCGGGACCAGTGTTCTCCTGGGCTGCCGGATGCAAACAAGAATGAAGTCCCTGCGGCATTCCATCAACGTTACAATGAACACAACAGAACAAGACAACACTATTCAGGGACCTGATGTACGTAAAACAATATCGCATTAAAAAAATTAATTGGGATTTAAAAAAGAATTTAGTGGAATGGAAGTGCTTTATATCCCATACATTAACTTTCAATCTTCCAAGAATAACCGTTTCTTGTGTGTAAGAAGATGTCTTGCGTATGAGGCAGTTCATGTCTTGTACGTAGTATTCACCGACTCCTGCCTGACCCACGGCCAGCACGCTGCTGCCCGGGGCTCAGCACAGCCCTCCAGGGGATGAGTTCCTGTTTACTCACCTGCAGCTTCCCTCCCGAAGTTCTAACCCCAGGCCACTTCTGGCTACATGTTCACAGTTAAGGACTGTCAAGTCTGAGCACTCATTAGCCCATACGGGGAGTGATTTTTTTTTTTTTAAATGGAGAGGAAGGAAGGGGAAAAGACAGGGAGAGAGACCCTGATGTGAGAGAGAAACCCTGACTGGCTGCCTCCCGCAGGTGCTGCGGCTGGGGACTGAACCCACAACCCAGGTGCACGCCTGACTGGGAATCGAAACAGCTACCTTTTGCTCTGCAGGCTGATGCCCAACCCATTGAACCACACTGGTGAGAGGTGAAAAAAAAATTTAAAAATGCTTCCTAAGTCATCTTTTACCTTCCCATGCACCCGTTCATCCTGCATGTGACCAACGAGGACACCAACTTAAAACACTGCTTTCGTCATCTCTCCTTAAACAAGAACCCGAAGGACTGCCCACATCCCGGGGGGCTGAGTCCAGACTCATCAGGGTATGGATGGAGGTGCCGCGTCCGCCCTGATTGTGTCTCCCCGTCCCCAGCTCCCCAGGGTGCGCCCCTGGCTTCCATCGGGCAACCCCTCCCAGCCCCTCCTCACACCGCCGCGCTGTTCTCACTGCCGTCCCCTGATCCCCTGACCGGGCTGAGCCCCCAGCTGAGTCCCCAAGCCCTCACCTGAGGTTTCCCTAAGGTCAAGCTCAAGTCCCACAGCTTTCTGGAAGCTGCCCCTGCAGCCTGTGCTGACTCATGGCTTCTGCCTGGAACCAGCCACCACTCAACCCTCGCTGCTTGTAGCTTCAAGAGTATGTGGGCTCACTATTGGTGGCGGTCACCGGGTTTTACGCAATCCAGCCATATAAGAGAAGAATTATTATTTGAACATGTAAAAAATGTATCCTGATTTGAATGCACTCAAAATTGACCTCAAAAACTCACCACCCAGCAGTCAATAACTAAGGAAAAATAAAAACGAATGGACTGGCCTCTTCCCCGCCCCCCTCCCCCCAACACAGCTGAGCTGGTGAGTCTGTGAGAGAGCTGCACACTCAGGCGGAGGGACAGACAGTCCGCAACACACTCAGGAGAGCCCATCGGACTGCAGGGGAACGGCGAGGGAGCGCAGGAGCTGACCTGGGCCCATTCACCACGTGCACTTGTAAAGCAAGTCGTTTGTAAACTCCGACACAGTCACCATGGTTCCAGACAAATGACATCCCATTCATCCCCTTGTGTCAACAGCGCGGCTGGGTGAAACCCATTTCAAAGGCTGGCTATCGCATCTCTCTTATCACACTAATGACTGTTTTACAGGAACAAATACTCATGTACTTACTTCAAGGACACCTTCACTTTGGGTTTAAAATAGGGTGCATTCTGGTCTGCCAAAAAGACGATTAAATCATTTCCTAAAAGAAGCGGATATAGGATATTAGAATAAGGTTCCTTGGTAGGACATCTAACTGGTGTTTACAAAACTTTTCCAGGCACCATCCTCAACAAGAAAACTTTGACTCCAGTTCACTTAACCTTTCAAGGTCAGCCCTGCGTGTCCGAGGGAATGGCGATTCCTAGCAGTGCGTCACAAACCCAGCAGTGCTCAGAGGTAGCTGGCTGAGACAACCTGAGCCGATTGCTGGCCTCTGCCCCAAGCCAGAGCAGTTCACTTCAAAGAACCATGAAAAGAACCTGCCTTGTAACTCTGCGTCAGGCCTTGTCTTCCCCAAACCCAACAACGAAGACCCTTGTAAGGCTGTTTATCAGAAGGACAGAATCTCGGACAGTAGGCATCTGACTTACAACAACACGATTACGTATTTAAGCAGAAAAAGCTGAATCATGCAACCACCTTCTTGTGGCTCCTACAGAACCTTCCCCTGGGTAGATGCATTCTTGGAACTCAGTGAGCATTCAGGGGAGCAGAAGTTTAGACGGTTCAATCCAACACCAGCCACCCTTAACTTGAAGTGTCTGTATCCAGTTCGGATGGAGTAGCTACAGGTTGGGCAACACATGGAGTCCTACAAAGGTAGGGAAAATGTCCAGGGGCCACCAGGGGCTCTGGGGCCTTCTCAAGGGCAGGGAGAAGTCTGGGCCAGGATCCCCTCAGTGAAGCTCTGCACTTCACTCCCTTTGGTAGCCTTGGCCTTAAACAGTACCTGGCTCTGCAGGTTCTCAAGAATGCCCAGATCCTCTAACACCATTTGTCAGCATCAAAATAAACTAAACAGAACACTGTTCTGGGATGGGTAAAACAAGGAACTCCCAAGAACCTCAGGGCTGGCACAGAAAGCAGAGATAGGGAAAAGTAGGGTGGCGACCAAAGCAAGGACGGGCCAGCTGCCCACAGGAACCCAGGCAGCTCGGGAGGGGCGGGGCGGATCGTCAGGTGGAGAACCCTTTCCCAGCGGTTTATCCGCGGTCGGGGTCCTTGCAAAACGCGCGTGCGAGCTGCGGAGAGTTGAGGGCGCTGGGAGGGCACGGGAGCTCCCGGGAAAGCTGGGGCCCTGACACAGGGAGGGGCGACGAACGAGGTCCCGGGGGAGGCAGGGGAAGGCCTGGGACAAGCAGCGGTGGAGATGCGTGGTTTGCAGTCCACCGAAGGGGACGAACGGGAGGGGGTGGGGGTGGGGGTGGGGGTGGGGGGGGCAGCAGAAAGGAAGGAACGCGGGGGCCTCGGAGGGATCGGGGTTCCGGAGACTGCCGGGGACCAGGAAGGGCTTCGGGGGGCGGGCGATTCCACGGGGAGGTGGGGTGCAAGGGGGAAGCCGCGGGCTCCTGGGGTGAAAAAAACTGGGGTGTTTCCGGGGCTCTGGGGCGCGGTGCACACACCGTGGGGCGGCCGGGCCGGGACTAGGGGGCGGGGGAGGACGGAGGGGCGGGCGAGCTGTCAAGGATGCTGGAGAGGGAGGGCGACAGAGCCGGGGCCGGGCCCCAGCGCCGGGGGTGTGGGGGCCCGCGAGGGGCACGGGGACGCGGGAGGAGGGGGGAGGAAGGGCGGGCCGGCAGGCACTGACTTTCCCGCAGCACGAAGAGGTCCGTCTGCTTGTCGGAGTTGAGGTCTCCGAAGGCCGCCAGGGTGCCCCAGGCCTCGGCCCCGAAGAGTTCGGCCGTGACGTTGTGCAGCGCCCGAGCCGGGGCCGGCCCGACTCCCAGCAGCGCGAGCCCCCCGAGCAGCGGCGCCCACAGCGCCCAGGCGCCCGGCAGCCGGCCCGCCGCCGCCATAGCCGCCCCTGGGCCCCGCCCTCCGGCCCCGCGCCGCGCTCGACGGCAGCCGGAAAGCACCGCGCCGCCGCCCGCCCGCCGCCGCCGCGCGCCCCCGCGCGCCGTCCCGCCGCCCGCCCGAGCCGCCGCCCGCCCCGTCGCCCTCGCCCCACGGGCCGACCCTCCGACTGACGCGGCGGCAGCCGAGGGGCGAGCGGGGAGCGGCCCTCGCGCTCACTTCCGGCCAGCGCGCCTCGCGACAGTGTCGTGCGCGGGGGGGCGGGGCCGGCCCGGCAGCGTTGACAGGCGGCCCCGGGGGCGGTGGCCCAAGTGGCGGCTCCGGCGCGATGGCGGGGGCGGCGGGGCGCATGGCCGAAGTGAGCTGGACGGTCTTGGAGCGGAGAGCCCGGGCCAAGCGCTCAGGTTTGCAAGCTGGGGCGCCCCTCCCCCCGAGCGCCTTGGGCGGGGGGCAGGTGGGGTCCGGGAGTGAGCCGGTGCCCGCGTGTGTCCCCGTAGCGAGCAGTCGGCCGCCCGGCCTTCCGCCCGAGGTCTCCCCCCGCGCCCCAGAAATGAGGGGGTGGCCCCAACGTTACTCCTTGTGCGCCCCCCTCCCCCATAAAGTAGTGGCGACACCGACTTCGCCCGGAGGCTTCCTCCCTAGAAATCAGCCGGCGACCCCCGTTCCTGCCAACGAGAGGGTGTCCTTCTGTGTGCTCCCCAAAGTCAGATGGCTTCACTCGCAGACCGGACCGCGGTCTGCTCGCTGCCTCGGGCCAGGCCCCTTTCACAGTCCTCTCCGATTCTGAGCCCCCGGCCCGTGTGTCCTTGCTGGCAGACTTGAGGGGGGACAGGGCTCAGGCCACGAAGGGGGTCACGTGGAGCGCAGCCAGGGCTCAAGCCGGTCCCCCCCCCCCCCGGGCAAGTGGCCTCAGGGCGCCTAGTTCCCCGGGCGGGGCTCAAGCCCGAGGCCCCCGCGGCCCCACGACGCCGCGCAGGCAGGCAGGCAGGCAGTCTACAGCTCCAGTGTCCTGAGCTGGCTCCTCCAAACTGCAGAGTCACACTTGGAAGTTAGCACTTGTGGCTGACAAGTCCCTCTGCGAGCGAGCCAGCATGGAAACGGCCCTGACTCCGCGCCGGCTGCGTGGGATCCCGAGCTGAAAGCGAGCCTGTAAACAGGAACGCGCAGTCTGCAGCGTCTGCAGCGTCTGCAGCCCGGAGTCTTTGTTACTCTGTGTCGGAGCCGGGACGTGCCGATGTCAGTGTTGCTCCCGGGAAAACAGACGCCCGGCCCTAGGAACGCTTAGCTCTGCCTTGGCCTTGACGTTCAGGGAGAGCAGTTACTTTCTCAGCCAAGGGGAGGTTTTGGGCTCTTCCCATTTGAGAAGGTCTCAGTTGTCTGTTGTCCACTCTGCCTTTTTTTTTTTAATTTGAAGGAATTATCTAGTTTCATAAATCACACAGAAGAAATTTATCCCATCTTTGTCGCTAATTTCATTCTGTTTTTAAACCTTAAAAAAGTTCCGTGCTTATTAGGGTGATAACAAAACTCCCAAGAAAGTAGGAGAGAAATTCTCAAAAAGTAGCCCTTAGTACATTTGGGTCAATACGGGTACTTGGGAAGTCACATGTATTTTTGTTTCACACTTTTTCTTAAGACCGTTGTTTCATACTGAAGTATCAAGTTGACCACTAATGGCACATATGCCTGGGTTATAAAGGATTATTGGGTTGATAGTATCTGATCACAGAGAACCATCTGAGGTTTTTTTTACAGGAACTGAGCTCTGCCCTCAAAATATATTTCAAAAGCATTTCTCTTTCCCCTTAATAAGTATATAAGGTTTATTTTCTTCTCTAGTCTTTATTTCCTCTGAAATGCATGTCGTAACAGTAAGCTTTGAAAACTTAACCTCCCCTTTCTTAACTGAGAAAAAAGTTCCAATTTTCTTTAAATGTTGAAAGCAGTCACTTGAATTCAGTTTCACATGCAAAGTAGTTCAGCACACTGCGTAAATGTTGGATGTCCCCGTACATTCACAGCATCGCAGTGAGAGAGAGGCCATTTGAACTCATTACTCCAAATTAGTTGAGGTTTCAGATTCTTCTAATTCTGCAACATAAACTGCAAAGTTTCTCGAGTGAGTCATTGACATCCTATGTCATTAAAAACAATCAGTCTGATTCTCATTACTTTTAGAAGACTATCTAAAGAGAGCTTTGTTGGAAACTGTTGGACTAGTCCGATTCCGACAGAGACCCCCCTGCAGAGTTCCGAGCATTGTTACATAGACATAGTAGCATCATGGTTCCGCTGCTCAATGGGAAAGGGTGCTCTTAGGTGACATTCCATGAGCGGATGTTTTGTATCTCTGCCTAATTCATGTAAGCAACTGTAACTTCCCAACGCAAAGCACATTTGCAAGTCATAAAGAGAAAATAAAGTGATAATCAACCTTGATTATTGTCTCCGTTGCACACTGCATCGTGTTAACAACTGCTCACACCGCTTCCAATGAATCTAATGCTGACTGCTTCTAACCCTCACTAAACAGAAGGGAAAATCGCTGTAGTTTAGCCTGTGCCGCTTGTGATTAGAGCCGACGCTTTGAAATGGCCCGCTCGCCCGGTGCAGCCGCCTCTTCTCCGCCGGCTCTCTTAAGGTCCGGTAAGTGTGGAGACCCTCCCGAAGGGGCTCGTTTTAAATAATTCCGTTTCTGAAGTTCGATGTCACCAAACGATTTTGCTTCTGTCTCTCTCTGGTGGGCCCCAGCCTGGACCCCACTGCTCTGTGTGAGCTGTCCGGCGTGGGTGCGCATGGTGCCGAGTGTGGTCTGTCGTGTTGTCGGTGTGCGTGTGTGTGTGGACATGAGAAGTGACAGTTGAGCCCCAGTTGTCACATGGGGACATAGAAAGCATCTTTGGTGATTTTTGTCTTCTTGCACAACGGGAATAACTTTCATAAGTTAGGAGTTGGTGGTCAGCGCCCTGATTATTTACTCTCCGTCGACTCCCTGGGAGCAGGTGTCTTTGTACAGTTTCGTAGGCGGGGGAGGGAAGCTCGCCTGGTGCAGAGAGGTGGCAGCGACTTGCCCCGGGTCCTGAGACTTGTGTGTCAAAGCCACATGCTGTCCCTGCCGGCCCACGGCTTTCTGATGCGAGGCTGCAGGAGACGGTGGCACAGTGGCTCCTGGGCTGCCACACCAGTGAGCCCCGCTGCAGACGGGGCCAGAGCTGTGGAGTCGCCCCCAGATGTGTGCCTGGGTTTTGAAAGCAGGGCGGAGGGGGCTCACGCACCCAGGGAAGACAATGTGCGGGTGGGTTCCGATTTGGAGCCCGGGCCTGTGGATGCCTCCGGCCACTCGCGGAGGGGCCGTGGAGCAGAAATGGAGACGGGGGTCTCCATGGCTGTTCTCTGCAGGGTGTGGGCCACCTGGGGCCGTGACCCGCTGGAGGGCAAACACACTGGGGGAAGCTGGTTGGCAAGGGCTGCCTTGTCCCCCAGGTACCTTACGCAGAACATTCAAGCCTCGGGCCCCATTCCCAGGTCAGTGTGAGGTGAGACGAGCCCGCCAGAAAGTGGCAGGAAGCACTTTCTTTTCAGTTTCGTCAGGACCCTTTACTTCCATTTATATTTCGAGTCCTGTTTTGGCAAAGATGGAGGAGACACATCTCAAAGAAAAGACAGAAGTAGCTCAGGGAGGAATCATAAACGGGAGATACCAGAGCTTCTCCTTTAAGGAGCGGGAATGATTCTCGTCTCCAGGTGTCATCAGCTGAATGACAAAGGGGTGTGTGTAGCATTCCCAGAGCCTGGGCTCTGACCGCACCGTGAGCTGAGAGAACAGGAGAGCGAGCATCTCTGGACTGCGCTGCCTTGCCCCGGGCGGCAGGTCTGGTTCCCATTCTGGTCACGGGAGCGGGGGCTGGGTGGGTTGCGGCACCAGCGATGGCGGCCGTTATGGGGAAACCGAATGCTCGAGATAAGCTTTCGGGCACCATGGTCTGAAAATTTCGACACCTCGGAACGGCGCTCTCGCATCGCATGGCGTTGGGAGGCACCTGCAGGAAGCTTCCCGGCACCGGCACCGGCACCGGCACCGCGGCGTTAACTGGGAACGGAACGTGCCGAGAAACAACATAGGGGAACACCGGCCTTCCCTGCTGCAGGCCGTTGGAAAGATGGATTCTTAGAAACGACTTGCAGTATTCACACTTCCTGGAGGTTCCTCTAACCACAGCTTAGCAGTGGCTTCAAGGAAACACTGAAACCTTTCGCCTGTTAAAATACATACCCAGAGGGCTTGCGTGTTTAGTGTGTTTACGGTTTAGAAGTGCTGCCTCTGGATGGAAACGCTGGTTCCCCCTGCTGCGGTCCCCGGGACGCGGTTGTCCCAGGGGAGTGTTTCATGGAGCCGGTTCACTGCATGGTGACCTTAAAGCCTGAGGTCACAGCTGAGTGTCCCCTGGTGCTTCGGGCCAGAAACTATTCCATGTGACCACAAGTGAAAGCCAAAGCTCGCTAGTTTTCAATCTGCCGGGTGGTTTTGTGTGTTTTGGTCCTCTCGATTCCTCCGGAGTCCGTCTCTGCGATCATGTCTGTTTCCGCTCTTTCTCGCATCCGTGTGCGCCCTGTGTGTCTGCGTGCATGCGTGCGTGCGGGAGCCGTGCCCTGACGGGCGGAGGTTGGCGTGTGCTGTGCGTGAGTGTGGCTCGTCCTGTGCTCACTGCTCACATCCGGAGAAGGGTCTGGGTGTCCAGGCCGGCCTCCCTCTCTACCTTTTGTTCTTTCTTTTTTCTTCGTACTGTTTTTTTTTTTTTAATATATTTTATTGATTATGCTATTACAGTTGTCCCATTTCCCCCCTTCTCTCCCCTCCATCCTGTACCCCCTCCCACCCACATTTCCCCCTGTAGTTCATGTCCATGTGTCATATTTATGAGTTCTTTAGTTTCCACATTTCCCGTACTATTCTTGCCCTCCCCCTATCTATTTTCAACCTACATTCTATGCTACTTATTCTCTATACCTTTTCCCCCTCTCTCCTCCTCCCACCCTCCTGCTGCTAACCCTCCATGTGCCCTCCATTTCTGTGGTTCTGTTCCTGTTCTAATTGTTTACTTAGTTTCTTTTGGTTTTGCTTTAGGTGTGGTTGTTGATATTTGTGAGTTTGCTGTCCTTTTACTATACATGTCTTTTCTTTATCTTCTTTTCTTAGATAAGTCCCTTTAGCATTTCATAAAATAAGGGCTTGGTGATGATGAGCTCCTTTAACTTGACCTTATCTGAGAAGCACTTTATCTGCCCTTCCATTCTAAATGAGAGCTTTGCTGGATAGAGCAATCTGGGATGTAGGTCCTTGTCTTTCATGACTTGGAATATTTCTTTCCAGCCCCTTCTTGCCTATAAGGTCTCTTTGGAGAAATCAGCTGACAGTCTGATGGGAACTCCTTTGTAGGTTACTGTCCCCTTACCTCTTGCTGCTTCTAGGATTCTCTCCTTTGTTTTTACCTTGGCTAATGTAATTATGATGTGCCTTGGTGTGTTTCTTCTTGGGTCCAACTTCTTTGGGGCTCTCTGAGCTTCTTGGATTTCTTGGAAGACTGTTCCCTTTGTGAGATTGGGGAAGTTCTCCTTTATTATTTGTTCAAATACGTGCTCAATCTGTTGCTTTTCCCCTTCCGATTCTGGTACCCCTATAATTCAGATATTGGAACGTTTAAAGGTGTCTTGGATGCTCTTAATCTTTTCCTCAATTTTTTGAATTCTTATTTCATCATGCTTTCCTGCTTGGTTGATTCTATCTTCCTTCTGATCCACTGTATTGTTTTGAGACTCATATTCCTTCCTTTCACTATTGGCTCTCCTCCGCGTGTCTTCCTGCATCTGTTTTATGGTACTCTGCATTCTTTCATCTAAATTTCGTCCAAAATCCACCAGTTCCGTGAGCTTTCTGATCACCAGTGTTTTGAACTGCGCATCTGATAGATTGGCTAGTTCTTGGTTGCTCAAAAGGATGAGTCCTGGGGGACTGATTTGCTCTGTTGAAAACATGGGTTTTTTTTCCCCGTCTCTCCTTTTTTTTTTTTCGGTCTGGTCGCTCTTGTTACGGTGGGGGGCGGAGCCTTAGGTGCTCACCGGGGCTGGGCACCCCAGTCGCTAGATTGTGACGTTACATGTGGGGGCGGGGCGGAGTGGGAGCGGGGCGGGAGAAAACAATGGCGGTAGTTCCGTTCCCCTGGACTCAGACCCTTGTCTGGGCTTCCGGGCCGCGAGCTCTGCCCTGGTCCACAATCGCTGCCCCTCTGGGTCTGCCAGCCGCAGCTTGCGTACTCAGGGATCGCCGCTGCCTTCTTGCGCCCCCGGATGGCTTTTGCGCCGAGTTTGCGCCAAACCTTCCCCCGACCTCCGCGCGCCGCGACCCGAGCCAGCCCCGCGCCCGCGGCTCGTCTTCTCCTACCAGTCCGGATGAACGTGTCTACTTCAACTTCTTGGCTGCCCGACTTCCATTCAGATAAATCCTCTGCCGGATCTGGGTGTTATTCTGATAGTAAATTATTGTTGTAAATTATTGGTTTTCTAATCTTGGTTGTACGAGGAAGTACGGTGCGACCACCTATTCCTCCATCTTGCCGGAAGTCCTCTTCGTACTGTTTTTTAAAAGTCTCAGTTGCAGTTGGCCGACACTATTACCGTAGTTTCAGGGGTGCAGCGCACGGATCAGACATTCATCAAGCGACTCCCCCCGCTAGTCTAGAGTGCTCGCTGGATGTCGGGGTTTCCTGTAAAGAACCTAGGAGTGAAATGGGCAGGACGAGGAATTTGTAGGCAAGTCCACAACCGAAGTGTAAATGGGTCATTAGGGAAGGAGCGTGGCGCCCAGCACGTCCGAGTGCTCTGATCTCTCCTGCGGCCATGAGGCGTGCACACGGCCCGTCGGTCGGCCTAGCGGAGCGGCTCCGCCGGAGTGGCTGGCGCTGCAGGGACGGCGGCACCCTGTGCCGAGCTGGGTAAGGCTTCTCGGCGTTCTCACTTCTGTTCTTAGATGGTACTTTGACAATGAGTCTTTCTAGAGAGTAAGAGTACGGACTCCCAGTCGCCGGGACGTGTGTCCCGTGTGGGGAGGAGAGCGGTGACAGACAGTGACTGGCTGAGTGTGGCGACCTCATCTCGAGGCCCGAGAGTGTGCAGTCATTGCATTGTGCCCCTGAGACCAATGTAATGGTGCATGTCGCCTGTACTCCAATTAAAAATACATTTTAAACAAGAATTCGTTTCTTTCGAAACTGACAAGAAATGACTCTTTAAAATGAGTGCTCAGCTCATCTCTATCTTGGCTACCCGTTTCTCAGCGTCCAAGTGAGTTTATTAGCGTGTGACTTGAGTTTTCTCCCTCACGGATTTCTTTTTAGGTTCTTTGAATAGTTTCTCCTTTTTTTTCTTAAGTCAAGTCTCCTTCCGTCACCACTGATGCCCCGTTTGCCCTCTTCCCTCTGACACAGACGGCCACCCTGTTGTGGGTGTTGTGAGCTGTTTGCTCGTTACGTAATCCCTCCGCCTTTTCCCCCTCGGGCCCTGCGCTCCCCACCCCCGCCCCCCACAGCTGCCAGTCTGCTCTCTGTATTTGTGAGTCTCTTTCTATTTTGTTTGTTCGTTTATTTTGTTCATTAGATTTCACATATACGTGAAATCATATTATACTTGTGTTTCTCTGACTGGCTTATTTCACTCAGCATAATGCTCTCCAGGTCCATCCGTGCTGTTGCAAAAGGTAAGATTTCCTTCTTTTTTGTGGCTGAGCAGTATTCCGTTGTGTTAAGGTACCACAGCTTTTTTATCCACTCGCCCACTGACGGTCACTGGTGGGCTGTTTCCAGATCTTGGCGATTGTAAATAATGCTGCAATGAAGATAGGGTGTATTTTCTTTTATCAGTTTGATTTGATGGGAATATCCATACCTGGTAAAGTTTTTATGGTGTGTTTTGGACAAAACTCAACTTTGTATTTTTTTAAAGGTTTATTTATTTATTTTTAGAGAGGGAAGGGAGGGAGAAAGAGAGAGAGAAACATCAGTGTGTGGTTACTGAGGGCCGTGGCCTGCAACCCAGGCATGTGCCCTGGCTGGGAATCGAACCTGCGATACTGTGGTTTGCAGCCCGCGCTCAATCCACTGAGCTATGCCAGCCAGGGCTTCAACTTTGTATTTTAACATGCAACACTCTTTTCCCTTTAGACATGATACAGTAGCCTTATTTTTGGCCTCACTTGGCAGCCAACTAATCACAAATTCTCGTGGCATAAGGTGACCGTGGGCCTGAGGCTCATGGGCTTTCTCCTTGAAGAGCTTAAGGAAAGTGCGCATTTTGTGTTCAGCCGTGCACGAAACCCACCCTGCCTCCGTTTTCTGCCTGTTTGACCCTGCGCCGTCTTCTAGACTCGGTTTCCTTGTCTGTAAAAATAACCCCAAAGGGATTATTGCGGGGATTAAATAAAACGTTATATGCAAAACACTTAACGTGCAGAAGTTGGCCCATACGTTGGAAATACGCCCTTTTCTTCCCCGAAACCGTGTGTCTCGTGCAGCGCTGCTGCTGCTGTGTGTTTGGAAGCAGGACTTGCAGCAGCTGCCACAGGGTAGCTTCTCTCCCCCCTAGTCCTGGTTCCTACCCCCTACGCGGCCATTCGATTCAGAGAACTGGTCCTGCTGAGGTCCAGCGAGCATGCGTCAGGTTACTCAGGACGCAGCTCTTACCGTCCTGTGAGTCTGTTTCCTTTTGCCGATAATCCCGGAGGTCTAAATGAATCCAGGGAGTTTCCGCGGACACTACTGTCCGACCGCGGGAGAGCAGCCATCCTTTTGTGTACGGGCAGCTGACGTTTTTGTCGCATATGGGCACGCACGGGGGTCTCTTCGAGGAGGATGGGATTTTCAGGAGCACAGCCAGCGTGCGTCCTGCGGGGCGCTCTGACCTCTCTGGTCTGGGGCCTGCCCTGCAGCCTTGAAGGAGGGAGGGAGTAGGAGCCCCACGGGATGGTGTCACTCCTTGCATGTGAATCTCATTGGCCTTAACCCTCAGGCTCTCCCGTGCCGCTGTCCTCAGCAGGGATGACGCCTTTCAGACCGTGTTAGTGACAGGGCTTCACGAAGAGTCCAGCGGCTCGTCCTGGTGCTTTAGACTGTTCCGGAATGTTCCCGCCGTGCACCCTAAGAGCTATTTTTTTCTCTTGCTCTTTTCTTTATCTTCAGTCTCCTGTGAAGCCAGACAAAGGGTGAGCGGAGCCCCCCAGAACCCCCCCCGACTCCCAGGTGCCTACCGAGCAGGTGTGAGTGGGTGCGGGTCTGGCCTGGCGTCTCCCATGTCCCCAGCCACTGTCCCCGGCCGCAGCCTGTGCCTCTGCTAATCTTCTCGTTTCGGCAGGCTCTACCGGTGCTCTCCCAGCTGCTCGAGCTAAAAATAGAGAACTCACTCTTGCCCTCTCCTTTTTCACTCAGTTCAAACCCTTTTCACTTCACCTCCGGAGCGCGTGCCAGAATCTGTTCGCCTCCAGATGCCCCCCCCCCGCCTCCAGTCTAAGCCACTTACCTCTCTGGTCAGAACCACCAAAATAGCCCGGATTTCTGTCTTTGCGTTCTTGCCTCTCTGAAACAGTTTCCCGCCCCATCATGCTGAGAGTCTTTCAGAAATGCCAGTCAGGTCCTGCCACTTTCCTGTGCTCCTGCGTTTCCTTCAGCATGAAATTCACAGCCCCCCTCGTTGGGGGGGGGCCCTGCAGCACCCGGCTCCCGCCTGCGTCTCTAGTCTCCTGGAGGACCACCCCCCCACCCCACCCCCCCACCCTCCTGGTCTTCGGCCACGCTGGGATGCTTGGTTCCTTAAGACACGGTGTTGGTTTGGTTTCCGCGTGGGCTCCCTGTTGCAGCAGTTTCCCTGCCTGGAAAGCCCCCTCCCCTGCCGTGCGGCCGGCTGGGCCCTGTCGGTCGACTTTCGAGTTTCCGTCTTGGACTCAGCCTCCTTCGGTGGCCCAACACAGCGCTCTTCGTTTGGATTCTCCGCCGTGCACTCGCGCCACGTGACATTTCCCTCCGAGCTGTCCTGTCGCTCGTGTGCCCCCAGACCCCAGAGGCACGCCTGCCGCGGCGTGGGTGCCCGTCCGTCGCAGTGCTTAGTGAGTCCTGCCCCGCCCCTCCGACGGTGGCGCGGCGTGGCTGACACGGGGCCCGCAGACGCAGACAAACAGGCTCCACCCCCAGCGCGATGCTGGCAGAGCTTGTGAGCTGCTTCCGTACCTGCCTTTCTCCTCTCGGAGCGCAGGTAATGTGTCCTTTTGTGAAGATGGAGCGATGACCCTGGGGTGCCCTGGCGGTGGTCTAGTGGTCGTGGTACTGATAACAGCAGTGATGACGTGACCTTGATGCTGAGGATGACAGTGGGGACAGTTTCAGTGGCTGACTCCTGTTGATCACTGTCCACCAGCGGTCCTTGGCGTCAACAGCACCCGGAGCCCGCAGCTGGGGTGCGGTGGGGAGGGAAGCCTTGCTCAGGGCAGTGCGAACGGCTCTGCGAGGGCGCAGCTCGGTTATGCGGCAGCGCAGCCGTGGGCAGCCCTGGGGTGGGGCGGCCTCGCTCTGCCCCCCTCCGGGGAGACGTCCTCCGCGCTGCGGCTGCAGCAGGGGGAACCGTCTTCTGTCTTGGGGGACAAGGGAAGTGTAATTTCGGACGCAGAGGGGAGCGTCCCCACCCTGGTCTCTGATTATCAGTCTGTCCTCATGCAAATGAGGACTCCAAACTCTTGCAGTCTGATTGGTCCAAAAAGCCCTGCTCTCATAGGTCAAAACAGAAGCACTCTAATTGGTGGGTGCGGATGCTGATGGGGATGCAGCTGCCCATCTCTGATGGGAGAGAGAAAGTCCCAGCCCTGCTGGTTGGAGTACAACCCCAGGAACTCCTCCGTGAGGGCTGGCTCAGAGGGCCACAGCCCAGCCGGGAGGTCCAGCCCGAGCACAGGCAGACGGGTCGGGGCCGGCTGCCCCCTGAAGGGAGGCCCTGTGCGGAAATGGCTGCCAGACTGGTGTTGTTGGTTTGTCTGTTTGGGCCCTGCTGGCCACGTCCAGGAGGCAGCTCCCCTCTCAGCATCCACACCACTTCCTGTGTGGCGGGCGGTGTTCTCGGCACCGTACGTGTGGCTCTCGCAGCGCCCCTGTGCTGCGGGCGTTGTCACTGTGGCTAGGAGGGGAAGCCAGGCCCAGAGGAGTGAAGCCACCGACCTGGAGTCGCAGCTGGGACGCAGAGTGGGGCAGGCAGAGCCCTGCTCCTCACGGGCGCTGCCCCCTCCTCGGCGTCGGGAAGGAGGGGGCCCCAGTTCTGACCGTGCCCTGGGGGTGTCCCCGCTCTGGGGCCTCTCTGACTGACGGCAGGAGCCCGTGGCCCGCCGGAGCCTCAGGCAGAGCCGCAGGTGACCACGGTGCCCCTGCCCACACTCAGTCTCCGCGTCCCTCCTGGGCGGGTTCAGTTGTCCCCTGCTGCCCGCTGCGGCCCTGCCCACCACCCTGCAGTGCACCCCTCTCCGGCCGGCCGCCCTGCTGCAGTCCCTCTCCGGGGGGCCCTTCTCTGATGAAGAACCGAGCTGTCACCCCCCGGCCCACCCACTCCCCGCTCCCCGCTCCCCGCAGGGTCACGGTGGGGTTTCGGGGCGAGGGGGCCTCTCTGGGAGTGACGTTGGAGCTGACCGAGGAGGTAGGCGCCCAGGGGGAGTGGGGTGAGGAGGGTCCTGGGACGGGATCATGGGGGTGGGGAGAGCTGGACACGCGAGGAGCACCGGGAGGGCCAGAGGGCAGAGGGTTCCCACCAGGTCGGTGCTTCATGGGGCAGCGCAGGGCCAGGACCCTGGAGAGAGAGGCTCTAGGGGAGTGGAGCGGGCATGGCGGCGAGGCTTCCCCCAGGACATCGGTGGCAGCAGACCCCCCCTGCCCCCCGTGTCACTTCACACTCAAGCGCTCGCACACCCTTTATCGCACTCCCGTATTTTTTATTTAAGGACAATAGCTGTGGGAATCTTTCATGTAAACAGTGTTATTCGGTGTTATGCCAGGCATTGGCAGGGAGTGTTAATCATTTCTGTTGATGTTCTTTCTGCTTTGGTGGGAAGTTTTCCCATTCAAATCGAGCCCCTTTTAAACATGGCTCCTCTAAGGTAGAGGCTGTTAGACTTTTACCTCTCGTTTGTATTAGACATCTTTCAAATGGTCTTTAAACTAGAGATGTTTGAAATAAGAGCTGTTTTCTTAGTTTGCATATTTCTGAGGGTGACTGTCTTTGCTTTGTGGAATCTTTCTGCGAATTTTTATCTGTTGTTTCTGCTAGCTCAGAGGTCCTGGGTTTGCTTATGTTATCTCGTTTTCATGGAAATGCAGTGAAGCTCAATTAATTTTTTATGCCCACTTAATCCCAATTCTCAGTAGGCTTGTAGCTCTGATGATTATCATTTGTTCGATAACCGCAAGGGTAAAAAGTTCCTAGCAGAATGTGAAGTTCGTTATTATAATTTAATAGATTCAAAACTACGTGAGGTCAGAAGTGATCGCTGGACTTCTCCTGCTACAGCGGGCCACCACGCTGTGCGGTGTGGGTGTTCGTACCAAATCGGAGCCTTTCCGCGGTCGTCTTTATTCTCCCTTTTAAATAGTTCTTGGCTGTCTCCTCCCCTCTGCCCCTCCGCGGTCACCCTTTTCATGGAAGGCGCGGGGTAACCCCTGTAAGGAAAGGAGGGCCCGCGCCTGCGGCTTACCGCCTCCGAGCGGCCCTGCACTTCCTGCGGTTCGGACCAGGGGGCGCCCTTGCCCAAACCCCCGGGGCTCCCGTCGCCCGTCCGGAGGATGGCTGCAGCCTGGCCTGGGCCGTGCAGCGCCCTCCAGCGCCCTGCGCCGTGGGGCCGGGCGTAGGTCCCTTCCCCGGGTCCCCTCACCGCTTTCTCTGCTGCCGCGCTGCCCAGCCTCAGCCGGCTGCAGCTCCCAGACGCGACACCGTGTCCCTGGCCTCGGCCCCTCGATCCCGAGGTCCCCTCAGAGGTAAGGCGCCGTTCTGGGGAAGCCTGGGGCACGCTCGACCTTCCTTTCCCTCGGCGCCCGCGCCCCCGTGCCTGCGCCGCTGTGCACGCCCTCTGACGAGCCCCTCCCCCCACACCCCGGCGGCTTCGGGGACTTGCTCGCCTGGTTCCGGTGGCACTGCGTAGGTACGTGCTGCTTTTCGCTCTGAAGCCACGGCCTTGCCCCGCAGACCCATCCTCTTCTAGGTCATGAAGTTCTTCCGGTCAGAGACTGGATCGACTGTAGCTTCGAGTCAGCAGCCCCGGAGACAGGGCCTGGGGCTGGGGCCTTCGAGGGGAATGCGTTAACCAGTCACGCTACACAGCATGACCACACTCTCCTTGTGCAATGAACTTTCCAGAACTCTGTGTTGCCCGATCATTTTATGGTAAATAAAATTTAGTGAATTTATTTTTCAGCGGTATTAATAAGGACATTTTCAGAATAAATATACTTCCTCTACTGGTCAAGTCCAAAAAGGTTCAACGTTGAAATTCAAAACGACAGAATGAGTGAAATAAATAGTGACCTGGGGGGGGGTGGGGGGCAGTGATAGGGCCTTAGGACCGAGCTGGGTGGTTCCCAGGCAGATCCTTCGGCTGGGGAGCCAGCTGGGATTGGACAGAGTTGGGGACGGGACAGCTTTGGATTGGTTGTCACGGTGACACAGGGTCTCAGTGAAGAGACCTGAGCCTTGATGTTAAGTAACTCTTGTGATGAGTCATGGTCTCACCTCCTGGAAGCAGCGTTGGGTTTTCCAAAGAGGACATTTTTGTACGTGATTAGCGACCCCCTCCCCAGATACCTGGGTCTTGCTGGAATAACCCGGCGGGTCCGGGAAGGGACCCGAGAGTCCGTGGGTCGGGCAGGCTCCCGGGCGGGGCCCTGCTGCTGCGCGTGCACCGCACTCGAAGGAGGGAGAGCCCGTCTGTCTCCCCGCTGGGGTCCCCTGTAGCACCCCCACCTCCCGCAAGTAACAGAGTGTAATTGTGTCTGAAAAGGACGGGGAACAGCGAGCAGGCTTTCACGGGGAGGAACCAGCAAGTCCCCGCGGCCTCCACTCCGGGGCCGCGCCACCGCGGTGTCCAGCGCCGTCTGTGGCGGAGTGAGCGAGGGCCTTCCACACCCACTGTCACGACTCCCGTGTGCACCTCGCTTTTTGCGGCAATAAAACCCTTATAACTAAGTTACAATGCAAATTCCAGCACAGCAGCACCCTCACAGTCTCGGTGCTCACCCAGAGGTGCCTTCCTGCAGCTCTGCCTCCCATAAAACACTAACGGTCCACAAAGCGTGCGGTTAGGTTAAGCTATACTTGGAGCAGACGTGCAAGGTTTAAGCCAGACGCGGCGGTGGGCGCAGCGTGCGCCCGGTGAGCGCGTGTGGAGCGTGCAGCGGGCCGGAGGCAGCCGTCCGGCCCCGGGCTCCAGGGTGCGCGTTGGAGAGAGGAGTGCGTTGCGCTGTAACGTGTTTATTATAGCGTGGGTGCGGCAGCCCGATGCCCGTCCTGCACTTCTTTTAAAAGTTTTTTTTTAAATTTATTGACAGAGAGAGAGAGAAACATCGCCTTGTTGTTCCACTTATTGGTGCCTTCATGGTTGATTCCTGCACGTGCCTAGACTGGGGGATCGAACCTTGTGTTACATCTATTTCGTCCTGCCCTTCTTAGTGAAGGGCTTCATTCAGCTCCCACGGGTGTTGAGTGTGCTGTGTCTCCCCAGGGACAGAGGGGTTTTCCGGAGCTCTGGACAGCGGTCCTCCCTGGGCTGGGAGGCTGCCAGGGGCTCGGTAGCGGAGTTCGGGTGAGCTCTGCACAGGCATGCTCCCGCAGTGATTCATGCTGCTCACGGAGTTTTCCCGCAGACCGCTTAGCGGCCCTCTGCAGGGCAGGGTCGGATTTCCATGGGGCTTCCCGGCCTCCTCCGCCCCAGGGAAGGCTGTGCCTCTGGCCGCTCAGGACACTGGCCGTCTCGGTCTCCGGCAGCCCCCGCTCCTGGGCACGGACCCACCTAGCAGCCCCAAAAGAACTTTGTATCCATTTACAGCTCACATTCTGCCCTACTAACATTCATGCTGCTTGGCAGTCACTGCTGATCTTCACTGCTGATCCAGACTCACCGTGGGCCCGCCCTCGCACGCACGAGAGGGTTCGGAGGTTAACCCGACACAGGCAGTCCGTCACCGGGTCCTGCATGTCTTGTTTTGTGGCCAGTCCTATGCTCAGCGCCGGAGGAGATGCAAAACTTGGAGGATGGGCCCTGGCCAAGTGGCTCGGTTGGTTGGAGCGTCGTCCTGCGGCCAGAAGATTATGGGTTCGATTCCTGATCCGGGCACTTGCCTGGGTTGCTGGCTCAACCCTGGTCAGGGCGCGTAGGATCCCCAGTCCAGGCGCAGACGAGAGGAACCAGTCGGTGCCTCTCTCTCACGTCGACGACGTATCCTTCTCCCTTCCCCTCCCTCTCACAAGCACTGAAACAGTGTCCTTGGGTGAGGATGAAAAAAAGGTGAAGGACGGGGAAGGGCAGCCAGTTGGCATCTAACGTCCCAGACCAGTGGCCGTAGGGAAGATACTCATTTAAGCCTTGCAGCCAGCTGTTGGGGTCACGGAACTCCCCCGGCATTGCGGGCCAGGACAGCCAGCCCTAGAGGGCCTGCGCCCTGGGGGCTGTGAAGTGACGCAGCCGTGACTGCTGCCCCAGTCTGGTCCGTGTGTGCAGGCCCCTCGTCCCGCCCAAAGCCTCTCCACTGGGGACGCCGCGCCCGCTGGGGCCGAGGGGGGGTGTGGGGAGCCGGTAGCGCTCTCACGAGACGGGCTGGGGTTGGCTCTCAGGCCCCGAGGAGGGAAGGCTGGCCTGCGGCTCGTGTGCCTTGGGCTCCGTCCAGGTTCGGTCCTCGGGTGGTCGTGTCGCCGGTGGGTCCTCACCGGAGACCGTCGCCCTCTGACCGAGCCTGAGGCAGCCTCGTCGCCCTCCCCGAGTGAGCGTCCCCCGGGTGTGGGTGGTTCTGTCCCCGCGGTCGTCTGACTGTACTGGCTCCTGGTTCCCTGTGGCTGTCTCCTTGTTGCGTCACAGTAGAGACTGCACTCGTGCCTGCTGCACAGGGTGTTTGCGGGGCGGTTTTCAGTTCGTGGTGATAACACTCACGCTGGGCGCACCGTTGGACTCGGCCCACACCGGAAACACCTGCCTGGCCTCAGCGGAGTGGGACCGAGGTGTGGCGCTGGCTTGTTTCCGCCTCCCGAAGTGCTGAGTGGCTTGGGAGTGCTGTTTCCGTGGGACTTGTGCGGAATAACGTGTACGGCAAAGTGCCTGATGTCCCATTTTTTAACAAGTTTCACAGCAGATGACACCCTAGAATTAAATATGTCTTGTACAGGCTGGGACTGGTGGGTGGGGAAGTCCTTCCCCCTCATGTAGTTCAGTTAGTATTGAACTAAGACTCCGCCGTTCGACTCAGGAACTTGGCATTTCAGACTCTCACTCGCAGTGTGAGTGGCACAGCGACGGCAGGCTTCGCTGGAGACACCGGGTGTGTTCCCACTCGTGGGGTCCTGTACGAAGTGGCTCCCCTGTGAGGCGACGCACATTTATTCCAGCGACCCAGTGACTGTTAAATCGCCCCCTCGTGTGCCGTCCTTCCCGTCCTCCCCCCCTCCCCACCAGTGGACGGACAGGACAGAGGGAAGAAGCAGAGGAAGGGACGAGCTGAATCTCCTCATGGGCACGGCCCAGGTGGCAGGTGAGTGAGGCTTACTCACCTTCGTCCGTCTGGATGAATCATGTCGTCGCCACAGCTGCCTCTGAGCAGCCCCTGGCGGAGCTCAGGTACCACGGGGTGTTGGTTCTTTCCGCTCAGCAAATATTTACCGAGTGCTCCCCGCGTGCCAGATGCTGCCGGCCTCGGGGTGCGCGCAGAGAGTGGCGGAGCTCCTGCTGAGAAGATGTACTGACGTGCCGGAGAGGAGTTCCTCGAACTTTCCGGACAGATTAGAATTGTTTGACCCCGGCCCTGACCTTCACACGCGTGCACGGGCGAACAGACACACGCGTGTAAACGAACTCGGGGGCGTGCGGAGCAGGAAGTGCTGCGTTTTCACCGTTGCCTGCGGGGTCGGGCGCTGCTGCTCAGGCGTGTGTGCGTGCGTGTGGCTGGGGTTCCAGGCCTGGCTGGCCTCTAGCCAGCCCCGGAGCCCTGGAGACCGAACAGCTGCCCCCGCCCGGTGCCGGTGGTGCCAGGGTCTCTGCTCGCGGGGTGGTTCGCAGTCTGTGCGTGACGGCGACACTGGGAGCATCCGCGTCTGCACCCCGGGGTGCTGGGCGGCCGGGCGCCTCTGGGGGCGGCTTCCGTGAGTGTCGTTCCGTGCGAGGGTCGGGAGATGGGGGTGGCTGCGGGCCGAGACCCCGGGTTTATAAACCGGACAGTGACCCGCCCCCCACTCTTCCGAGCGGCCACTCCGGGGCCGCCCAGGTGTGGAGACGCAGAGCACCTCCTCCCTCAGCCGGGCCACGCTCTCCCCTGTCCTTGGGCACGAGTCACCCCTCGCCCACAGGAGAGGGCGGGACCGTCGCCTCGTGGGCGGGCCCTCGCCTGACTTCACTGGGGTGCGGACGTCTGCCGGAACAGGGCGGGGTCCCCCACCCTTGGCTTCCGGCCGGCGTGCTGCAAGTTCACAGCAGTTCTGGGAACGCAATCCTGTCGTGTTGTGAAGTCACAGATGCTAACGCGTGCCAACAGGACCCGCACCCGGCAGATGGCAGGTGTGTGCTGGTGCCGTGTCGGCAGCCTCCGTGCCCGGAACCCGGGGTGGGGGGGCTCGCTGTGGCCCCGAGCTGGTGACTTCTGGGTGCCCTCACCCGGACGGGACGGGCGCCAGTCCTCAGCCCGACGGTGAGGCCCGGAGGGCTCCCTCCCGCTCGGTGCTCCAGGAAGGGCAGTGGTCCGGCGGGCGGCGTCCGTGTCCGTCCCGTGGCCGGTCACCACAGCCACTGCGTGTTCTGCAGCCGTGGGCGCCATGCTCCGTGGATGCATGGGGGGGGCGTTCCCGGGGCGGAGAAGGAGAAGCGGCTTCTGCTTGTGGTCCGGGTGACGAGGCCAGAGCGTCGCCTACTGGGGGGGGCCGTGGGGGCCTCAGACGTTCAGCAGGGAGCTTCCCCGGTGTTGGCGGGGTGCTGGCTTCGCAGCACGGCCATGCCGTCTCTCTGCCCTGAGGGTTCGGGGTGCCCGCGTCGGACAGGAAGCGCGGCCGCAGTCAGGGTACAGCTTGGATTTCAGGGTGTGCGGGGAGACACCTTTCTCCTGCGGAGCAGAGATCACCGAGCTGGTTGGTGCCCAGCACCGGGGGTGGGGGGTGGGGATGCTGGAGTTGTGAGGACAGGTGCGCCGTGCGAGTGAGCGGGTGTGAGGACCGGTGTGCTGCACGAGTGAGGCGTGAGGACCCGTGTGCTGTGCGAGTGAGCTGGTGTGAGGACCCGTGTGCTGCACGAGTGAGGCGTGAGGACCGGTGTGCTGCACGAGTGAGCTGGTGTGACTGCGGGGTGGGGGCTGGCATCACACTCAAACCCTTCGGGGGCTGTCATGGGGGTGCTTCCATCTCTCTCCTCCCCGCCAAACCGTGGACAGCAGTGACACGCCGCAGCTCACCTGTGAAGGTGAGCGTCAGACTGCTGAGCAGCGCATCATCGTGGGTCTGGAAGCGTCCCCGGTTCACCTGGGTGACAGTGACTGACAGTGACGGGTTTTCCTTGTTCTTCCAGGCTCCGTCTACGAACCTCTTAAGAGCATCCACCTCCCGAGGCCCGACCATGGGACCCTGTGGGACCGGCTGGACCGCTACTACGGCATCGGTGAGCGGGCCGGCGGGCCCAACCGGGGCTCCCCGCTCCGCCCGGCGTGTGTCTTGCGCATCGCGTGGGGCGTTGTCGTTCTCTCGCTGGGACGCTGCGGGCGCTCCGTGCCCGGGTGTCCCTGCGTGCCCACGGCGTGTCGGCGCCCGGCCTGGCGGGATGTGACGAGTCGTAGCTGCCCCTCGATAGGCTCACCGCTGTCACCGCCGTCTTCCGTGTGCGTGCGGCCGTGCTGAGCGTCCCCGGGGGCGGGAACCCGGGGCTGTCCCGCGGGCACTGCGGGAGCCCTCCGGCCCCTCACGTCCCTTTCCAGTTCACGGGGACCCAGGAGCGGGTCTCAGGGACTGTGTCCCATGCGAGGTCCCCGTCTTGTTGTTGGGCTTTGCCGGCGTCGGCCCGGAAAGCTGCGTCTTCTGTGCGGGTGCACGGCTCTGCTGGGCAGCCCGCCGGGTGGGGGGGGGGGGGCGGCTGGGTTTTTGTGGGTCCGCTCCCTGTGCCGTGTTCCCGGTGCACACGGCAGGATACGAAGTCTGGTTTCTGTGTCCCCCCAAGGCAAGGAGTTTTCGTTTGTTTGCTTCACCTTCACGTAAAGCCTTGATTCCACTTCCTTTGGTCAAGGTGCTGGTGGGATTGTTAGGTGGCCCCTTTGCCGTCTTTGTGGTCACAAAGGAAGGGGCCGAGGCCACGGGAGCCCGGGACGGGACTCGGGGTGTGTGTTGGGGGGTCGCAGTTCACCCTCTCTCTCGCCTTCCGCTGCAGTCAAGGCCACGCTGCTGCGCTACCAGAGCCCGACCACGGGCCTCTTCCCCACGAAGACGTGCGGCGACGACCAGAAGGCCAAGGTGCACGACAGCCTGTACTGCGCCGCGGCGGCCTGGGCGCTGGCGCTGGCGTACAGGTGAGGCGCCCTGCGTGCCGTGTGACTGCGCGCGCCCCCTTCCGGCCTCTCGTCCCCTTGCGGGTCACACGAGGCCGGGTGTAATGTGTGACCCGGGTTTCTCGTCGCCGGGTCTGCGCACCAGCCCTCGTCTCGGCAGGGGGACAGCTGGCCCCACCGGGTCAGGGGCATCTGTTACAGAGGGAGGGGGTGGGGACTGGACTTGGCGGAGGGTGGCAGCTTCACTCAGAACCGCACAGCCGTTACCGCGGAGCTGGGCCGGCCGCTCCCCGCCCCAGTGTCTCTCTCTCTGCGCTTCCCTGGGGGTCGCTGGTTAAATCTGGTTGAACGTGGAATCATCTTGTAAAGGAGAAAAAATCCTCGTACAATCGAGAGTTTCTCTTACTTTACTGATTTCGTTACACGCCGAAGCACCCAGTCCGCCGTCAGCGGTGGGTGGCCCGTTTCAGCCGTCGCCGCCCGGGTGAGGTGTCCGAGGGCCCGTCTCCCTGGGGGGGCCCACGCCGGTGCGTGTGACGTGGAGATTGTGTCTCTCCCACGTGAACACGATTCCTTGGTCTGAAGTCCCCAACCTGTTGCGTTTGTGAAGGGAAAGCGGATGGCGAGATGGCCCGGAGCACACTCGTCCCAAGTGTCACTGCCGGCAGCTCTTCCCACGGCCCGAGGGAGCGCGGAGTGACGGTCAGGCTGCCCCTGGGCCTGGGCGCACCGGGCGCCGGCGGCCCCTCCCCCCGGGCTCAGGACTGAGAGGAGCGTGACGGCCGCACGCAGCGCACGGCTCTTCACCGCGGGCGATCAAGGTCGTGGGCTGGAAAGAGCACTGTGAAGTGCGCGTTGGGGGTGACTGGGTGAACTTGGCCCAGAACGTGCATTAGATACTGCAGCGTCCGCAGTACGTCCCTGGGTGTGGCAGTGGTGTGTGGTTCAGTAGGAGAACATTCCTGTTCTTAGGAGACGCTTCTGTAGTGTGTGGGCTGACGCCGTTTGTAGTTCTCTTTCAAATAGCGCAGAAAATAAATGAATAGAAAGAGAATGCAAGCTGGTTTTCACAACTAGCAAGTCCAGGTGAAGAGTAAAAGGTTTACTCATTGTAGTTCCTTTTAGCTTTTCTATAGATTTGAAAGTTTTCTAAAGGAAATGTGGGAAAATTGCTTAAAAATACAAGAAAATAGAATTTCCCCATGAGAATGTACACATCTGATACGTAGATCACATTAACAACAACAAAAGGATAAAAGACATACGGTCTCAATAGATTCAGAAGAGGCATTTGACAAAATCCAACATCCATTTATGATAAAACCTGTCACCAAAGTGGGAACCGCAGGGGCTCGTCTCAGCGTAACAACGGCCGCAGGTGACACGCCCAACACCGGCCTCAGCCCCGAGAAGCTGGCGGCCTCCCCTCTGAGGTCAGGACCGGGACGAGGGGGCCGCCGTCACCACCTGCGTCCCACACAGCCTGGACGTCCTCGCCACAGCGGTCAGACGGGGAAGAGGAGCGGGAGACGTCAGGTCGGAAGGGAAGAGGCGAAACTCTTACTATTTGCAGAGGACGTGATGCTGCGGAAAGAGCACCCTAAGGACCCTGCCGAACAACGGTCAGAGTGAACACGTGACGTCAGTGCAGTCGGAGGGAACGGGACCGACAGACACCCAGGGGTCGGCTGCGTTTCCATGCGCCAGTGACAGACGGTCAGAAGAGGAAACTAGGGAAACGACCCCATTCACAGTGGCATCGAAGAGCATGAAATACCTGGGAATAAGTTTAACCCAAGAGGGGGTGCCTTGCGGCAGTGGCCGAGGAAGAGATGTGCCCTCCCTCGAGACGCCCGTCTGTCCCCTCGGGCGTCACATCCGTCGCTGGCCGAGGAGTTGAGTGGGTGACCCTCGTGGGAGCCGGTGAAGAGCGACGTCAGCAGCTGCCACTCGGACGCCGTTTTCCTCGAAGTTTGCCTGCAGCGATGCGCCAGGGACCGGGTTCGAGTGTCTGCTCTGCTCCCTGGCGATACATCTGTCAGCAGGGAATTCCGGGTTAGATATGAAATTAAGACTTCACGTCATAGATATCCGATCAATACTCGCGTAAAACCTGTGATCTATAGATGGACTAGAATTAAAGTGGTTTCATTTATTTCTTCAAATTAAAACTATTCTTCAGCTCATATTAAAACTTGAATTTGCATACAGATAGCTTGCTAAAAAAAGTTGGCTTGCCAGCTCCTGGTGGAAGCTAGAGGAATTGTTTTGCTTCGCCAGATTCATAAATAACGTCTGACGCCCAGACGCTTGTACCCACGCGTGGCTGCCCCTCACCCCTCCCGCGGAGGAGAGCGTCCCGGCGCGCCTGCGTTTGCAGGGCCAGCGGGACCGCGCCGTTCAAACAGAGTCTTCGTCGCGGCTGAGCTCCGCCGGAATATTCCCATCCTGGCTTAGTGCTCGTTGAAATCAGAGGCAGAGCGTTCTCTCAAAGACAGTTCCAGCAGCGCTCGGTTTTATTTTGCTCTGAACTGTGATTGTGTTTTGGGTGAGGCGGGACGGGCACGCAGCACACTGCGTGGGGCTCGCTCGTCCCCAGCCGCGCTGTCCCCCCCACGCCCAGCCCGCTGCTGCCCCTGCTCTCGTTGGCCTCCGGGGGACCCCTCGTGTCTGCCACGGGGGTGAAGTGGAGCTGCCCCGCCCACACAGGAAAGCAGGGGTGACGTGCCCACGGCGGGCGGCCTGCCTTCTCACCGGCCCTCACCACGCTGTGGTCCCTACTCTCTCCCCAGCTGGGGCGGCGTGGTCCCCCCGGCCCACTGGTTGAGGAGACGGGGACACTCTTTGTCACCTGGCGACGGTCACCAGACGTCCTAGGTCAGAGTCAGGGAGACGAGGAGCGAACTGCTGTTGCTTTTCAGCCCCTGGGGGCTCTCGTCTGTGGTGGGGGCAGAGGAGCCCCTGGCCCCGGCCAGTACTTGAGTGTCAGCTGCCCTTTCTTCTCAAAGACCAGCCACGTGGACTGTGGTCACTGGACTTTAAACCGAGACCTGAGGATGTGCAGCTTCCCGCCCACACCCGCCGTGTGTCACCCGGGATGTGTGTTTGGTTGCAGGTGTGCCGGCTGCAGTGCCCACCTTCCGTCGGTCAACGATGACCTAATAGTGAGTGGGGGGGCCGAGAAGGCCGCGCCCCCCTTCGCTTCTCCTCCTCCGCTCCCAGAGGCCACTGCGTAGCCTGAAGGGATTCTTATTAAAAATTGTCTCTGCCCTGCAACAGCAAGTTTAAAAAACTCTTTTGATAGACTTTTCCAATATAGAAATCTCCTTTAAAACTTCAGCCGAGTCAGCGCGGAAAATATCGTGTGCTATTTTTGGAGCGGCTGGCCTACTTCCCCTGAAGAAGGAGAAATCTCCGCAAGTTCCATCATGGGGTCCTTTTTCTTTCTTCTGCGGCAACTCTGCGTCCGCTGGGAGAAGGGAGTTTCACTGTAGATGCTGCCAGAGCCTGGGATTAGCCGGAGAGCGAATACTTAATTATCCGGAGCTCTGCTCCTTCCCCCCGTCCGTTCCCTTGACGCGTTATCTCGCCCCGCAGGCGCCTGGACGACGACCAGGGCCGGACCCACGAGCTGGAGCACTCGGCCGTCAAGTGCATGCGCGGCGTCCTCTACTGCTACATGCGCCAGGCGGACAAGGTGAGAGCCGTGCGCGCGTGTGCGCGTGTGGGCGGGGCCCCGCGCCGTGCTGCGGGCTCGCTCCCGCAGGGCAGCTCTCCGGGGGGAGCCGCATCCCGGGGCGATCGGGGAGGCCCCCCCCCCCCCCCCCCAGCAGCACCCGCCCTCCCAGCATTTCAGGCTTTAAAGTGCCGAGACCGGCGGACTGTTATCCGGGCTGGGGTTCGGGCGTGTTTGGCTTCTGGCCTTTGCCCGGTGCAGACGCGGTCTCTGGGGACCTCGCGGCGCCCACAGCCCCGCCCCGCGTTGTGTGGCCCAGGAACAGCCCCATCACGGCGCCCTCCGCACACACGGGCACGCTCCGGCGGAGGCGGACGCTGGCGGCAGAGTGCAGCGCGGCGTCCGCGCGTCGGGCGGGCGGGCGGGCGGGAGCCGCGGACTTGGAGGACGGCGGACCGCGCAAGGTCCTTGTGGAGACCAGCGGAACTCTGCGAACTGCGGAGCGCCATGCAGTAAAGTGAGCCGTGTCCCTGCGTACCGACCTCTACATGTCCCCAGGTCCTCACAGCACGTGTCTGCACTCGTGACGAGTGTGTCGTGCGTCCCCAGGCCTGTGTTGCGCCAGCAGAGACGCGAGCGGGCCATCTTGCCGGCAGTTTTGACTACGTGGCATTCCGTGTGTTGTTATCATGTGCTGATTTATGCTTGGGAGGGGCAGCAAACGGGATGGCCCACTTGCTTCTTAAGGCCTGTATCCGAAGTTAAAGCTTAAAAAGAAAGTCATTTCTATCCTGCCACCAAAACGCGGCAGCCACAAGCTGCCACTCAGCAGTGGTGGCCGTGTCCTCCAGCTGACCCTGGAGCTGCTGACGGACCGTGAGCTGCCCGCCGGGAGCCGGCGCTGCAGACCGCCGTCCTGAAGGTGTGTCGACGCGCTCCGGTTACACTCGAGTGTCACACACACGGAGCGACCGCGGCCGGAGCCCCTACTCCGTGTGCGCAGTGCGCTGTCCGTCGCCATCACAGACGAGCTCTGCGCTCCCGTGTGGGGCGGTGCAGGGGCCACTCGCCACGGGTGGTGCTGAGCACTCGGAGTGGGACCAGCGTGACTGCGGGCCGAACCTCCAGGTTTTACTTACCTGTGGTTTCATCGGCCCCCTGCAGCTGGCGGCTGCCCTGCTGGACCGCGCAGCTTCTAGAAGCTTCTAAAATTGCGGTGGGCACCGGCACTGATGAAAACAATGGCGGGCAAAAAGCATGGAGGGCCAGCGCCCTGAAGAGAGCGTCCGGAGGGGACTCAGCGGAAGAGGAGGGTTGTGGCAGCAGGAACTGGAGGGGACGCCCTGTGGCGGCGGGGCGAGCTTGTGGCTCTACACAGCCCCTGCAGCTGCGGCAGCCCCTGCGCTGTCCACACCTCCCCCACTTTTGGGGACGGGGCCGTGCCGTCGTCCTCACGAGTCGTCGTCGTCACACGTCACTCGGCTCAGCGCCTCTGCCCCTGTGTCCCCTGCCCCCGGGGCCCAGCATGCAGCTGGGGCCGCAGGACCTCTGCCTCGCTGAGCCGGATGGTGGGTGGGCCTCGTCATCCCGGGGGGCTGCCTGGTAGGTCGTGTAGCACTCAGTGTGTGCTCTAAGATGGGTGAGTTTTATGTTCGAGTGGCCAGTGGAGGTGTGGACCATGTGCTTGTAGAGTTGTTGCCTTAGCAGCGAGAGTACCGGTGGAGAAGTTGGGGAAGGCGTGCTGACCGGGGCTCGGGCGCACTCCGTGGTCCGCAGAGGAAGAAGCCGTCGGGGAAGGCCGGAGAGCAGACAGGGTCAGGGTGCGGCCCGACGCCCTCCTTCTCCGGGTGCCGTGGGGCGCTCCCCAACCGCCGTGCAGTGGGGCGCAGACCCGGACCCTTGCCCCGCAGGGCGAAGCCACCGTTCGCTCTGAAGTAAGAGGCAGGGCGCCCACTGTTGCCGCGTGGGCGTGCTCCCCGGCACACCCGAGTGGCCGTGAGGTGCCAGCGAAGCACCCCGCAGCCTGCGCAGCGGGAGGTCACGAGTGCTGTGTGGTGCGCCTCTGCAGGGACAGGAGCGCTTGCGCGGCGTCCCGCCCTCCGCGGTGAGCCGCGGCCCCCTGCTCGGCGGCCGCCCCTGACCCTGGCCGCGCGGGGCCCCGGCGAGCGCTCTGAGACCCCCTTCGCCCGCAGGTGCAGCAGTTCAAGCAGGACCCGCGCCCCACCACGTGCCTGCACTCCATCTTCCACGTGCGCACCGGCGACGAGCTGCTCACCTGCGAGGAGTACGGCCACCTGCAGGTGGGCGGGGCCCCGTCCTGTCCGGGCGACTCACACGCCTTACAGGTTCCCTCAGCTTCCCCGCGTGCAAGGGCAGAGCCCCGTGAAGCGAGGGGCGGAGTGCCAGCCGCGGGCCGAGCTCCCTGTGGTGGCCGCAGCCACAGGGGCCGCTGGGGGGGGGGACTGGGGGGCTGCAGGAGGGCTACCGGGGAGGGCCGCCAGGCAGGGCCCACCGCGACAAGGGCTCCCACTCGCTGCCACAGTGGGGAGAGGCCCAGCGCTGAGGATTTGGGGCTGGGGGGGACGGAAGACCACTGGCGGCGCTGTCCCGGCCGGGCGGGGGGCCCTGCCGCCTGGCGGTCCGTGTTGGCACGGCTGCGCTCAGTGGAGTGTCAGTCTCCCGCCCTCAACTCCGTGCCTGTGCCGAGGGCGCACCGGAGGGTCGGATTCTGCCTAACTTTTCTCCCCCCCCGCCACCTCCTGCACTGTGTGCAGGTCGCAGGCGGACGCCCTGAGGCCTGGTTCCTGGGACCGTGGACACTGCCGTGCTGCCGTCTCCCATGGGTGCTCCCCCTGCTCACCTTCGGGTGCTGTGGCCTTCAGGACAGGAGACGTATTAGCCGCTATTTCCTACTGAAACGAGGGTGTCCTCTTTTTGTAGTCCCCCTCTTCCCAGCCATCAGGAACGTCTGACTGTAGAGTGACCCCCACACACAGTACGACAGACAGACGCCCCCCTTTCTGCACAGCAGCAGCTGCTACGCTTACTTGGAACCATTGAATGGATATATTGTTTCTCAGCCTTCCCCTGTACTCACCACGTCGTCAGGTGCCTCTTGCTTTGACAAGTGTGTTTCCTGTTGGAAACGGGGTTCTCAGGAGTCAGGGGCGCATTTGTCTCGGTGTCCATTTATCCTTGTGTCACAGAACGCACACTCGGGCCAGCCACAGGGCCGGTGTCCAGCACACGCTGGCCACCCGGCTGCTGGGCAGTCCCTTCACGATCGGTCGTTTACCAACACTTTCTCGCAGAAGCACTCCAAAAACCAGAGCGGAGCGCTCCTGGAGGTGCAGCCCTACATGGTGGCCCGTAGGAAGGAGATTTGTCCGAGGCCGTTTCTGACTGGCCAGTGTCAGCGCTGTGACTGGACACTCTGGTGCCTGGCAGCGGCAGGGGGGGGCCCTTCTCCACCACACGCTGAGAGAGGTCACTTAGAAGTTCACGTCCATCTAAATTACATGAAACCAGAATCCTGTACCCTTCTGTGTGGCCCGCTGGGTCTGGACGAGCCCCTGCCACCCACCGGGGAGCTGAGAGCCCCCAGCGCTGCCCCCGCCGGCCCACGGGTCCGGGCAGGTGTGGCCCCATGTCATGGAGCCAATCCTTTCCAAGCACCCACGCAGGCACTGTAACTCAGGGGACCTGCCCCCCAGTTACGTCTTGGTGAGGGAGTTACCTCCATCCCCCTGGCTCAGAGCATGGCCACAGCTATTTAATGTATCTGTGCAACCAGGTAAAGGTTATAGACATGTTAAATGACCACACCAGAGGTCAGCTGCAAGGCTGTTGCTGTGCAGAACAGCTCTCAGTGGCCCTGCTCCTTGTGTCCCTTCCCCCAACCCATACCTGTGTGGGGGGGTAGGGAGTGAGGACATCCTAATATTTCTTGAACACCCTGAGTTCTGGGCCCCATTTCAAATCCCTATTTGGGGCCCCCCTCTTGGCTGCACCCTGTTACAATCCCTCCTTTCAGATTTACACCCAGTTTATAATCTTATAAAGGACAATGGACAAAGGTCTCATCTTTTTGTAACTACTTCCTGCTGGCCAGGGACATTGTCCTACCTACCCGTGGGTCAGGGGTGCCCTGAAAGGGGGTGCGTGTGCAGCACGGAGGGAGTCCTTCCTGTAAGGGGAAGGACTGAACCCAGACACGCGTCTTCAGGTGTGACATTCCAGTCAAAGTCTTGGTTAACAAAACCACTATTAACGACTGGTCTTACTGGTTTTATGCAAAGAAACCTTATGTTATCACTCACGCCTACAGAACGCCAAATTCTGGAGGGATCAGGTAGGGAGAAAAATACAAAGCGTGAAGGAAAATCCTTTTTCTTCTGCTATCCACGAGGCTTCTCAAAACCTTCGCTTCCACAGACTTTCTGCAACATTCACGAACCCTCTAATCTTTCTTTCATACACCTTCATTTACATATCTTACACTTTCCCATTTACTTTCCTGGAGTGTGAAGTTTCAACCTTCCCTGGAACCCTCAGTTGGCTTTTCAGAGCAGATACAGAGCGAAATCCAAAACACAGAGTTGCAGAACAGTACACAGGTAGGGGCATTCTCTTGCACCAATATGCGTCCATCGGTGCCTCGCAGACACATGCTCCTTCAGGCCCAGTCTCTTGGCAGAGACATGCCCCCTTTGCCTCCGGCTGAAGCACTCGTCAGCCCCCAATGACCCTTCCTGGGTCCCGAGCGGCAAAGGCATGCTCCCCAACCGGTTACGGGTGACCTTTCCTAGGTCCTCAAATACAGATTTCTGATCAGAGACAAACCAATGTGAGAAATTTGCTCCTTTCCCACGAAACCAGAAAACAGGTAGTTGAGGTTTCCTTTACTCCAGGTTTAAAACTTTCACATCCTCTATACATATTTTACTCATCCAGATTTAACCATCAATCTCTTTTAACCCTGGTTCCTTTCCCACACTGGGAAGGACTGCACTTAAGCTCAGCATGTGGTACCGCAGGTCCCTTCCACTAAAAGTCCCTGGATTCGCAGGGACCTCCTGCAGCTTTCTGAAGCTCAGACCTTGCAAACACCCTATAGGTCAGATGGTCACCCTTGGACTTCAGTTCATGACCTTCAGAACCAGAGCCATTCCTATCAGAACCAGTTGCACAGAGAACCTGACTGATGCAGTGCCCACACAGCAGCAGCACACAGCCCATGATCCAAAAAGAACCCTTAGCCACCACCTGGTCCAGTTCCAAGATGGCGGTGTCCATGCATGCTGAGTCATCGAAGATGGCGGCACCCATGCCTGCCGAGTCATCCAAGATGGCGGCGCCCATGCCTGCTGAGTCATCGAAGATGGCGGCGCCCATGTGCACTCAGTCCTCCATGGTGGGGCACTCACGTGGCTCATCCTCCATTTTACCCAAAATGGTGGCGCACCCACGTGGCTTGCTGTCCAATTCCCACCACACATGCAGGCTCGGCTCACAGAGCCTAGGGGTTTGCTTCCTCCCCACACCCGAGTGCAGGTTCTCTTGGTGCCCCCGGGGCTCCCCTAAACTGTGCGTGAGCAGACGGGGGCCACCTGGGAGCAGCACGCTAACCAACCATTACCCACAGCTCCATTGTTCCAAAGCGGTGTTCAGACACCAGTTTCCAGCCAAACCGTTTCCACGTCTCTGCTCCCTCCCCATTTCATTTCCTTTCTACCTTTCCGGGCGTGCTAGGCGGCCGATGCCCTCAGGAGGAGTGCAGAGAGATTCTCAGAGACGGGGAAACCCCGAAGTCTCACTCTCTCGCACCCGAGGGGGTCGGTCTGCCACGGGCAATCATGGTCCCGGTGGAGTCGCCAAACACTGTTACAGAGCAACAAGGGGGGAGCCTGGGACAATGTACTATTACCGAAAGGAACCCCCAGGTTTGTTACATCCGCTGCCAGAGGAAAGACGTCTCTCAATGCCAGAGATTCGTGAAAAGGAAAGGAAATGTTTATTTAATGCTATACAGCCTTAAAGTAGTGACCAAATGTCTTCATCAAGATCCCAAAGTCCGCCCTGGCTGGCGTAGCTCAGTGGATTGAGCGCGGGCTGGGAACTAAAGTGTCCCAGGTTCGATTCCCAGCCAGGGTGCATGCCTGGGTTGCAGGCCATGACCCCCAGCAACTGCACATTGATGTTTCTCTCTCTCTCCCTCCCTTCCCTCCCTAAAAATGGGTGAATAAAATCTTTAAAAAAAAATCCCAAAGTCCCTTAAAACACCCACAAACACACACAGTCCTTCCTTCCCCCTTGGCCCAGTCTGGGGTGCCATATCTCTGGAATGGGAATAGAAGTCCGTGGCTCAGGCAGCCCCTGGTTCCTCCCAGTAATCCGTCTGGGCTGGTAGGCCTCCCTCGGTTCCCGGCACCCTCAGCTGTGCTGCCGGGATCTCTGCTAAAGCCGGGTGGTGGTTCCCCCTTCCAAAGCTGTGGGGGTCCCCACTCTGGCAAAGCTGCGTGGTTCCCCCCACAATGGCTGCCGAGTCTGGGTTTAAATCCCGTTCCAGTTCTCCTCTGCAGCCCCATTTCCGACTCCTCCCACACTTGGCCTCACGTGCCAGCACTCTCCTATCCTTCCAGCTTCACTGGGCTGCCATCATGGGTCTGGGCAGGTGTGGCCCCATGTCCTGGAACCAATCTTCTCCAAGCTCCCATGCAGGTGCTGTAACTCGGGGGACCTGCCCTCCAGTTACATCTTGGTGGGGGAGTTACTTCCATTCCCCTGGCTCAGAGCATGGCCACAGCTATTTAACACATGTGTGCAACCAGGTAAAGGTTATAGACATGTTAAATGACCACGCCAGAGGGTAGCTGCAAAGGTGTTGCTATGCAAAACAGCTCTCAGTGGCCCTGCTCCATGTGTCCCTTCCCCCAACCCACACCTGTTGCGGGGGGGGGGGGTGGCGTGAGGACATCCTAATATTTCCTGGACACCTTGAGTTCTGGGCCCCATTCCAAATCCCCCTTTGGGGCCCCCCTCTCGGCTGCACCCTGTTGCAGAGCTTCATGCCCGTCAGAGTGCTTCTCGCTCACTGCTTGTTGGCTGGAAGCTGCTTCCACGGCCCATTCGGGGGTCGGCGAGAATCTTGTGTCGTCCAAGTGGATGTGGTCGTCTCCGTTGTCTTCATTTAGATCATGTAAAGTCCGCCTGTAATAGACAAAAAGCAGAACACCCAGTTTGTTTGTTTATAAAACTCATCAGTTCGTCAGCAGACTTTAGATTCTGTGCTGTAGGCCACGGATGAACACTGACACATGCCTGCGGCTGCTTCCGGAAGCTCTGCATCATCTGAGGGGGCGGGGGGTAGGGGGGGCTGCTCTCAGGACGGGTGCCGTTGGCGGTTTGTGGGCAGGTCCCTGTGTCCTCCCTCCTGGGCAGGGCTGCCCGGACGCAGCCACCTTGGGACAGGACCGCTGCAAGGCAGGAGAGTTTTAGCCCCAAGGTCAAAAATGAGTCTTTGGGAAAAAAAAACAAACCCCTGCTGTAGAAACACCTGCCCAAAGTTCCTCCTGGGGCCGTTTCCCCGATTGGGGATCCAGCCCGGGAACCGGGGCGCCACAGTGCCTCGCAGAGGAGGCGGGGCCTCGACCCCGAACCCAGCCCCCAGCTGCCCTGTTCCTCCGTGGGAGGGGCGCGAGCCTCTGTGGGCCGGGGCGTGGGGCGTGCCTGTGACTCCAGCTTCACGTTTATGTTCGTAACGTCCTGGCCGCGAGGGTCGTGTCTCTAACTGCGCACCACCGGCTGTCGTCCGCAGATCAACGCCGTGTCGCTGTACCTGCTCTACCTGGTGGAGATGACCTCCTCCGGCCTGCAGATCATCTACAACACGGACGAGGTGGGCCGCCCGCGGGGGCTGCGCGCCCGCCGCGCCTCGGGGGGCGTCAGGGGTGGCTTCCTGAAACTTCTTAAATCAGTTTCACAAAAAGGGGCTTATTCTGCAGTTCCTACAGTCAGACACTATAGCATTTGCAGGTTTTCTTGGTTATTACATTTTTTTTCCCATCAGCCCTGTTTGTAACCCACCCTTTTAAAAGTCGGGCCACCCCGCCGCTCCGCCCTCGAGGTTCTGGGGACCGACCGGCTCAGGAACCCCAGGGAGAGGCAGTGGCTGGGGGCCCGTGCAGCATCTTCGGGGAATGGAGTGCCTTTTAAGACAGGGCCTTCTCCCCTTGGACACGAGGACTTTGAACTGTCCTGCCAGTACAGGGGTGGGGGTGGGGGACGCCTGTCGCCACTGCAGAGGGCTCTCGTGAGGGAGGGAGGGCAGCTGCGGGGGCTCAGCTCGCCGTGCGGAGCTGGGCCTGAGGACCAGACCGGGACCCCGCAGGCGGGACGGCAGCCCCTGTTGACGCGAATGCACGTGCGCTGCAGAGGGCCCGACCAGAGTCCTGGCTCTCATGCTCGGTTTTGAGAGTGTGAACGTCGTCGAGTGCCCGAGATTTTTACTGGGAAGCCCTGTGGCTCCTGGGCGGTGGTCTGGAGCCGGCCTCTGCCCGCCGGCTCTGAGTTCGTGAGAGCGGGCCCTGCAGCTGTGGGCAGGCAGTGGGGGGGGGTTGGGGGGAGGCCAGATTCAGGGGGCAGCAGACGCAGGGCTCCAGGCGCCCTGCCCCCCCCCCCCCAGGTTGGCTTGTTGCAGAGCTGAGCTGTGCCTTTTTATCGCCAAAGTGTAGACGTATTTAACATTTCATGTGGGCATTTTAGATCCCCAGCACTATCTGCTGTAAAACAGCGCTTTGGATTGTTCTGAATTCCTAAGCGGCCCAGCCCCCACGCACGGCAGCAGAGGCCCCCCTCCGTCCCCCCCGTGGAGTGTCACGGGTGCCGCAGGGCGGGCTCCGGTCTCAGTCCCGGGCGCCGCGCCGCTAGGGCCTCGCTTCAGGCTCCGCGTCAGAGCGGCCGGGCCTGAGGCAGTGTTCACAGTGAGGCAGGCGTCCCCAGGGCTCGGGGCCACCGAGAAGGGTCCCGGGACAGGGATGCACTGGGGTTTCGGGTGGCGTCCCATCAGTCTCGTCACCGCCTGGATGTCCGTCGTGGCTCGGGTGCTCACGCCCCCTCCCTCCCCGCAGGTCTCCTTCATCCAGAACCTCGTGTTCTGCGTGGAGAGGGTGTACCGGGTGCCCGACTTCGGCGTCTGGGAGAGAGGCAGCAAGTACAACAACGGCAGCACGGAGCTGCACTCGAGGTGAGCGCTGAGCTCTGAGCTTTCCAAGAGGCAAACGAGCGGATTTGAATATGAATGAAAATCAGGGTGTTAGATTGGAGCTGCAGTTTCCATGTTAATCTCCGTCTCTCACAATTAAAGCGAAGGAGTCAGCTCTCCGCGCCCCGGAGCAGCTGTGGGGGTGGGGGAGGGAGGAGCAGGTGTCTCTCCCAGCCCCCCAGCGTCGGAACGGCCTGCCCACCGACCGCCAGGCCCCTGTCAGGCCTGGCCCTTCCGCCCAGCCCGCCACGCCCTGCCTCCCTTCCCTGCACGGCTCGGGGGGGTCGTCGGGTCTGTGGCCGCCGCCGAACACCCGTGTGCACGCTTTGCCTGCGACGAGACCTTCCCGTCCGGGCCGCTGAGCTGGTTGCCGCCCTCACCAGACGTGCGCTCCTGCCTTGCACGTCCGCTTGACGTGCCCCCCTTTGTGGAAGGGCGCGACCAGCCCCCGGAGCTGGGGTCCCGCGGGTTTGGAGACCCCGCAGCGGCTGGTGGTGGACGTCGGCCGTTTTCGGGGTCGTTGCTGGGGCAAGGGCCCCCGAGCCCCTCTCAGCTGCCCTCGCCCGACGCCCAGGAGCCCTCTTCCGGGGAGAAGCGCCGCTCAGCTGGCCCCGTCTGGGCACGCTGCCGGGCGAGAGTGCGAAGGCCGTGTGAGCTGCGGGGCGGCGTGGACCGTTGAGACTGCAGTGAGCAGGGGCACGGCTCAGGAGGCTCTGGTTAGGGGGGTCTGCCGCTCTGCGCTTCCCGGCCGGAAGGACGGGTCACGGAAAGCCCTGGGCCGACGGGAGGTGCCTCGTGCACGCGGAACGGCCCCCGGGCGCTGGCTGTGCGCGGCCTCCCGTGCCTCGGTCCCCTCGTGCGCCCGGCGAAGATACGAGTGGGCTCTGCTTTATGGAGCTGTTGTGACGAGCTCGGTAACACACACGTGCATGTGTCCACGTGTCCATGTGTGTGCACACACGTGCTGCTTTATATGCGTGTGCAGCACCTGGACGCCTGCCGCCAGTGAGCCCTGCATGCAGTGCACGCACGCTTTCCCCGGCGTTTTAATAACAAAGGCGGGACAACAAGGACCTCCCGGTTAACGCCGGCTGACCGACATCGGAACACCTCCCTGTCGGTTTCACCGGCCGCCCGAGGCCTCTCCGTTCACGGCAGGGCGCAGGGCGGGCCCCACCCCAGACAGGGCACCTTCTGTAGCCGGCCGCTTGCACACGCACACGCCCTCCCCCCGGACAGTGCGGACACATCTGCGGGGCGTGGGGGGCGACGGGGGCGCCCAGAGGAGGCCCACACGGGCGTGGGGAGAGCGTGCTAACTCCAGTCCCTGCCGGGATCCGAGGTTTCTCCTCACCGGTGTCGTCCTGAAGCCACGTTGAGCAGAAGGGTGTTATGTGAGGGCCTGCCGTAAGCTCACAAAGAACCCCGGGTAACAGCTCCGTTGACTGCGGGGAGCGAGGGTGTTGGGGGTGAGGAAACAGAGGCTCCTGATTGTCCTCCTGGGAGCCAGGTGCCAGTCGTGACGGTGGCTCGGGAAGATCTTACTTCAAGGCCTGGAAGGTGGTTATGTGATATTCTTTGCCACCCTTTGCATGCAAAATTAGCCTTGATCTTAGCAAGCCAATTTTATGCACATGGGTGGGAAATGAGGTTTGTCTTTTAGATTCGAATGATGGGTTTTACACGTTTCACATTTTCCTTCTAATTTCCCATAGTAAAACACGCCCCAGTTGCCCAAAGTAACTTGAAACGCATCTTCTCAAACGCTCTGAGCGCCGACCTCCCCAGCCCACTCTGGGTGTGTCGCGTGGGCGCCAGGAGGTGAAGGGGTCAGGGAGGCGGAGAAGTAGTTTGGAGGGAAGTTCGGTTCAGTTTGAAGGCGCAGGGAAGCCGGCCCCCTGGGTGCCGTGACGGGGTAGGGGTCCTTCCCGGGTGCTGGGTGCGGGGCCACCACCAGCCAGAGACCGCCCCAGCTCCAGTCTGAGACCCTGCCCGTAGCTGTGTCCGCCCTCTCAGGCGCCCCCGCGCCAGGATACCCGCTCCGGCTCCAAGTGCGCGCCCACTGCCCCGTGCCCCGGCCCCCTGTGTGTCCCCCCCGAGGTCCGTGCCGGCACTCCAGAGAGAGCAGAGCGTGATCTGTCTGTCACCCTGGTGCTCTCGGGGCCGTGGCTGGAGTGACGGGCTTGGTAAACATCCTTTTCCCCGCTGCCCTCGCCCGCTCCTCCCCGGCTGCACTCGGGTCAGAGAAAGCCACCCGGCCCCCCGGACTGCACGCCGTGTTCCGACGTCGGAGGCCAGGCTCTCCGGCAGCCACGCCCAGGGGTCCTGTGATGGTTGCAGCCTGCGGCCTGCCCCGCCGGGCCGCCCACGGGGCTCTGCTGTGTCCCGGGGCATCTGGGGCCTTGAGTTCTCCCGCGCAGGGAAGAACAGGGGAGCAGACTCCCTGGTCACAGTGCGGAGAGCTCCCGGGAGCTCGTCCTCCCCGGCAGCCAGTCCAGCCGCCCCCGGCCCGGCTCCGCCCCTCCCCGCCCTGCCCGTCTTCCAGCCCCTGCCCGTCCCTCCCAGGGGGTCTGCGACCCCACCGGAGCCGCCTCTTCCTCCTCTGTCTCAGTCTCTCAATAAATGCCCACACTTCCGTTTTGTCTCACTTTGAATGACAGTTGACACACAGTGTTACACGAGCTTCAGGTGTGCAATGCAGTGACCGGACATTTACGTTACTTACACAGCGGTCCCCCTGGTAAGTCTATCCCCCTGCTGCCATGCACGGTTGTCACGATATTAATCAGTGTTATTGACTGATTGTTACCATACATTCCCTAGGCTGGACCCGACCTCCTCGGGACCGTTTTGTTACTGGCAATTTGTACGTCCTAATCCCTTTGTCTTTTCACCCAGCCCCAACCCCCTCCGCTCTGAGTGCCCATCCATTTAAAAGCCCTGCGGCATCTGGTCAATGACGCTGCCTCCCTGAGTCTCACTTCGGTACCTGCTTCCTGTCACACCGGTTCTCAGCCCCTGGACCTGCAGACCCAAGGGTTGCAGCCGCCTCAAGCTTCCATGCTTTCACCTTTCTGTCTCCCCCTCCTGACTCCTGTGAGGAGACTGCTGCTCCTCGGGGCTCCCTGTGCACCCCCACACTCTCCGTTCTGGGGAAGGGGTGAGTCTTCTGTGAAACGTGAATTGCATCCCACACCTGGCTTTGAACCTGGTGGCTGTGGGAGGCAAACCGGAAAGTGGCAGTTAATGGATTAATACTGTGGATGTATGCCCCAGTGGGAAGAAACAGTTTTGAAACACGAACTGCTAAATGGAACTTTACATGTAACAGCGTAATTTAACTTTTTACTACGTGAAGTCTTGTGTTTGCAGCATAAAGACTGTCGATGCAAAGAGAATTTAAACCTGATTTTTCAAGGTTTTTTTTTTTTTTAAACAGCTGTTATGTTCCATTCTCCTGGCTTTTCCAGTGAGAAGAGCCATCCCTGACCCATGAGGCGAGTAGCCACGGCAGCACCACTTTACCCAGCGGAGGATGCTTTTAGTGACCATTTTCTCCCCGCCCCGGGGCTTGTTGTTAAAGGCGCTGCCTAGCCCTAGGTCCTCGCTGCCGTCCCGGTCTCTGAGCTGTGATAGGAGCCGCTGTCTGCCGCGCTGCACTGGGTGTGTGTTTGCCGCACCGGACAGGACCATGCGTGAGCGTCCGTTGCGACCCCGGTTCTCCGGAGCCCTCCTTCTTCCAGGAGGTTCGGTGGGCAGCCCGGGGAGCTAACGCTCAGCATTGTCAGCAGGGGCTTTGAAGTCAGTTCCCACGTTTGCCGGTGGGTTCCGGGATCCCACGGTGGACCTGTCCGTGGCCCAGCCTACAAGCGCAGATTTACATGACAATCACTCCGTTACAAACCGTCTCCGGGTGGGCCTCCCTCCGCGTCAGCCCTCTGAAGCGAGCGCTGCCGTGACGCTCTGCAGAAAGCAAAGTGGGGAGCGTTCTCTTGGCAGCAGTCGCTTAGTATCAATGTATACTCAGTACCTAGTACTGGGATGATTTTGAAGAAAGCCTTGTGCTGGTACACGTTTTTAATTCTAACAACATTACGTGTTACGTCCTCCAATAAAAAGATCACACTAGGAGAGGGTTTCATTTTCTAAATAGCTTGCCCTTGCCAGAGATTTGAATACACAGCAGGTAATAAATTAACATATTTGTACATTTTAATCAAGTCCAATTATTTAACGAATTGCATTGGGGAG
Source organism: Phyllostomus discolor (assembly GCF_004126475.2). Taxonomy (NCBI): domain Eukaryota; kingdom Metazoa; phylum Chordata; class Mammalia; order Chiroptera; family Phyllostomidae; genus Phyllostomus; species Phyllostomus discolor. The sequence goes on from NC_040914.2 coordinate 47,933,231, forward strand.
GAAGATTAAATGGAGAGAATGTAACGTTTCCTGTAGTCCAGGAGCGCGGCGTTTGTTTCTTTTGTGATGCTCTAATGAGAAGACGGTTTCTAAATTCAGCCCGGAGCTGTCTTTTTTTTTTTGCACCGTTGTGGAAGAACCGTGGGCTAGCTACATTGTCTGTCTCCTTCCGTACGGAACTTCCTATGTTACCACTCAAACGGTCTTAATACCTCCTGCACCTCAGTGGAGACTTTCTGCTGTTACGCAGCTGAATGTGTGCAGAGCATGCGCACTGGGGGCTCACGGGGAACTCCTGGGCTCCGGACCACATCCTGCAGCAAGAAAACGAGTGGACGACGCAGGTTTCTTTGTGAACCGTGGGAATACGTAACCCCGAGGGGCCCCCTCACCCTTAGGGTCCCTGTTCTGGACTTCCTGGGCGGGGACTGTTCGGTGTGTGAGGCTACGCACGATAGGGGCGGGAACCCCACGCGGGTTCCTCCGGTCCCCTGTTGCTGAGGCAGACGGACCACCCAATGCAGGGGCACGGGACGGCAAACAAAAGCTCCACGTGGAGTTTTCCCGTGCAGGCTTCCTGACAGCACGCAGGCTGGGCTCCGGGGCCCTGCACCCCTCGGGGGAAGGGGAGCCACATGGGAGCCGCGCCGCCTTTGGGACCGGTCTGCCGGCGCACGGGCCTCACTTCCAGCAGGGCAGGTCCCGGTCGTGATGTCGGCAAGACCGAGCCACGTTCTTCTGTGGCAGCGCCGTAGCTAAGGAGGGTGCCGTTCCTCCGGATAGTCCTGGGGGGTGGGGAAGTCCAGGGCCCCGCCCAGTCTGTACTGGACCGGGTGGGGGTGGGGCCCCTGCTCGGTCCGGGCGTGTCTTGTCTGAGCGTTTTCTGTCCTGCCCTTCCTGGGACCCTTGGCTGGAGAGAGCAGGCTCTGGGCTCTTTTCCTTCTGGTGGGCACCCCTTGGCATTCCCCGGTTCTTGCATCTTCGGCCCTGGTCTGGTGTGGAGGTGGAAAGGAAACCCGGGACCTTAGCCCAGCGTTGTTTCTGGAACCCCGAGGTTCCCCGCCAGCCGCCTGCCTTCTTCCTGAGCCGCCTCCTCCTCGTCCTCGGTGTGGTCCCCGGGCCTCTCAGTGGCACTGAGTGAGGGCACAGGGGACGTTGCCGACCCCACTGGTGTTGTAAGGCTCCCACGCATTTGCTCTCCTGTAACGCAGTGACGCCTACTGGAGAACGTCTCTGCGGGCACCCCTAGAAAAGGTGGGTCACCGCGGCACGAAGGGCTGAGGACCGTGGGCCTCAACTTCCAAGTGTGTTCAAGCACCTGGAGGGCCTTTTCACACCGATGGCTGGGCCTCGCTGCCAGGGAGGGGGGGGACCTGGCCTTTCTCCCGGGTTCCCGGGAGACCCCTGCTGCTCTGGGGACCCCATTCTGTGAGTCACCGCCTTAGAGACACGCTGGGGTGGTGGCCCATCGTCATCTTAAATGACATTGATGGCGTATGCAGCTGCTTGCAGAAAAACATGGCCCTAAGTAAAATAAACCGGATATCCCGTCCAAAAATACTTCAAGATGGATATCTATAAGATGACAATGCCGTATTTTTAATGAAATGGGGGCCCTCTCGTTTTCAGCACTAGGGTATATGGCCTTCGGGAGTCCCAAGGGGCACGCCTTTCGTTACAAAGAGAATAAAGCAGGAAATAAATAAATAAAATAAAAAACAAAGGAGAGAGGGAGGTGTGGTGGTCAGCTGTCCTGCGAAGGTAAAATGACCCCGATTTTATTAGTCCCTCAGCCAAGAGTATGGGAATGTTTGGACCCAACCACGCTCTGCGGTAAACTCGCGACACGCAGGATCTTTTTCACGGCTCAGGGCGGCCGTCAGAAAAGCTCTTTTGCGTGGATCCGAGCCCACGATGCCGCCCTAGTTTCCGCGGGGCATGCGCCGCCGTGACCCCCGTCCTCCGAGCTCACCCTCGGCCCGAGGTGGCGAGGACGCACGAGGCCAGAATGAAAGCCGCTCCCGTCCACGGTGGGGCCATTCCTGTGGGTCAGGCAAACTTGGAGGTGTCTCCCCCCAAAGATCACGGACTATAAAAAAGAGGAATTAAAACAGTGACCCGTCAGGCCGAAGTCTCCTGGTCATTATTCTTCCTGTGGAAGTTGTTGTGAGTGTTCGCCAGAGCCTTGCGCATGAATATTCATCAGATGGCTGCTCTCGTCTGTCCGCGGGCCAGATAATGTCAGGGTTATGAAGTGCTGCTTCCTTTTCTCCCCAGCTCCGTGGGCCTGGCCAAAGCTGCTCTGGAAGCGATTAACGGGTTCAACCTCTTCGGCAGCCAGGTAAGAGAAGCAACAACAGACGTTGATTACTTTTTTAATTACGTGTTTAATTAACCCGGCCATTCATTCAGCCAGTCATTGCTTATGATCAGAGAGTGTCTGAGATTTATGAAGCAGCCCGTGATTGAACAAGCTCCCCTTTGAGTATGATTTGCCGGGTAAATTTTCATTCCCCAACTAAAAAACATTGCCTAATTAAAAAAAATCTTTTGATAAAGAATTCTCATTATCTTTGTTCAATAACTTTCCCCGCAAGCCCCTTGATGAGCTTTCCCATCAGATGTTTCCACTCCAGCTTGCGTGTTGGTTGCGGTACATGCATGTCAGTGTGCAGCCCGTGTGCAGGGGCGTCTGTGTGTCGGCATGCAGCCCGTGTGCACGGGCACCTGTGTGTTGGCGTGTAGCCCGTGTGGAGCGGCATCCGTGTGACCATGTGCAGCCGAAGCGACGGGAGTTCTGACCCCAGCGAACCCTCGGCTGGCTAGGATCCTGCGTCTCCATCTCATTTCCCTTGGAATGAAAGGGGAACCCTGGGGGCTGCCCCAAATTTTTGTGAGATCTTTAACCAGCTCCTGCATGTGATCAAGCAAGCATGGGCTGAGCTGTTGATGGAGGGAATAAAATATAAAGGGCCCAGGGTCCTTCTCGGGATCGAGAAGTCGGCCAGTGTCCTGTAGCGATTTTTGTACAGAGTTCTAAGGTGGAAGGTTGGCTCCAGCGATGCTATAGTCAACCCTGAGCTGGTAGAATGCTAACCAGTAAAGCCGCATTCCAGGAGGTCGTACAGAGTGGCCAGTGGTGACGACGTTGTCACGGCAGTCAGGTGTGACACTGTGCTCCTCACCTGCACAACGTGGCGGCTCGGGGTCTGCCCCGCACCCCCCCCCCCAACCGCAGGGCTCAGCTCTTCTCACTGCACGGCCTCTGGGGGACGGACCCCGTCACGTCCGGAACCTGGGCAGTGAGGAGGCACCCCACGGAAGGGTTGGGAAGGGGAGCAGGACCTCAGCACAGTGGGTGTGCATGTGGCGACCCTGAATCGCCCACTGCCCGCATGCTTGTCTCTCAAGACCTCGGGCCGGGGAGAGGAGGGGTCACGGCTGCGGGGACCGCGGGTGGGAGAGCCCCCCGAGTGTCCCGAGTGCTGACACTGCGCCTCCCCTGGAGGTCCGGGGGCCTCCGCAGCGGCCCCGGCCCCTGGCCGCCTGTCTCTCTTCCTGAGGAGTCTGAGACTTGTGGATGCTACACGTACCTGCCACATTTTCTACTTCCTCCCCCCGCCTCGCTCTCGGTGTGTTCACTTAAATGTGTGTGTTTGTGCACGCGTGTGTAAGAGAGAAATCGGAGGGCAGGCAGGAAGGAAGGAGGGAGCAGGAGGGCAAGCGGCACAAAGAAAGGCAGCCGTGTGCACAGCAGCCCAGAGGGTCGGGGACCAGCCGAGTGCCCACTGACGGACAGACGGGTGGACAGAAGAAGTGCGGAGGGCACGCACGCACGACAGAGCAGGGGAGACAGACAGGCACTACACGGCCTCACGGACGTGCGGGACAGGAATAGAGCAGAACAAACCGCCAGAGCCCCCAGGGCCCAGAGGCAGAGAGCCAGCCGATGGGCGGTTGCCCGCGGCGGGGGGCACGCGGGGTGCAGAGGGTCGCAGGCGCACGCCCCCAGGTACGCGGTCAGCCAGCCGTGAGGCCGTGTGCTCGCGCGCCGGAGCGCGGTCGCAGAGCTCGGTGCGTTCGGGAGTCGGTCCGAGCTGCCAGTCTGCCCGCGGGCTCTGCAGGTGCCGTCGGGGGGTGCGGGCAGGGTCGCGGGGGCTCCGGGGACGGGCGGGGAAACACGACGTCCACAGTTACTCGGGGGTTCGCTCTTCCACACGCCGTCCTGAGTCGGAGAAGTCCGCCCACGGACGAGGCGGAGGCCGCCCCGAGAGAGGCCGCTCGCGTGTGCGGACCGGTCACGGCGCTGCAGACGGCGCTGACTTCTTCCCTTGGTCCCTTGGGCGCGCGCAGGCCCAGATCAGTGCGTCTGACCGTCCGAGGAAGCAGGGCAGGCTTCGACCTGTTCCGTGTGCGCTCTCCTGGGTGATGTTTCTAGAAGCTTTGCTGCCGGATGGGAGCGGCCGCCCGAGGCCCCGGCCGCGCGCCGGACGCAGGGCCTCCTGTTTGTCAGGAGGACGGCAACGAATGCAGTCCCCCGGCCTTCGGCCTCAGTGTGAGCCCACGGGGGTGGTGTGAGGTTTCGTTCCCCGTGCACGTGTTTCTGAGAGGCTGGCCCCGGAAGAGACCTCGACAAATAAACCCCATATTTTTGGCCAGAGAATACAAGTTGGCTGTTTATACTAAATGATAGCAAGAATTGCCAAATTTGCCATTTTGCTTCATTATTTATAAATTATCCTACTTAGAGTGTGTCTTTAAAAATTCAGCTCAGGGCAGACTGATACGGCACGCAGTGACCTTTATTCACTGCCAACCCGAGAGTAAAGTAAGCCCTATTATTTTGTGCATTCACAGACTGCCAGCAACTCGAACCCTTCTGTTTCCCTGCCGTTTTGTTCTAGCCCCCCCCCCCCCCCCCCCCCCCCCCGCCCCGCTGCTCCCCTGCCCCCCAGGTCCAGATCCCAGCTGTGGTCCTCACCTCTTCCAGGAAGCGCCCACCTTCCCCGCCTTGCTTTGCCCCCGTCGCCGTCAGGGGTCCCCTCTTATCAGCATCCTGGATCTGAGCCCCTCAGCTGGCCTCTCTCCGCGCCCTGCGTGGACGGCCCCTTCGTTTCAGTGCTCGCCCGGCCCGGGGCGGAGCATCCCTGGGCCACTGCTGGAGGCCAGAGGCCAGGTGTCGTCCTGTCCGCTCTCCTGAAAGCGGAGGACGCAGGCTTGTCCGACTCAGTCTGGGGAGCGAGAGAGGCAGGTGAGGGCAGCTGTGCGTCCGTGTGGTGGCTGAGCGACAGCCCCTCCTGTTCCGTGTCCGTGGGCTGGTTTGTCGGAGTTGAGAGAGGCGCCAGAATGGTACTGCGACTGGCCAGTCCTGCCCCTTCCCCAGCCGACATCCGCACATGGACATGGGCTAGCCAGGAAATGGGCACGGGTCGGCTCTGACGCGTGCGCCCGGGGCCTAGGACCGCCGCTCTGCGTTTCAGGCTGGACGGCGGCATGGGAGCAGTGCGCTCCGGCTTCAGGGCAGGAAGGGGGGGGGTTCCGCAGGCTGTGTCGGACCGCGTGGTTTTCATGACGTCCCTCCCCCTCCTTTCCCCATGGAGCCGTCCGAGCGTTCCCCCGAGAGCGAGCCGTCTTCGCACGCCCGCTTCGTCCTCTCCGATTCCCAGAAACCCTGGGCCCCCCGGGAACGGAGCTCAACCACCCTTGCCCGTGGCTCTGCTCTCTGATGTGGAGGGCAGTGACAGTGGGGGAAGAGCGCGTTGTTTTTAACTTGGTGAGACTCGGTTAGCCACCGGTGAACACTCTTTCGTTCAAGTTTTGGGTTCTTGAGCGATATTTTTTAGTGTGGGAAGCTGTATGACTCAGAGACGTGACTTGGAGCCCTCGCTGTATTGAACTGGGGTTTGGCACCCTTTTTCAGTAAGATGGGAATGCTGGTACCTGCACACGGGGGTTACATGGGACCGTCCATGAGAAGCAGGAGGCCCAGAGGCTGACACCCGCTGCACACTGGCTGGTGTTGCTCGCAGTATCATTATTATTATTGTTATTATTATTATTTGAGGTTCTCCTGTGTTCATGTTTTAATCAAGTAGTGTTTATATCCATAATTCTAGGTTGTGTCTGAATTTGTGTAGTTTGACCACGCAATCAGCATTCTCTACTAGGACTGAACAATGAGATTTCATGAATCTGTACTAGTGTTTGCATCAGTCCTGGTCAAAAATGTTAACTAAACTAGTATTTGTATTTTTATTAAAGAAAGTGTCTGTAATTGACGAGTTGTCTTGTAGCCAGTGCATTTGGGTTTGTAAGAACACTAAGGAGACACGGGGGACGTAGAAAAGCAACTTTCATGTTTGATTGTAAGACTAGCAGGGTTATCGCGAGACACTCGAGAAACACTGACCCTGCTTGTTTGAAAGGAGGCCAAAGCCCTCCGCAGCGCCGCTCCCCAGGGCGGCCAGGCGCGTGTCCGAGAAACCCCGGAACCCGCCCCCCCCGGCAGGGTGGCGGCCCCGACGCTGCCTCCCCACCCCGCTGCAAGCCCCCCCACCCTCTGCCCCCCCCTGTCGCCCAGGGCTGCTCGTGGTCGGTGATCTTCGTGGACCTGGACGCCCACAACCGCAACCGGCAGACGCTGTGCTCGCTGCTGCCCCGGGAGTCGCGGTCGCATGTGAGGAGCCCCCCCCCCCCCCCCCGACCCGCCCCTGGCTGCCGCGCGGGGCGTTCCTCCCTGACTCGCTGTCAGGTGCGCCTGCGGTGGACGTTTGCGGGTTTTCCGTAGGGGTCACTTGTGCCTCTACCCTTAGAAAACACCCAAAGGGAATGACGCGATGACCTAAAAACGACTGCTGCGCAGCGGTGAGGGAAGGCTTCGGTGAAAGGAGAGTAGTAGAGCCGCAGACGCGCAAGCACCGTGCCCTCTGCCCGGTGCTTCACCCTCAGTGACCGCCTCGGGCGGCACATCGGTGCTTACAGGCCCCACGTGCTGTAGGTGCACGTACAGCGTTTTCACTTTGCAACACCGGAAGGACGTTGTCCGCAATGCTCGACGGCCCCGTCCATGTCCAGACCTGTTCGCGTGTCAGCGAGCGTCTCTGCAACATGCGTGTTAGTGGCTGCTGCGTTACCCGCCTCACTGCGGAGCATTTAGACGGCTTCAAGTTTTTCACTATGACAGACCATTGTTACGGCAAAGTCCTAATAATTATCGTTGTTAGATTTTCACACTGCCTTAATGAGTATCAAGTGTGAGTTCGGGGGGCGAACCTTGAAAAAATGCTCCTCGTTCACGCGTAAAGGTTCCACCGCGCCCCCGCCCCCCAAGGCTTCCCACGCCGCCCCCTAGAGACGTCTCTGTCTCTGGAGCCCACGCCCTCGCCGGCGGCCGCTCCTCTATCGGCTTCCCCGAGGCCCTCCGTGGCTGTCCCCGTGTCCCTCCATGGCCACCTCCGTGTCCCCGTGGCTGTCCCCGTGGCCCTCCGTGGCCATCTCCGTGTCCCTCTGTGGCCGTCCCCGTGTCCCCGTGGGCGCCGACGTCCCCCCTTCCCCCCCGCCCAGAACACAGACGCCGCCCTGCTGCCCTGCATCAGCTACCCCGCCTTCGCCCTGGACGACGAGGCGCTGTTCATGCAGACGCTCGACAAGGTGGTCCGGAAACTTAAAGGAAAGTACGGATTTAAGCGCTTCCTGAGAGACGGGTACCGGACGTCCTTGGAGGACCCCAACAGACGCTACTACAAGCCGGCCGAGATCAAGGTATGGCGACAACACCCGCGCGGCCCCAGCACCGAGGGGGGAGGGGGCGGCCTCCCCCGGCGCGCGTCCTGGCTCTGCCTCCTGGCGGCCGTGGGCAGCCGCGTCAGCCTCTCCGTGGGTCTCGGTCCCCTCTGGTGAGAGGACGGTGCACGCTGCCATTGGCCCTGCTGCCGGGGCCCGCGTGGGTGGAATGGGCTGACCGGCGTGAGCGTGCGCAGGACGGACACCGGCACGTGACGGCGGGACACACGCGGGGAGGGCAGCTCCCACGACGGTTTGCTCGCACTGACACGCCTCCCTGTGCAAGGTGGCCCTGACTGCCGAGTCTGACGTGTTCCGTGTTCCCAGGACACGGGCGTAGCGCCGTGTCTGGATTTATACCGGCTGATTTTAAAAATATTTATTTAATTTTTGAGAGTGGGGAGGGAGAAAGAGGGAGAGAGAAACGTCAGTGTGTGAGAGAATCCACCGGTTGCCTCTTTCCCGCCCCCACCTGGCGACCTGGCCCGAAACCCAGGCGTGTGCCCTGACTGGGAATCGAACCGGCAGCAGCACAATCCACGGAGCCACGCCAGCCAGGGCTAGATTTACGCTCGCTGATTTTAAGCTGTGCGGAAAGCTGTCCGGCCCAAGCAGGTCAGCACCCCTCCGCAGTGCTGAAGGTCTGCTTTCGTGGGCAGACCGCAGGTCGTGAGCACGGTCACAGCCGTGGCTCGCTCGCCGAGAACAGGTGCGGTCTCGTGAACCTCTGTGCCAAGGAGTCCACCCTCCGGTGCGCAGGGCAGACCCTACAACGAGGAACGATTTGGCCCACAGTGTCCCCAGTGCTGAGGCTGGGAGACTGCGGTGTAGACCCACAGGCCGTCACCGTGGTCGCCCCCGGCGGCCTGCCAGCGGGAGCTCCGTTGCCCTAAGACCCCCGCCCACACTCCCCGCTGTCCGTCTGGCAGGTCGGTCTAAGGAGCGAACTCCACCCGGCCCAGGACTCACCAGCGCGTCCAGACCACAGCCTCCTCCTGCAGCTCCCCAGGCCCTTCCCGATGTGGCTGGCCCGGCCCCTCGCTGCGTTTCCGCTCTCACCGTCCTTCCTTGTTCCCCCCCTCCCCGCCCCCGGGACCCCGGGCTCACTGTCAGCCCCTTTAACAGACTCTGTGCCGCGAGTCTGCCGTTCGCACGGCCGAGAGGTTCCCTCGGCGTGTCTCCCTGGATGAATCTGTCCGGCATTATTTGAGGTCTCTCCCTTCTCATACGCCCTTCTCGGACCCTGGACCGAGACGCTCCCCATGTTCCTGATGTCCCGTGCACGGACACTGCAGAAGGGGCGGCAGCTGGTTCCTCCCGGGCCCGCCCCCCCAGGGGGCTGGGGGCCTCCAGGACGGGTGCCCCCAGGAGCCTCCGGATCCCCCTGTCTCCCGACACTGGCCGTTGCTGCGTTCTTAGTGATGTTTACTGAAGGAGTGCGTGCTGGGTTCAACACATGAGCCCTTGCATAACGAGTTCTGAGAATTTTTTTTAAGGAACAATGAAACTGCTTATAAAATCAGTCCCATTTTGTTATTAGCGCAGATACATATTTTTGTATATCCTGACTTTCGTTGTTCTAATGAATATATCTTTCTAACTAACAAAATTGTTCTCATTAATCGCTCACGAAGTGTTTAACATTCTGTTTTCTGTTGTAGCTGTTTGATGGCATCGAATGTGAATTCCCCATATTCTTCCTGTACATGATGATCGATGGTGAGTGGGCAGGTCTCCTGAAGCCTCCCCGAGCTCTCGGGCGGCGTGAGAGGAGAGCGGGGGGGTGGGGGGGGCGGGGGAGGTCTGACGCTGCCCGGGAGGCGTCCCGGCCTCGGCCACTCCTCTGCCTTCTCGCACACTGCCCCGCTTTCTGACCGCACGTGGCCCCGCTTTCTGACCGCACGCTAAGTAATTTAAAGAATCGAGAATACTTGGAGTTGTTTTTAAAGCAGCACAGCTACCTTTTCACGTTGACAAAGAAGACTTTTCAGTGCGTAGAAACCACGAATGCTAATTTAATCTGCGACGTTGCGAACGCCGGTAACGTTTATATTGACGGACAGAGAAATTTCAATTAAAATGCAGCTCTCAGTTCTAGATGCTAACGTGACCTTCTAAAATTGATTTCCTGGAAAAACATCACGAATTTTCATTACCTTTTTTCAATTTTATTTTTATCGTTTATGTAGAAAATTACCCAAATAATTACAACGGGGCGGATAGATTTTTCCAAGGTAAAAATTTCTTTGGTGCTCACTGGGCTCGGGTGCCATTGGACTTGACCTTTGACCTTTCACGTTCCAGGCGTCTTCAGAGGCGACGCTCAACAGGTCAAGGAGTACCGGGACCTCCTGACCCCAGTCCTTCACCAGACCACGGAAGGTACGGCTGGCTCGCTTTTCCAAGACATTTTCCCACTAACGTTTTCTCAGTGTTCCTCTGAAACGTGTAAATGATTCCTCTGAAGCAGAGCAGTTTATATTAAACTGAAAAAAAATGAGTGGGGCCTTGAGTAAATCAGAGAGCACGGTCTGTTCATTCGTCGCAGCAAACTTGTCTTTACGGAAGGGTTCCTCTGGCAGGACGGGTGGCGAGGCACTGGGGCGGCCGTGGCCACAGTGACTGCGAGCCCCCCGCCAGGCGGGTGGAGGCCCCTCCCCTGTGACCTGCTGCCCCTCCTCGCCTCTCCGAGGCACCACAGCAGGGGAAGTGGCCGGCTGTCCCCCAGGTCACCAGCAGAGCCAGTGCCGCGTCCCAGCGAGTGCAGCTCCCCCCCCCCCCCCCCCCGGGCCCCCGTAGGCCGTGCCCGAGCCTGCAGGCTGGCCCACTGCCCGGAGCCGCCTGGCCTCCTCCTCCTGGGAGCAGCTCCCAGGGCTTCGGCACGGTGTTTTGAGTGTCACTGTGGGCCGAAGCCTCCCCCTCCCCCTGAGGTGGGATTTGGTGTTTCAGGGGTTGGGGGGGTGAGAAGGCCCCGTTGGGTGAGTAGCACCCTGGCTTCCGTTCGGCACCCGCCAGCAGGGCCCAAAGGAGAATGCACCTGGTTCTCCCGGGCGACGCTGCAGCCGCCCGTCAGAGGGCCTGGGAGAAGTCCCACGAGTCCCTCTTTGGTGTGTGGGACTGTCCGCAGATGGGGCCGCGTCCCCTGGGCGCACAGCTCGGAGAGCGCCCTGTGTGGGGGGGAAGGACGGGGAAGACCGCGGGGGCCGGGGCAGGCGGCTGGTCTCGTGGACCCGGGACGGCGCCGGACCCTCCGGTCACGGGCGGGGTCTGTCGTTTCCCTTCGGCGGTTTCCGCCACGGAGGGTCTCGGCCCCAGCGTGTCACACCCGTGCTCAGCCTTTGACATACCGCGAGAGCCGTGAGACGCTCACGGGTGAACTGAACTCCGAGTTTAAGTTGATGTTCAAGCCGGTCCCTTACGTCTCACGCTCCGGAGAGCCGCTGCCCCGTGTGAGGGTGACCCAGCGGGTGTCGTGAGCCATGTGACTCTTGCCGTCCTGGGTCCCGGTCGGACCGTGACGCATGCTGGCTGCGGGCCGCCGTGCCGTGCGGTGGGGGAGCGAGCCTCGCTGTCGGCGTCGGCATCGGCGCGGTCGGAGCGCTGCCCGAACCGTTCCCTCCCAACACGGACTTCCCCCTGGGTTGGAGGCGCAGACGCCGCTGTCGGCTGGCGTGGCGAAGGAGGAGGAGTTGTGAAGAACCTGCACAGTTTTGTTTTTGAAAAGTTGTTTCCCGTGGGCTGGTGCTACAAACAGTCCTAGAACATTGTTGTTTTCCCCTCCTTTATGCTGTCCGCAAAGACTCCAGCCTTTAAAGAGTGACCTGTAATTCCTACTGAGGGATACCCCGAAACGGGCCGGTCACAGGGGCAGGCGGGGTTTCTCTCTGCAGCGACGGTACATGGTGGCCGGTGGGCCCAGTGTTTAGATGGGGATTCCTTCGCTCCGCCCAGTGCTGGGGCGGGGGCTCTCCGTTTAGGGTGACCCCTGACCCTCGTCTGGGAGGCTCCCATGGCTGAGCCCTGGGAGCTCAGCCTGCTGTGCACAGCGGCTGCCGTGTCCCCGAATATGTGCACGTGATCTCGGTCTTTGTTGGCTCGCCCAAGGGAGCGGAAACAAGCGCCACGGAAGGGGACTGCAGGCGGTGGCTGGCGTGGACGCACGTTGTCACATGTCAGACCGCAGTGCAGGGTGGAGAAGCTCCTTCCGCGGCCCCCCAGGCGGCTTCCGAGGGAGCCTCGGCGCCCCGTCCTGTGCGGCTCCCCCTCGGAGCCCTGGCGCTAGCTCCTGGGGTCCACTCCCCCTCCCCCCACCCCCGCCCCCGCTCTGTGCTCATTGCATGTCCTCGTTCTCGGGGGGAGGCCGTGGCCATGGGGAGGGCGCTGCCCGCCGGGCTCTAACCGTCTCTGTCCCGCCGCCGCAGGCCACCCGGTCGTGCCCAAGTACTACTACGTGCCCGCGGACTTCGTGGAGCTGGAGAAGAGGAGCCCCGGCAGCCAGAAGCGCTTCCCTAGCAACTGTGGCCGCGACGGGAAGCTGTTTCTCTGGGGACAGGCCCTCTATGTCATCGCCCAGCTCCTGGGTAAGTGGGGAGACCCGGGTCCGTCCCCCCGGTCATCAAGCCCGTGGGAGCCCGTCCCTGCCGACGTTTTTCTTGGACGCGGGTGGAGCGCAAGCCGCCGAGACGTCCTGGGGGGAGTTTCTGGGCACAGAAAGGCCTAGAAATACGCCGTCTCGCCGAAGGTGACGGACGGTTTCTGGGACGACAGTCAGATGGGCTCGGGGGCCGCCGCGGTCACGCGGGGCCGCCTGCGGCTCGGCGGGCGGGTGTCCAGCAGGAGGCCGCAGGCGCCTGGGTTCGCTCCTACTCGCTGCAACAAAACTCCGGTTCAGTGTGATGGTCGCGTTTGGTCAGGCTTCGGTAAACCCCCTGCCCAGAGGGACTGCTGATCTCTAAGTTCTCCCCTTCCCAATAAATACGCCGCGGTCGTACCCGGCTGGATGCTAAACGGGACCATTATTCACAGCCCTCTGAGGAAGTGTTTTTCAGCTGCTCCGAGCACTTGGGCTGGAAATGCGGACTCTGGCCGCCCCGAAATGAGGGCTGGGGCAGTGAGACAGGAGAAAGGGCTGTGCGTCTGGCTGCACCGTGCCCTGCTGCAATTTCAACCACCATTAGCATTTGCATCAGAAAGGCCGTCGTCCTGTGAGAGCCGGGATGCTTTCACGCTAGCAGATCGTGAACCAGGCGGGTGCAGACACCACCTGCACGGGGGGAGGGGAGGGGAGGGAGCCGCTGGCTGTGTGGAGTGCCGCGTCCTCTTTGTCGTTCTGGGGGGGCGGCTGCAGGCCTGCCGCGCGTGTCTGTGCCGTGGGAGAGAGCGTCTTGGGTTTCTTTGTCTGCGTTCCGTTTGGGCAGGATGCTTCAAAGCCCAGGTTTCCCGTTCAAGCTTCCCACAAATAATACAGAACAGCAAATAGAAGCTGACCCAGGAAGAGAGAATTAAGTCAATGCTGTTTTTAAAACTTCTCATTTCCTGGCTGCGTTTTCTGGGTCTCCATATGAACTTCTAATGCCCATTTAAGAACCTGTAGAAGAATTTTCTTTCATCCAGTGGACAGCTTTTGATAAGGAGTTCGTGTTGTTTATGCAGAATTTGCTTTCATGTTTTCCAAAAGAGAAAAAAATACATGCCTAAATTAGTTTTCTTAGCATGGAGCCCAGGTCGGTAAGGTTATCTCTGGTGCGAATGGTATTTTTCTCTCTCTAGCAGGAGCACAGAGAAACCGTATTGATACTCAGAGCTAAATAAAAATTTTAGGAGAGAAGTAGCTAAGCCGTGTAAGGACAAGAATCTTAATGCCAGGCTCATGAATTTCTATGCCCTGGCGCTCCGCTTGGAAATTACAAATGAGCAGGAGGAAATCGGTGGTTCTGAGGCTGGAAGCCGGTCCCCGGGAGAGGAGGCCGGAGAGCTAACCCTCCCTCTGGCGTTCTGCCGCGCGTCCCGCCCGAGGGGGGGTCGGCCGGACCGAGTGCCGTGTGAGAGGAGCCTCCGGGGGGAGCTGAGAAGGCTGACGAGCTGGGGGTGCAGAACCCGCCACCCTCGGCATCGGCACGCTGAGCTTTTAAAAAAAAAGGAGATTGAAAACAGCATCGGTCAGTAAAAAAAAGCGCTGGCCCTTCCTCGCGCCCAACTCAGTTGCTGAACGTGGGGAGATGCTCAGGGCCAGGAGCGTTTTCCTGTGTGGACACAGTGTGGTGTCCTGTGTGGACACCCGAGTGGACAGAAACGGTCCAGGTCGTGCTTTAATCTCTGTCTCATGGTCACAAAGACGACGGCTTCAGAGGGGAATCTGTGTCTCTCTTCTCCGCCGAGCTCCTGAAAAGGCGGCAGAGGACACGCAGACGGTGCTGCGTGCGCGCCGTGAGGCCGAGTCCCCGCCCGCCCCGGCAGGGAGAGGCGCAGCACAGCCCCCAGCACCCGGGCCCAGCAGCGGCCCCCTGGTGCGCCCCCCCACCCCAGGGCTCAGGTGGATGGGGTCTCAGGAGGCGGAGTCCTCCAGCTGCTCGTAACCACCGGGCACCTGCCCCCCCCCCCCCACCGGGCCCCTGGGGAGGTTACTGAGGTTCCAGGGGCGACCACGTTGACGGGCAAAGTCCCTCGGGCTCGTGAGGGGAGCCTGGGCTGGACAGTCATCTGCCGGAATTTTCTGGATCCTTAGTTAGAGTTACGTGACAGTAACAGAACAGCAAACTCTTTCAAAACACGCTGCGGTCGTGTGTGGCTCTCACCGATTCCTGCGAGCTGGCGTCCAGGGAAACCTGACTGGGCTCCCCTGCTCTCTGCGCGCCTTCCCGAGTGACCGCACACCAGAGACCGCGTGGCTGTCGCTTCTTGGTCGGAGCGGAGAGGCCCAGCACGGTGCGACCTGTCCTGGCCGAGGCCTCGACTGCCCACTCGCTCGCCGTCAGAAGGCAGCTAATTGTTACTGCATTTTTCTCCCTTTAGAAAAACTAGGCTTTGAGAAAATCAGCGTTTCCTGTAAAATAGGCGACTAAATTGAGACGTGTCCATTTGAAACTGGGTGTGACCCATTTTAAGACACAACATTTGACTTGTCTTCGAATAAAAGGAGCATTCGCCGCCCTGCTGTTAAATGTGGAGGTTCAGAGACTGTCCGTGTGGGAGACGCAGCGTGCCATCGAGGGCTCCCAGCCATCGAGGGCTCCCAGGCAGAATGACCGTGAAATGTTTGGCCCATAAAAGTCACTTGAGAATTATCTCTGGACTGAATGTTTCGTGGTCAAGAAAACTAGAGATATATAAGACAACGTAAGGTTAACGATAATCTGCAACATCACCAAGACCATTACTTAAGTTCAAAGACATATTTTGTTATTCAGTGTTTTTTAAAGAGAGGAGCTAGCGTGTCCGTTGTCTAGCTCTCAAGGAAGTCTGACTCCCAGGCGTCCCAGCACGAGACGCCTCGCCGCAGACCCGAGCGTGCACGGCCGTGGGCGGCTGGGGAACTCGTTCAGGAAGGGCGCGCTGAAGGCACCGTTACCGAGCGCCAGGAGCTAAAACGAAGCACGCTCTTTGAGGAAGGCCGAGCTATTGAACAGTTTAATTAATTAACTACAACTTCCCAGCACACACAAACTCCCACAATGCCAGGTGAATGAAGATTTCCTTGAATTCACAAGTGACTCTTTTTTCCTTTTCGTGGTAGCATTTTTTACTTTCCTAGGGGTGTTAACGAGACTTTTAAGATGAAAACATGTAGAAGGGCATGGCATTATCCCAAATGCCGTGGCGCACGTGTACAGAGACACGCACACAGTGCTGGGCTCGATGCCCGTGACCTCCCCCGCCCCCAGCACCTGCGCCCCCGCTCTGTGCCCCCACGCTGTGCCCCCCCTGATGAGGGCCAGCACAGCCTGGATCCCCTGCCCTGCGAGATGCCTGCTGAGCCCGCCAGGGTGTCCCCCCTGTAATTTTGGTGCTGTGACAAAAACTCACTTGCTCCGTTAAATGTTTTGTAAGTTGTTTCACTAAAGAAACAAAAACTCTTAAGACGTCCCTTTTAGCCTCGACAGTTGCTGTTTGGGCGACGCGCCGGGTGCATCTCAGACACTCTCTGCTTACAGCGAACACCGACGGCCCCGGGTGTCCTCTCAGGGTGTGGAGGCGGCGGGCGGTCGTGTTCGCGGAGCGCGTGCTGGCTGGTCCGCGAGGCGGGGTCCCGTGCGCGGGGGCGTGCCGAACGCCGTCCTCCGCTGTCCCCGCTCCCCGCGCCGCAGCCGCTGGGTGGGCCGTCGGGGGTCCCTGCTCTCAGGCTCGTCCCTCTGCACCCGCAGGCCAGTGCCGCGCACGTGGCTCCGCGGGCTCCGCTGTTTTGCTTCCCCGACGGTGAAGACCGATGTGGGGAGAAAACGAGACAGGACTATCGACCTGACCTGACCTGTGAAGGTCACGGTTACCCTTGTGGACGCGAAGGCAGTGATTACAGCACCGGACGTTTCCGAATGTGTGCACCCCCCCCCCCCCCCCGTCCGTCCCCGCTTCATGGTTTCATTAAGTCACTCGAGTGCCTACTACGTGCAGCTGGGGAGCAGCCACGAGTGAGGCACCTGCGCCCTCAGGGTCTTCCCCCCTGCCCACTTCGCACTCCGGGCTGGGTGGGTGGGTGGGCGGAGCCGCGCAAGGAGGGGGGAGGGGAAACACAGAAAGCTTTTCCCTGAGGCGTGGCTCACTATTTCGTTCGTATGAACTTTAATAGGTTAACATTTGCGCTTTCTAAGGATACGGTATTTCTTAATTTGTCTGTCACCGTTTATAAATAACAGAATAATAAAGGGAGAACTTCATTTCTGCAGCATACGACAGTGAAACATTAATTATGCGAAGCGCTCCTTGGCGGAGTGGAAATTGCTCCACGTCCCAGTGAGCAGACAGATGAGGCAGGGAGACAATTTGCTGCTACTTAAAATATCATGTACTCATCAACCCGGCATTACGAGCTAAACCGATATTAATAAATTGAAATTATAGGTCGTTATTTGCCGTAATTAAGCCTATATTGGTTCAGTTCAAATTTTGCAAAAGTGTATTCTTTCCGGGGTGAGAGAAGCGTGTCCTGTGATGCGCTCCCGGCCCCGGGCGGGAGAACCGTGCCCCGGCAGGTCTGAGGGGCGCGGCGTGTCCTCCCGCCCCGCCCCTGGCGCGGAGGGTGCCCCCTGCGTTCTCCAGGGGCCAGGGCGTGCGCGGGAGGGAGCCCCGCCCCCGGGAGAGCGAGCCCGCCCGCATCTGACGCTGAGCTCTGGACCCCCCGGTGGGCGTGCCAGGTGTGTGACCACTCGGCGCCCTCACTTCGCCGTCCGTTACACGAGGGGGCGTTGCAGGGGGGATATTAGTGAATTCACACACGTGCGGTGCGCGGGCAGTGCCAGGAGCGGAGTAACTGCTGTGCGGGCGTTGCTGCGTGGCGACTTCCGTGGCGGCCGCCGCCCCTTCTCGTCCTTGTTGTTCTGTGATTCACAGCACTTTTGCTGTTATTAAAATAACGGTGTTAAACCCAGTGGCTCCCGACAGTCACTGACGACTCCGCTGGTGGTTTCGTCTGGTGGCTGCCGCTGCCGGCGTGCCTGGAGGTTGCCCCAGACCAGAGACGGGGGAGGAGCGCCCCCCTGAGTTTCGGAGTCACTCGCCGCCTGAACGCGGTGCCTGCGGAGCTGAGGGCCCCGGGTGAACTCGGAGGGACCGGCAGCGCCGTGCCGGCGTCCCGTGGTCCGTGCAGAGCCGAGGTCAGGAGTGGAATCCATGCTCGCACAGCTGCAGGGTGCGCACTGACTCACTCCGGGAGGAGTTGGGGGCACCCCCCCCACGCCGAGGACATGTGGGGTCGCGGGGTCGGCCTCCCGCTGCAGCCTGGCCTCCATCGGAAGTTGCCACCAGGAGCGGCCTGGTGGGAAGGCTCCGCGCTCCCAGCAGCCGCTGAAGTCCCCGCCCCACGCCGGCCCGGGCCGCCAGCAGCGGCCCGCCCAGAACCCCCCGCCCCGCCCCGCCCCGTAGAATTTGGCGCCAGGAAGCACTCTGCCTCCCTTAGGAGCCGCTCTCTGCCCTGAGGAGGCACAAGCCTTCTTTTTAGATCGGCTCTGGGGGTGTGACGTGCACACCACGCGTGTTCACCCCGGGGCGCGGCCCAGGCGTGCTGGGTGCTCGCAGAGTGGCTGTGCGACCCTCACCGCAGTCCTAGAGTGGCCCCCCCCACCCCTGGCGACCTCACGCTAACCAGCCGTCAGCACCCGCCTCCCCGGGCCCTTCCCCGCCCCCAGCACCAGGCGACCGCCCACCCGCTTCCCGCTGCTACGGACTCGCCCCTGCCGACGCGTCGGCCGCCTGGGGGCCGCGACGCACGGCCCCTGGTGACTGTGTTCAGGGTTCGGCAGCGCTGCGAGCCCTTTACGGCGGAGTGACAGCCCCTCGTGCGCGTGTGCAGAGCCCGGCTGACGGCGGACACCCGGCCGGCTGCCGTCCGCTCGTCCGCTGTTCCGGGTAACGCGGCGATGGGCGCTCACGCACAGTGTGTGGCTGCCGCGTCTCCAGTTCCCTCGGGCGCGTGTCCGGAGCTCGGACTGCTGGGCTGTCCCCGCACGGTGTGTGAAACGCTGTTCTTTTCCCCGATGGATTGCTTTGACACCCTTGTCAGAAACCGGCTGGCCGTAAACGTAAGGGTCCATTTCCGGACCCTCAAGCTTGGTCCATGGATTTCTATCTTCATGCCAGTCCCACGCTGTCTTAACTGCTTTGGCTTCTTCCTTTTAACCCAGAAGCCTTTTGTCACTTTTCCTTGCCTAGTTTGTCCGCTGGGGCCTCCAGCACAGTGTCCGGCGGCAGTGGCAGGAACAGACAGCATTGTCGTCCTCGTGCTGGTCTTCGGGGCAAAGCGTTCGGCGTTTCCTTCCTGCTTCCTCCCCTCCCTTCTTCACTCCTGGTGGTGGAGCGTTCTGGAAAGGTCTGTGGGCTTCATGGGTCCCCGTGCCGCCCGGATGCGTGGCGGGTGACGCGCTCGCTCTCCCTTTCTTCCAGCGGACGAGCTGATCAGTCCCAAGGACCTGGACCCCATCCGGCGGCACGTCCCGCTGCAGGACCGGCGCAACGTGAGCATGCGGTTCTCCAACCAGGTAGGGCGCTCCCTGCCCGGGGCCTCACCCGCAGCCCCCGAGGCCCGTTTGAGGAGGAACTTTTATCCGGGACGGGGTTTCGGTGGCTCCTGCTGAGGGCGAGCCTTCTCTTGTCCGGCTCGTCCAGATTTGTGTGTGCGCCAACCACACTTCACTTTTTAAAAAGTGCCGCGGTGGGGGCTCTCCGTGAGTGGGGAGTGTGGGCCAGCTGCATCTGACAGGGCATCTGCGGGTGGACGCAGTCCCCCCGTTGGTCACGGTCATGGTCACGGCATCAGGGGTGTGTGAGGAGCTGCAGAGTGTGGGGGGCGGGGGGCGGATGAGACAGGCTGTTATTGGAGGGAGCGGGCCCCATGAGCGGCCTGCGCTCGCTGTCCCTCCAGGGTAGAGTCTCCCTGGCAGGACGGGGTGGGGGGGGTGGGCGGGGGAGGGTGGTGACATGCTAGGGGACGAACAGTGCACAGTTTACTACACACTCAGTCCTACGACTCAGACCTCGTGGGTCAGCAGGGTGCGTGTTGGCAGGATTGGTGAGACCGATGTCCGCTTGAAAACAACCGTCCACTCCTCCACGACCGCAGCCAGGGACCCGCTGACGGGGACACGCTGCGGCCGGGAAACCGCCCGAGGAGGGAGGGAGGGGGCCCGAGCGTGGGCCGGGGGCGCGGGCCGGGGACGCGGTTCCCCGGGACCAGCAGGCGTCGGCACTCACAGACCTGCTCCCGAAATGTAAACGCTCCTTCTATGTAAGAAAGCACTTGCATACAGAGCTCGCACGCAGAGAAACGCTCGTTCTGACGAGAGAAAGGGAGAGCCCCGCAGACCCGTTAGGCCCTGTCACATCCTTCTGATGGTCTGCAACACAACGTAACGACCCTGAGCGCTCCAGAGGTCAGAAGCTATTTGGGAGACTTTGAAATGACGTTTAGATAAACCTCAACGTTTAAATGAATGTTGAGGTTTTCTCAGGAATATGAACCCCCGTGTTAGCACACGACAGAGTCTCCACTGGGCCTGAGTGGGCACCTGTGTCCGTGCAGGGCCGTGTCCTCGCCGGGGTGGGGGTCCTGCCGACGCGGGGAAGGGGTGTGCGAGGGGGGGAAGCCAGCACCGTGCCATCGGCGGGTGCGACGGTGAGAGGTTCGACTTTGAGGCAGTGGTTCCCGAAGGCTGCCCACCCGGTCGTCAGAGGAAGAGCCCGGCGGAGGCAGAAATGTGGGCGCGGGTGTCAGAGCGGCTCTCCCGCGGGCAGCCTGGGCGAGGTCTGCAGGCGTTTCTGCAGCCGGCCCACCAGCCCGGGGCGTCCTGTTGCCGGGTCGGGTCTGTGAGTGTGGCCCCCGGCCGCGGCTGCCGTGGGCCAGGCCCCTGGTGACCTCGGAGCGGTCGTGGCGGGTGGCGTGGCCGGAAGCCGGGGGGCAGGGAGTCAGAGCGCCCGCTGGGGGGAGGCCAGCTGCTCACACAGCGAGCCTGCGGCGCCCCGGGCCCCTCCCGGTCTGAGCAATCCACCTCGGAGCGCTCCGGCAGCGGGGGCTCGTCCCTGGGCCCCCATCCTCGTTTCTCAGCTCCGCACCGTCTCCAGGGTCGGTCAGTCGTAGTGGTTTAGAGGAACTTTGCACGAGGCCCAGTGTTATTTGGCTCGCTTCATTCTGGTGCCCTCAAGTAGTTCAACCAAGTCGAGACAGTTCCTACTTAAAGGATTAAAAAAACCTCATTAGCTTAGCAAGGAAAGCATTTGTACGGGGCCAAGGAGCCTGATTTATCTGCAGAGTGGGGGCGAACGAGCGCTGAGCAGTCCTCATGGCTGTCGGAGTGACACCGAGTGAGACAGCCTGGGCGTCGGAGATGCGACCGGAGGCCCGGCCTCCAGCGCCGCAGCCGCGCGGCGGCTCTCTCTTCCCAGAAGACGGCGGTCAGTGTGCGCGGGGAAGCGAGTTTCCTGTCGGAGCTGGTGACCATTGTTTAAATACCTTGGTCAGCAACACCCAGAGCGGAGGAAAGCTAAGTGGGAAGTTGGAAAGAACGAGCTCAGACACATTCAATAGCGCCGTTCCAATGAACTCACCGAGCTCGCTAAAATGGAAAGTCCCGGCAGCAGGCCTGAGAGAGAGCGGAGCCCTCCGCCTGCCCGACCAAGACTTCTCACGGCTGGGGCTGGGGATGATACGCACGTGTGTGGAAGCTTACCTGTCGCCCGTCCGTCTGTCCTGGCAGACTCTGGGAGACTTCTCAAGGAGGGACACGGGGCCACCGCCACCCTGCGACGTCAGGGTCTGTCAGGAGCCGTGTGGGTGAGCGCGCCTCACCCAGTGGCCAAGTGAATGGGTACACGAGTGTGCGAGCAACGGAGGGCCCGTGCACCCCTCGGGGCTCGAGGAGCGTGTGTGTCTGTGGATGCACGTGTGTGTGTGCGTGTGTGCGCTTTGTGATCCTAAAAGCAGAAACCGTTACTAGGGGAAGTGCCATTCAGAAATGTGGGGTGTCATTAACACGTGGGCGTTTTCGGGAGGCTCCGTGGGTGCAGACAGCTGTGTTCGTGTGGTGAGGCTCCTGGGGGGTGAAGAGGAAAGAAGCCCCCGACCCCGTCAGCGGCGGGGGCTGTTGGGGTGGGGCTGCCCCTGCGGCGGGTTCTGTGCACGACACACGGGGGAGGCCTGGCGGCCTGCGTCCAGCGAGCACAGCACCGACGGCAGGTCACCGGGGCGGCCCCTCCTCTCCTGCGGGGGGCCGCGTGCCAGACCGAGGCTCCTCTGGTGCCTGAGGTGACAGACGGCAGCTGGTCACAAGGAAGGGAGTAGCCTCCGATGCAGTTAAGGCGTCAGATGAGTAACTGGAAGTCACAATCATTTTCTAACAGAGAATGGGAAAATCGGGCTTTTATTTTTAGCTCCTCCCTCTTCCCTCCCGAGTGAAATGATGGAGGTGGGCCCCGAGTCCCCGAACCGCTCTTATGCGTCCTTCGGAAGAGCAGGCCGGCCGCGCTGGCTGCGGCGTGATGCGTGCCTCCCACCCCCTGGGGCCCGTGACTCTGCCCGCACCCTCAGGTGGGCAGCGGGCAGTGGGGAGCGAGGCCGCCCGTCCTCGTAATGGATGAGCCGCTTGTGGACGGCGAACGTTGTCCCTGGCCCCGCGGCCGCCGCCCAGGACGGGGCCTCCTGAAACTGCCCCCTCCCTGCCCCCTCTGCGTTGCAGGGCCCGCTGGACAACGACCTGGTGGTCCACGTCGCACTCGTAGCAGAAAGCCAGCGGTACGCAGTCCAGGCGGGGCGGGTGTTTCCGGGGGTCCCAGGCAGGCCGGCCGCTCTGTGCTTTGGGTGTTGGGTGTGGTGGCCGCGACTCGGCCCGTGGGCCCCTGGGCAGGGTGTGGGGATGTCACGCGTGTCGCTGCGCGTGCCGGAGCAGCACCCTTCCCGTGTTTCTCAGTGACCTTGCCTTAGTGGTGTCCGTGTGAGAGACCGTGCCCCGTGCCCCGTGCCCCAGCCGCCGGGGCGCAGTGCTGGGACTCGAGTCCGGGGAGAGGGATTCCCTGCCCATCCTGTCGCCAATCCCCAGAGCCCCCGCGCCCTGTTCTCGAAGAGCCCCGAGGGCCTCCGGCCCCCGAGCAGGTCGCTGTAAGCCCGGGCTCCGAGTCGGTGCAGCGCCTTCCTGCCCTCGACCCCTCTCCAAGCCTGGGGGGGGCACCGTCTCAGAGGGTCCCCCCCCCCGTCCGTCTCCGCCCCGCAGCCTGCAGGTCTTCCTCAACACCTACGGCATCCAGACACAGACGCCGCAGCAGGTGGAGCCCATCCAGATATGGGCGCAGCAGGAGCTGGTGAAGGTCGGTGGTCTCTCCTTCCTGCCCGCTCAAGGGGGTGGGGGTGGGGGGGCTGGGGCTCTGCGGTTAGACTTGGGGGGCCTGGTCAGGCCGTGGGGGGAGCCTCCTCCCACCCTGAGGCAGGGCCGTTCCTCCACAAGTCTCCCCGAGCGAGGTGGCCGGATGCTTCGTGAAACCCACATAATCAGAGAAGTCAAAAAGGCATTTCAGCTTCAGTAGGAAGTGCTTCAAGGCGGTTTTCTAGTTCGAGATGTGGGCCCCGTTTTTAAAAAACTCTGATTAGCCAGATTTCCCATCACACAGAAAGCACTGGTCTCTTCGTGTTCTTTCACAAGTCAGACACGGCCAGATACGTATGCACGTCACACGCATGACACCTGTATGACAGCCTTGCTCCCAGACCTCCCCGGGCCCAGAACCCGAGGCGACGCCATCGGCTGGCGTGTGTGCCCGCGAGTCCGCTGAGCAAGGTTTCCCGGCCTCTCTCGGGGCGCGAAGAGGATGCAGGCGGCAGGGCGGCCGTCGGGGCGGCCGTCGGGGTGGGGGGTGGGGGTGGCGAAAGGGGGAAACCTCGGCTTCCTGCCGGGCTCTGATCCGCGCGCGTGTGTCTTGCAGGCGTATTTCCACCTGGGCGTCAACGAGAAGCTGGGGCTCTCGGGGCGGCCGGACCGGCCCATCGGCTGCCTGGGCACGTCCAAGGTGCCCGCGGGCGCCCCCTGGGGGTGGGGGGCGGGGGGGTCGCAGGTCCACAGGCTGCGGGGCCCGTGCTGGGCTCCTCCTCTGAACCATCACTTCTTACGAGTGCACGGTGTCGTGTGATCCGTGTGAGGTCGCACAAGCCCCCTGGGAACGAACACGCACCCACTCGCCCTGTGGTTTCCGCGCGTCCCGAGATGCCCGGTTACAGCGTCCTTTACCCGGACGGCTTTTCCGTCCAGGGGCCGCGCCCGTGAGCCCACCGGTTCCGTCAGGGAACTTCCGCAGTTCTTCCCTTCGTGTGTGTGTTGACCAGACGGGTTGTTTCATTTGCGCGGTCAGAGTCGGACATCAGGTTTGGCCTTTACCGGGCTTCTGTGGCCGCGCCTCCGGCCGGGCTGGTGTTCACGGCGGCCGTCTCCCCGCAGATCTACCGCATCCTCGGGAAGACGGTGGTCTGCTACCCAATCATCTTCGACCTGAGCGACTTCTACATGTCCCAGGACGTCCTGCTGCTCATAGATGACATCAAGGTAGCTCCGGACGCCTGATGGAATGGGGCGACTTTGTTCCGCCGAGTTCCGTCGGACGTTCTGACGTCGGGTGCTCCTGGGTCCCGGACACCGGGTGCCGCTGTGCGGAACATGCTGGTAGAGCAGCGGCCGCTGGGCCTCGGGGCGGGGGGAGGTCCCCCGTAGCATCAGATGGTGGGTGGCGTCTGCCTTACGCAAAGCCGTGTGACTGTGCCTGTTGTCCCTCCGACGTTGGTCTGAAAAGACAGGCGGGGACTGGTCTGAGACCATTTCCCCGTGGCACTGAGGGACGACCTCTTGGTGAACAGCAGCGCAGTTAGCAAAGCCGCTCTGCTGACGAAGGATGTCCAGGAGAACCGTGATGGACTCATGACGCCCGCTAGCGAGACCCCCCCCAACCCCCCCCCCCCCCCCCGCCTGTCCCCTGTCCCCTGCAGAGAAGCTTCAGGGACCGGTGTGCGGCGCCCGGAGCTGGACCGCACTCCTGCAGTCTCAGCCCCACTGTCCACCGGTCGTGTGATCCCCCTTAGCTTCTCGGTGTCCCTGTGCCCTCAGCGTTGTGACATGTAACCGAGCGATGGGACAGCCTTTGTCAGGACTGAACGAGTGAATGGCCGTGCAGGCGCTCAGAATAGAGCCCGGCGCTCGGGGAGGCGCAGCCCGCGCCTCTGATAGGACGGTGGTGATGACGACGGTGGTGATGATGACGACGGTGGTGATGGCAACGGTGGTGGTGGTGACGGTGGTGATGATGACGGTAGTGATGATGATGACGACAGTGGTGATGGCGACGGTGGTGGCGATGACAGTGGTGATGACGACGGTGGTGATGATGACAGTGGTGATGATGATGGTGGTGATGATGACGACGGTGGAGACCGAGTCCGAGAAGGAGCGCGCACATTTCCGACCCGTCCGGGCTCGGTCCTGCCCCTCCGCCTTCTGCACCTGAGTTCACGATGACGTGGGGGGGGACTGGTCTCTGGGTGACCGCCGGGTGGGCTCTTCCTCCCCGGGGCCCTCTCGACCTGGGTTCATTAGGCCACACGCACAAAACACCCCCCGAAGTCCTGGGGCTCTGACTGTTTTAAAGGACAAAGTTCCTAGTCAACACGGTGTCCAGCTGAGTGTGTGCACACGTGTGCTTGCACGCTTGCACGTGCTGGGGCACTCCTGCCCCGGGGCGGTGTGCCCTCCGGGGCTGGGCGGCGGCCTGCCTCCCCGTGCAAGGGCTGCGCTGGCTGCTCGCCGGTGGTGGCCACGCGTCCTGGCCCCCTCGGGCGCGGGCCTTCGCCCACCAGCGCCCCCTTGCTCTGACAGAACGCGCTGCAGTTCATCAAGCAGTACTGGAAGATGCACGGCCGGCCGCTCTTCCTCGTGCTCATCCGGGAGGACAACATCAGGTGGGTTGGCGAACGGCGGGCTGGGGAAGCCCATGTACCTCCCTCCCGCCCCATCAGCGCTGCAGGCGGGCGGGCGGAGGCAGGGCCCCCGCGTTTCTCGTGTCCCCCTCCGGCTGGCAGAGCGCTTCGCAGAGGGGGTAGGGCTCCCGGCGTGAGGTGGTTCGTCTCTCCTGCTGTTGACACACGCGTGTTGTCTGTGCGTCCAGAGGCAGCCGGTTCAACCCCATACTGGACATGCTGGCAGCCTTCAAGAAAGGAGAAGTCGGAGGGGTCAAGGTGCACGTCGACCGCCTGCAGGTAGTCCTCTGAGCCGCGCCGCTTCCGTCGTTGTCGGGATGCGCCACTCCGAGAGGGCGCAGCTGCGCTCCCCACTGTGCGCCAGGTGTGCGGGCCTGCTCTCCGGGCGGGTGCTGCTCCGTGCCTGCCCCCCTGCACCCACCGCCCCTGTGCCGTTCTCCCGGTCCTTCCGACCTGGCGCTTGAACGATTGCGGGATCCCCCAACCAGAATTTCAGGCTTGGAAGGCACGTCCCCAGCCTCACTGTCACCTTTGAGGGAGCCGGGCCCGCGGTGCCGGCGTGGCCTGCCGTCCCATCCCTCGAGTGTCGGTACAGATGCGTCTCCCAAAACTGAAGCTCCACGCCCGCTGCACAGCAGCCCCTCAGCCACCTCCCTGCCACCCAGCCTCTGTCCTCTCTGTGACGCAGCCAGTGGCAGCGGCGCCCGTGCGCCTCTCTCGGCTCCCAGTCTGGCTCTTCCAGGTCTCCCGAGCCTGTGGCTGGGGCTCGGCCTCCCCTCCCAGCCGTGTCCCCCAGGACCCCGCCCCCCCACGGTCACATGCAGCCCCACCCCCAAGCACCGTGGCTACTTCCCGCAGCTCCGACTGTCGTGGGGGCTGCCTCCTGCCCTGCCGTCCCCGTGTTCCGGGGTTGCTTTCTGCCTCAGTCCCGCTTTAATTTGGTGACTCCGGGCAGCGTCCCCTCACTGGAGGGGTCTCCAGGAGTGGAATCAGTCCACCCCCTCCCCACCCCACCCCCCCGCTCATGTGCTCCCTGGCGTGTGCTCAGGCCTTTGCGGCAGCTCTCGTTCCTGGTGTGGCCGGTTCCCGGCACCCGCCTCTGTCTGTGGAGTGAAAGCTCCTCGGGCCGAGCCGACTCTCGCCGCCCTCGCAGAGGGCTCGCTCGCTCGCTCCGGGGCCCCTGCGGGGAGCAGGCCAACGTTGGCTCCTCGATTCAGCACATGCTCACGGGGCCCCTCACTGGGTCCCGGGGGTGTGGGGGGGGAGACACACTGCGTCCCCGTCCTCAGGGGGCTGGTTCCTGCGGGCGTGCGGAGTGAGCGAGCGCAGTGAGTGTGTACAGTGAGCGTGCGGAGTGAGCGTGTGGAGTGAGTGTGCGGAGTGACTGTGTACAGTGAGCGTGTGGAGTGACTGTGTACAGTGAGCGTGCGGAGTGAGCGTGCGGAGTGAGCGTGCGGAGTGACTGTACAGTGAGCGTGCGGAGTGAGCGTGTGGAGTGAGCGTGCGGAGTGACTGTATAGTGAGCGTGCGGAGTGAGCGTGCGGAGTGAGCGTGGGGAGTGAGCGTGCGCAGCGGTGGGCGGGGCCCCGTCTGGGGGAGTGTTTGGTGGCGAAGGGCCAGCAGGACACAGCTGAGCGTCACGGAGCAGGAGGCGTGTGTGAATGTCACGTGGCGGCTGATACAGGTGTAGCGGTAGCTATTTGATTGCCGCCACCGAGGTATCAATGCCTATGGAATCAATTATAATGGCCTTTGTAAGACTAATTCAGGAGCCTCTGCAACCAACTAAATTTTTTAATTAAGAGCTCTAGAGACTATTAATGGAACGTAGTATTTGCCTATTAATTCCAATTAAACGTTTATTTTATAGACTTAGTATCTAAATATTAAAATTAATTTTATGTTTTTAATATTAGTTATCAGCTAATAGAGAATTCATTAATTCCTGACTCCTCCCTGCCTCCCTGCCCGCGTCACAGTCCACTCGCACCTCGGTCCCCTGCTCTCGGGGTGCAGCCACCCACTCCCTTCGTCCCCACCCCCGCCCGGCACCATGTATCCGGCACCACCGTCCCACGGCCACGCCCCCTGCCCGCCTGGACTTTCACAGTTGTCTCCTGCCTTCCTAGTGGCCCTGGGGCCCTCGCCCTGTCCCTGCTCTGCTTGATCCCAGGGCCTCGAGGTCACATCCCGAGTCGCGAGCCGCCCAGGACTCCCTCTCACACCGAGTGCCCCCCAGCGCCCAGGCCGCCCCCCCCCAGTCCAGGCGCTCGCCCCCACCGCCCGGGCCCGGTGACTGCACACGAGCGTCCCCCAAACCGTTCTAGTATTTCACGTTTTCCTTCCACGTGGAAGTATTTTCTAACGTGTCATGGGTAACGCACTTTGTCGCAGCTTAAAAATAAGCACCCGTGTGAGGGCAGAGAGGAGGCCCCCGACCTCCTCCGACGCCCTGGTGTGCCACGGCCCCCCTGCACTCGCGGTGGGGGCCACGCCCCAGCTGGGGGGCGTCTCGCCGTGCGCGCGTGTGAGGCTGTCTGAGTTTGGAGCGCCCCCTGAAGAGTGGCGTGAGAGTCGTGCGTCCAGTAGGTCGGCTCCTTTCTGAAGGATCGCCGCGCTCACCACAGAGCGCACACTAGGGCAGCGGGTCTCAGAGCCGTGCGCGCCTCGTCCTGTTCCAGACGCTGATCTCCGGGGCCGTGGTGGAGCAGCTGGACTTCCTGCGCATCAGCGACACGGAAGAGTGAGTCCCCGCGGGCCGTCCCCGCGTCTCTTCGGGCGGCACCTGCCTCGGTGCGGGCGATCTGGAACCTGCTTGTTCGGTTGGTTTCCAGGCTCCCCGAGTTTAAGAGTTTCGAGGAACTGGAGCTCCCCAAACACTCGAAGGTCAAACGGCAAAGCAGCGCCTCTAGCGCTCCGGAGCTGGAGCGGCAGCCGGAGGTCACCGTGGCCGAGTGGAAGAACAGACCCACGCAGGACATCCTGCAGAAGCTGCAGGTGAGGGCGGTGCCAACGCGGGGGCCCGGGCCGGCTGGGCTTCGGGGGGGGGGGGGGGGGCGAGTCCTCTCAGGTGGACCGGGGGCGGGGGGTGGGGGGCGAGTCCTCTCAGGTGGCTGGTGGTAGAGGCCTTCGTGCACCGGGGGCGGGGGGGAGGGGTGCGGGCAGGGGCTCCGGGTTGGGTCACAGGTGCTCCGGGAGGTGGGTGCCTTGGGCTTGGCCGGGGGTGGAGGTGTCGCTTGGGCCCCTGTGGAGTTAGGTCAGTGGCATTGCCTGCGGGGCCCCGGGCTCCTCCCCAGCACCCTTGCCCCCTCCGACAGCCCACCCCCTCCCCCCCCGCCCCAGCACTCAGGGCTGATGCGGGCTGTCCCCTTGGTCTCGGAGGGAAGCAGACCTGTGACCGCGCCCGTTTGAATATGGCGTCAGCTGCCTCCACGCTGCCGTCCCGAGGGCAC